>NC_041380.1:253619586-253718664 GCF_002162155.2 Triticum dicoccoides
CCGGGAGATGATGGCGGTCCATGGCGCGATGGTCGCTGTGCGTGTTGACCCGGAGGAACACCTCGCCTCCGCCGCCGCCGCCGACATGGTGCAGGCTCTGGCCCAGATGAAGTCCCCTAGCGACTACCCCCCCAGGACTTAACAGGTAAGATCTGACCAGCTAAATCATACCAATACCACTTGCAACGGCTATGATTTGTATGGTTCATGTATTAAGCATGTTCGTGCCTAGTTTATTTCAGTACTACACACTGTGTGATGTTCAATATTATCATGTCCAGCTCAATTTCGCTAATACCAGCAACAAACTTACAATACATGACTCAGGATATCACTAGAGATGCTGCCCATTTGCTATTTTTAGTGGATGCTAACCCTGTTGTACTTAACATGCCTGTCTATGTACTTACGCAGGGTCATAACGGGCGATGCTTTTGTTTGTCTTACAGTATTTCACATAATTTATGCAATTGCAGTTTAACTTCTACCATTTACTGGTTGCCTATAGGTACACATGTCAGTGGAACTGATCCACGCTTCGACCCAGAGGAACAGCTTGCCTCCGCCGTCGCTGACTTTGGGCGAGCTCTGACCAAGATGAAGTGCCCCAGCAACTACCTCTCAGGACTTACCAAGTATGTACTCACAAGTTCAATCTTACCAATACTAGTTGCAATTAATGGCTATGTTCTGTATGGTCGATGTATTAAGCATGTTCTAGTAAACATACCTAACACGTTTTTGCTACTTTCCCTACCTTTTTATAGACATCTGGGCCATTCTCTGCTCTGGCCGCACCTGCCTTGTGATGGTTAACTATGCCAATTGCGTTTTTATCAGTACCGGTTTCAATGTCTATTAAGCCTGTTGCAATTAATAGTTGAATCCATTTTTAAACAGTTGTATTTCAATGGCTACAAACTTACAAAACATGACTTAGGATGCTGTTAAGCCTGTTGCAATTAACAGTTGTATCCATTTTTTAATCTATCCATTTTCTACCATGCTACTCTCCCAATTGAAGATATACTAGAGATGCTGCCCCATTTGCTATTTTTGGTGGATGCTAACCCTGTTTTACTTAACATGCTTGTCCATGTACTTACGCAGGGTCATAACGGCCGATGTTGTTGTTTGCCGTCAAGGTTAGCTGCCTCCCATGTCTTACAGTATTTCACATCATTTGTGCAATTGCAGTTTAACTTCTACCATTTACTGGTTGCCTATAGGTACACATGTCAGTGGCACTGATCCACACTTCGACCCGGAGGAACAACTCACCTCTGCCGCCGCTGACTTTGGGTAGGCTCTAGCAAGATGAAGTGCCCCAGCAACTACCTCTCAGGACTTACCAAGTATGTACCCACCAGTTCAATCTTACCAATACCAGTTGCAATTAATGGCTATGTTTTGTATTGTCGATGTATTAAGCATGTTGTAGTAAACATGCCTAACACGTTTGAGCTATTTTCCCTACCTTTTTATAGACAACTAGGCCATTATCTGCTCTAGCGGCACCTGCCCTATGATGTTTAACTCTGTCAATTGCATTTTTATCAGTACCGGTTTCAGTGGCCATTAAGCCTATTGCAATTAACAGTTGTATCCATTTTTAAAGAGTTTTATTTCAATGGCTACAAACTTACAAAACATGAATTAGGATGTTGTTAAGCCTGTTGCAACTGACAGTTGTATCCTTTTTTTAATCCATCCCTTTGCTACCGTGATACTCTTTCGAAATGAAGATATCACTACAGATGTTGCCGTTTTATTACCATTTGCTATTTTTGGTGGATGTTAACCCTGTTGTAGTTAACATTGGCTTTCCATGTACTTACACAGGGCTACAATGGGTGATGCTGTTGTTTTCTGTTGAGGTTAGCTGCATCCCATGTCTTATACACCATCTATTCCTAAATAAAAGTATTTTTAGAGATTCCAATATAGACTACATAAGGAGCAAAATGAGTGAATCTAGATTCTAATCTAAACTATATCTATAATTCTATATGCATTTGTATGTAGTTCATATTGAAATCTCAAAAAAATACTTGTACTTAGGAACATAGGTAGTTGTATTTTACATCATTTGTGCAATCTTAGTTTAGCTTCTAACATTTACTGGTTGCTTGTAGGTACATATATGAGCGGTACTGATCCACACTTTGATCCCTTTTGCGTATGGGGCAATGAGATATTCATGAACAAGCGTCAAGTGATGAAACTAAGAAAGATTGTTAGGCGAAAGAAATGGGTGATTGGAATTAAGATCTTTATTTACACTTTGTCGAAGACAATAGTGAACTTTAGGATGGTAAGTAATGTGTTGCCTTTTCCCCCTGCCCACAACAAGTTACTCTATTAGACCTCAGTATCTGATATTTTTCTCTTTTCAGTGGTTTCCGAAGCTATTTACTGATGATTACCTTGCAAACTACATGACTGGAGTGGAGGCAACTAAGGTTAAATTATATAATTCATGCTACCATGATAATTCTCTAGAAGTCTTCCTGAAGGCGGTGAAGGATGGGAGGGCGATCGTCACAAGGGGTTGGACAAAAGTGGTTCGTGCCTATGACATGCAGGAAGGCACATTATGGGCATTCCGCTTCTTCAACACCGTTGGCAGTCAAAATGATTTACACTTTTCTCTTCACCTTTACCGCCTTTAAATAATGTGGTTCATCATAGTTAATTGCTGCCTAATCCTGTAATTACTGACATATTGTACTGGCAACTTTATTTATGGATTCGTTGTTGAACCATTGTGCTGAGAATTTGAATTGCACGTTTCGTATTTCAAAATGTCCAATTAGAATAATAAATTACAGGCAAAAATAAGAAGAGAATAGACGGTCATGGAACTTTGCAAATGGTTCTAGTAGTAAAAGCGCGTGATGGATAGCCCAATGCCACACAGTTTTCTACATCAAATTGTGTGTGATGTAGTTAATGAAAGCAAACAGTTAACCAAGGCAGACCGTGTGTGATAGTTACACCTTTCACACACGGGTGTATACATAAAACCGTGTGGGATGTACATCTGAACGGAAACGTTTTCCCTAGATTGACTATGTGGGGTGTACATAAGAACGGAAACGTATTCCTTGGATTGACTGTGTGTGATATACATACAAACGGAAATGATTTTCTGAGATTCACCATGTGGGATGTAAATACCTACGGAAATGATTTTCTCGGATTACCGTGTGGGATGTACATACCTATGGAAATGATTGGGTTTCGATGCCTCGCCCGATCGCACACGGCCCCAGCCTGGGTCCCAGGAGGGCCTATCCCCGATAATTTCTGGGTCGTGTGGGAAGGACACCCTATCGCACACACTCACTTGGCGACGGTTCCAAATTTCGTCGCGGAAAGGGGTTAAAAACCGTTTGTTTAGGACTGACGCGCACCAGTGAATACTTATTTCTTTTATTAGTAGGTATAGATGAGTTATGTGATTTGGTGACCGAATGTTGTTCGCAGTCCCGGATGAGATCACGGACATGGTGAGGAGTCTCTAAATGGTCAAGAGCTAAAGATTGATATATAGGATGATAGTATTCGGACACCGGAAGTGTTCCAGAGTGTATCGGGTATTTATCGGAGTACTGAAGGGGTTACCGGAACCCTCGGGGGGTATATGGGCCATGAGAGGGGAGCACACCAGCCCACAAGGGTGGCGCACCCCCTATGGCATGTGGCCGAATTGGAGAAGAAAAAAGGGGGGTTCGCCCCCCCCCCCCACCTTCATTTCTCTCTTCCCCCTTCCCTTTCTTCTCCGGTGGAAAAATGAAAGGGGCGCCACTTGGGGAAACCCCAAGTAGGATTCGGATCCTACTTGGGGCGCCCCTTGGCTGCCTCTCCTCCCCTCCCACCTATATATATGTGGGGAGGGGGCGCCTAGAACACACAACATCAATTGTTAGTCATGTGTGGCGTCCCCCTCCACAGTTTACACCCCCGGTCATATTCTCGCGGTGCTTAGGCGAAGCCCTGCACGGATCACTTCACCATCACCGTCACCACGCCTTCGTGTTGACGGAACTCATCTACTTACTCGACATCTTGTGGGATCAAGAAGACGAGGGATGTCACCAAGCTGAAAGTGTGCAGAACTCGGAGGTGTCATACGTTCGGTGCTTGATCGGTCAGAGCTAGAAGAAGTTTGACTACATCAACTGCGTTGTCAAACGCTTCTGCTTTCGGTCTATGATGGTATGTAGACACACTCTCCCCCTCGTTGCTATGCATCTCCATGGATAGATCATTGTGTGTGCGTTTTTTTTTGTTTTTTCATGCAACGTTTCCCAACAGTGGCATCCGAGCCAGGTCTATGCGTAGATGATATGCATGAGTAGAACACAAAGAGTTGTGGGCGGTGATAGTCATACTGCTTACCACCAACGTCTTATTTTGATTTGGCGGTATTGTGGGATGAAGTGGCCCAGACCAACCTTACATGTCCACGCACATGAGACTGGTTCCACCGACAGACATGCAACTAGTTTTGCATAAAGGTGGTTGGCGGGTGTCTATTTCTCCTACTTTAGTTGAATCGAATTTGACTGTGGCCGATCCTTGAAGAAGGTTAAAACAGCAAACTTGACGAAAGGTCGTTGTGGTTTTGATGCGTAGGTAAGAACGGTTCTTGCTAGAAGCCCGTAGCAGCCACGTAAAGCTTGCAACAACAAAGTAGAGGGCATCTAACTTGTTTTTGCAGGGCATATTGTGATGTGATATGGTCAATACATGATGTGATAAACATTATTGTATGAGATGATCATGTTTTGCAAGATATCTGATAACCGGCAGGAGCCTTATGGTTGTCTCTTTATTGTACAAAATGCAAACGCCATGTAATTGCTTTACTTTATCACTATGTGTTAGCGATAGTTGTAGAAGCAATAGTTGGCGAGACGACCACGACGCTACGATGGAGATCAAGGTGTCGAGCCAGTGATGATGGAGATCATGATGATGCTTTGGAGATGGAGATCAAAAGCACAAGATGATGATGGCCATATCATGTCACATATTTTGATTGCATGTAATCTTTATCTTTTATGCATCTTATTTTTCTTAGTATAGTGGTAGCATTATAAGACGATCCCTTAACTAAATTTCAAGGTATAAAGTGTTCTCCCTGAGTGTGCACCGTTGCTACAGTTCATCGTGTTGAGACACCACGTGATGATCGGGTGTGATAGACCCTACGTTCACATACAACGGGTGCAAGACAGTTTTTCACATGCAGAATACTTGGGTTAACTTGACGAGCCTAGCATGTATAGACATGGCCTCGGAACATTGGAGACCGAAAGGTCGAACGTGAATCATATAGTAGATATGATCAACATAGAGATGTTCACCATTGATGACTAATCCATCTCACGTGATGACCGGACATGGATTAGTTGATTTGGATCACGTATCATTTAGATGACTCGAGGAATGTCTATCTAAGTGGGAGTTCTTAAGTAATTTGATTAATTGAACTTAATTTATCATGAACTTAGTCCTGATAGTATTTGCATATCTATGTTGTAAATCAATAGCTCGTGATATAGCTCCTATATATTTTTGATATGTTCCTAGAGAAAACTAAGTTGAAAGATGATAGTAGCAATGATGCTGAATGGGTCTGTGATCTGGGGATTATCCTCATTGCTACACAGAAGAATTATTTCCTTGATGCACCGCTAGGTCACTGACCTATTGCAGGAGTGAAAGGATCGAGAAGAGGTGTCTAGAGGGGGGTGATTAGACCCTCAACAAGCAAAAGTAGCAGTTTTAAGTTCTTCAAATTGAGCTGGAGTTTAGCACAAGTTTAAGCATTTGCAATACATTTCAAGCAAGCATGACAAGAGTATGAGCAGCGGAAAGAGTAAACCATGCAATTTGCAAGAAAGTAAAGGGATGGGATTGGAATGTGCAAACGCAATGAAGACACGAAGATTTTTGGCGTGGTTCCGATAGGTGGTGTCTTGATAACCCACAATTATAGGGGATTGCAACAGTTTTCGATAAGTAAGAGTGTTGAACCCAACGAGGAGCTAAAGGTAGAACAAATATTCCCTCAAGTTCTATCGACCACCGATACAACTCTACGCACGCTTGACGTTCGCTTTACCTAGAACAAGTATGAAACTAGAAGTACTTTGTAGGTGTTGTTGGATAGGTTTGCAAGATAATAAAGAGTACGCAAATAAAAAGTAGGGGCTGTTTAGATAAATAAACAATAAAGTAAATATAGCGAGTGTGGAAAAGTGGTGGTAGGAGTTGCGAAATTGCCCCTAAGCAATTGACTACTTTACTAGACCGATAGAAAGTATTATGTGGGAGAGGCCACTGCTAGCATGTCATCCCTGACTTGGAATTCTATGCACTTATGATTGGAACTATTAGCAAGCATCTGAAACTACTAATGTTCATTAAGGTAAAACCCAACCATAGCATTAAGATATATTGGTCCCCTTCAATCCTGTATGCATCAATTTCTATGCTAGGCTGAAGCTTCTGTCACTCTTGCCCTCCAATACATAGTCCTGTCAGCATACAACTAACCCTAGGGTGTGATCCACCCGCGCAATCATATGATGGGCACCAAAGGACAACAACATAACTACAAGCAAATTAAATCAATCATAGCAATTCATCAACCACCGAAAGGACAACGAAAATCTACTCAGACATCATAGGATGGCAACACATCATTGGAAAATAATATGAAGCATAAAGCACCATGTTCAAGTAGAGGGTACAGCAGGTTGTGGTAGAGTGGTCCGCTGTAGATAGAGGGGGGAAGGTGATGGAGATGTTGGTGAAGATGGCGGAGGTGTTGGTGTAGATCGCGGTGATGATGATGATGGCCACGGCAGCGTTCCCACGCCACCGGAAGAGAAGGGGAGAGGGGGCCCTTCGTCTTCTTCTTCCTTGACCTCCTCCCTAGATGGGAGAAGGGTTTCCCCTCTAGTCCTTGGCCTCCATGGCATGGGAGGGGCGAGAGCCCCTCCGAGATTGGATTTGTCTCTCTGTCTCTCTCTGTTCCTGCGTTCTCAGATTCTTTCCTTTACCGTTTCTTATATTCCCGGAGATCCATAACTCCGATAGGGCTGAAATTTTAACACGATCTCTATCCGGATATTAGCTTTCTTGCGGTGAAAGAAGGGCATCAACCTCCTTACGGGTGGCCCACGAGGGTCAGGGCGTGCCCCCCTGCCTCGTGGCCACCTCGGGCACCGTCTCGCGTGGATTTTTCTTCCCAAAAATCATATATATTCCAAAAAATCTTTGTCTGTTATTATCCCGTTTGGACTCCATTTGATATGGATATTCTGCGAAACAAAAAACATGCAACAAACAGGAACTGGCACTGGGCACTGGATCAATATGTTAGTCCCAAAAATAGTATAAAAAGTTGCCAGAAGTATATGAAAGTTCAATAATATTGGCATGGAACAATCAAAAATTATAGATACGACGGAGACGTATCTGCATCTCCAAGCTTAATTCCTGCTCGTCCTCGAGTATGTAAATGATAAAAAAGATAATTTTTGATGTGGAATGCTACCTAGCATAATCTTGATCACATATCTAATCATGGCAAGAATATTAAGACACGAGTGATTCAAAGCAATAGTCTATCATTTGACATAAAAACAATAATACTTCAAGCCTACTAATAAAGCAATCATGTCTTTTCAAAATAACATGGCCAAAGAAAGTTATCCCTACAAAATCATATAGTCTGGCTATGCTCCATCTTCACCACACAAAATACTCACATCATGTACAACCCCGATGACAAACCAAGCAATTGTTTCATACTTTTGACGTTCTCAAACCTTTTCAACTTTCACGCAATACATGAGCGTGAGCCATGGACATAGCACTATAGATGGAATAGAATATGATGGCGGAGAAGACAAAAAGGAGAAGATAGTCTCACATCAACTAGGCATATCAACGGGCTATGGAGATGCCCGTCAATAGATATCAATGTGAGTGAGTAGGGATTGCCATGCAACGGATGCACTAGAGCTATAAGTATATGAAAGCTCTAACTGAAACTAAGAGGGTGTGCATCCAACTTGCTTGCTCATGAAGACCTAGGGCATTTGAGGAAGCCCATCGTTGGAATATACAAGCCAAGTTCTATAATGAAAATTCCCACTAGTATATGAAAGTGATAACTCAAGAGACTCTCTATATGAAGAACATGGTGCTACTTTGAAGCACAAGTGTAGTAAAAGGATAGTAACATTGCCCCTTCTCTCTTTTTCTCTCATTTTTTTGTAGGCTTCTTTGGCCTCTCTCTCTCTTTTATTTTTTCTGGGGCTTCTTTGGCCACTTTTATTTTGATAACCTCACATGGGACAATGCTCTAATAATGATGATCATCACACTTTTATTTACTTACAACTCAATATTACAACTCAATATCTAGAACAAGGATATGACTCCATATGAATGCCTCCGGCGGTGTATCGGGATGTGCAATGATCTAGCGTAGCAATGACATCAAAAAAAACGGACAAGTCATGAAAACATCATGCTAGCTATCTTACGATCATGCAAAGCAATATGACAATGAATGCTCAAGTCATGTATATGATGATGATGATGAAAGTTGCATGGCAATATATCTCGGAATAGCTATGGAAATGCCATGATAGGTAGGTATGGTGGCTGTTTTGAGGAAGATATAAGGTGGGTTTATGGTACCGGCGAAAGTTGCGCGGTACTAGAGAGGCTAGCAATGGTGGAAGGGTGAGAGTGCGTATAATCCATGGACTGAACATTAGTCATAAAGAACTCACATACTTATTGCAAAAATCTATTAGTCATCTAAACAAAGTACTACACGCATGCTCCTAGGAGGATAGATTGGTAGGAAAAAACCATCGCTCGTCCCTGACCGCCACTCATAAGGAAGACAATCAATAAATACCTCATGCTCCAACTTCGTTACATAACGGTTCACCATACGTGCATGCTACGTGGATCACAAACCTCAACACAAGTATTTCTACAATTCACAACCACCCACTAGCATGACTCAAATATCACCATCTTTATATCGCAAAACTATTGCAAGGAATCAAACACATCATATTCAGTGATCTACAAGTTTTATGTAGGATTTTATGACTAACCATGTGAATGACCAGTTCCTATCATCTCTCTAAATAGATATAAGTGAAGCAAGAGAGTTTAATTCTTTCTACAAAAGATATGCCCATGCTCTAACAAATATAAGTGAAGCAAAAGAGCATTCTACAAATAGCGGTTGTCTATGTAAAGAGAAACAGGCAATCCAAACTTCAAATGATATAAGTGAAGCACATGAAGCATTCTATAAAGCCATACTCAAAAGATATAAGTGAAGTGCAAAGAGAATTCTATAAATCAACCAAGGACTATCTCATACCAGCATGGTGGATAAAAGAAAAATTAAAACTAAATGCAAAAGACGCTCCAAGATTGCACATATCGCATGAACGAAACAAATCCGAAAACATACTGATACTTGTTGAAGAAAGAGGGGATGCCTTCTGGGGCATCCCCAAGATTAGACGCTTGAGTCTCCTTGAATATTTACTTGGGGTGCCTCGGGCATCCCCAAGCTTGAGCTCTTGCCTCTCTTCCTTCTTCTCACATCGAGACCTTCTCGATCATCGAACACTTCATCCACACAAAACTTCAACAGAAAACTCGGTAAGACCCGTTAGTATAATAAAGCAAATCACTACTCTAAGTACTGTTGCAAACCAATTCATATTTTGTTTTTGCATTGTGTCTACTGTAATATAACTTTTTCATGGCTTAATCCACTAATATAAATTGACAGTTTCATCAAAACAAGCAAACAATGCATCAAAAACAGAATCTGTCTAAAACAGAACAGTCTGTAATAATCTGAACATTCACCATACTTATGATACTTGAAAAATTCTACCAAAATTAGGAAAATAAAAAATTTGTATAGGAAGACATTGCAAAAAGAATCAGAACCATTTGACGTTCCAGCTAAAAACGTAAAATCGCGCACTACAGCCAAAGTTTTTGTCCTGCACCGTACAAACCATCAAGCAAATGTAGACATTCTAAAGGCAAACCTTGGCACATTAGTTTTATTTTTAAACCTTATAAAAGCACACAACAGAAATAAATGAATCTCTAAAATTTCCGGGTTGTCTCCCTGGCAGCGCTTTCTTTAAAGCCATTAAGCTAGGCATATAGTGCTCAAGTAATGGATCCACCCAGATCCCAAGGTATATCAAAGCCAATTTTAATTAACAATGATTTGTAATTTAGTGGTGAGCACAAGGTAATATATATCATGTAATGACGAAGTCTAACTCTCTTCCTATGCATCGGCATGTCATGAAAGAACAATTCATGCACACATAGTAAAGGGCAATGCATAGTATAAACAGTTTCTTGCAATTTTGTCATATTGGAAACATAGAGAGGTGGAGATATAGTTCCTCTCTCATAATAATTGCAAGTAGGAGCAGCAAGCACATGCATATTATATTCATCAAAATCATCATGTGCAACGGTAAAAGTCAACCCATCAATATAATCCTTAATAAGTGCAAACTTCTCCGATATAGTGTAGTCGGGAGAATTCAAAAAGATAATAGGACTATCATGCGTGGGTGCAATAGCAACAATTTCATGTTTAACATAAGGAACTATAGCAAGTTCATCTCCATAAGCATAATTCATATTGGCATCTTGGCCACAAGCATAGCAAGCATCATCAAAAAGGGATATTTCAAAAGAATCAACGGGATCATAGCAATTATCATAGTATTCATCCTTCGGTAAGCATGAAGGGGAATTAAACAATATATGAGTTGAAGAGTTACTCTCATTAGAAGGTGGGCATGGGTGATCAATCCTCTCTTCCTCCTTTTGTTCTTCGCTCTCTTCCTCGTCTTTTTCATCCAATGAGCTCACAGTTTCATCAATTTCTTCTTCCATAGATTCCTGCAAAATATTAGTCTCTTCTTGGACAGCGGAGACTTTCTCAATAAGTGCATTAATATCATAATTGTATTCATAATTCTCATAACAATATTTAAGCATAGATAAATTTTCAGGTCTATAAACCGAATCATCAAAATCTTCAAACTCTTTAAACATAGATTCAATTTCATAAGCACCCATAAAAGCAACAAATTCTTCTATTTGTTCCACATCATAGTAATCATATATACCTCTGCATAAGAAGCTAAGGTTTTATTATCATTAAATTCGCATAAAAAGGGAAGGTGTGGAGCCTTCATCTTAGAGCAACAAGTATAATCATATCTCAAGCATAGTTGCCTAGCATACCAATTCAATATATGAATTTGATCCCATAATAGTTTCCCTTTTTGTGTCAAGCGGTAATCCCTAAAGTATTCACGTTGATCCAACGTTACTCCCATTACATAATTGAATGGGGTTTTCTCAGGGTTATTAAAGTAGTACATAATATTTTTCACATAACCAGCATCGAGGGTTTTAGGAGGTTCCCCATCTCCATGAGTAGCAAGTACACCTGATTTTTTTTGGTATTTCGTGTTCCATATCCACAACTAAAGATAAAGAACAACTAAGAACAGCAAATAAAAATTATTTAGTGATAAAGCAAACAAGCACACACGAGAATATTCACCCCACGCTATTGCTCCCCGGCAACGACGCCAGAAAAAGGTCTTGATAACCCACAAGTATAGGGGATCGCAATAGTTTTTGATAAGTAAGAGTGTCGAACCCAACAAGGACCTAAAGGTAGAACAATTTTCCCTCAAGTTCTAACGACCATTGATACAACTCTAGGCACGCTTGACGTTCGCTTTACCTAGAACAAGTATGAAACTAGAAGTACTTTGTAGGTGTTGTTGGATAGGTTTGCAAGATAATAAAGAGTACGTAAATAAAAAGCAGGGGCTGTTTAGATAAAGAAACAATAAAGTAAATATAGCGAGTGTGGAAAAGTGGTGGTAGGAATTGCGAAATTGCCCCTAAGCAATTGACTACTTTACTAGACCGGTAGCAAGTATTATGTGGGAGAGGCCACTGCTAGCATGTCATCCCTGACTTGGAATTCTATGCACTTATGATTGGAACTATTAGCAAGCATCCGCGACTACTAACGTCCATTAAGGTAAAACCCAACCATAGCATTAATATATATTGGTCCCCCTTCAATACCGTATGCATCAGTTTCTATGCTAGGCTGAAGCTTCTGTCACTCTTGCCCTCCAATACATAGTCCTATCAACATACAACTAACCCTAGGGTGTGATCCACGCGTGCAATCATATGATGGGCACCAAAGTACATCAACATAACCACAAGCAAATTAAATCAATCATAGAAATTCATCAACCACCGAAAGGACAACGGAAATCTACTCAGAAATCATAGGATGGCAACACATCATTGGATAATAATATGAAGCATAAAGCACCATGTTCAAGTAGAGGGTACGGCGGGTTGCAGGAGAGTGGACCGCTGTAGATAGAGGGGGGGAGGTGATGGAGACGTTGGTGAAGATGGCAGAGGTGTTGGTGTAGATCGCGGTGATGATGATGATAGCCACGGCAGCGTTCCGGCGCCACTGGAAGAGAAGGGGAGAGGGGGCCCCTTCGTCTTCTTCTTCCTTGACCTCCTCCCTAGATGGGAGAAGGGTTTCCCCTCTAGTCCTTGGCCTCCATGGCATGGGAGGGGCGAGAGCCCCTCCGAGATTGGATCTGTCTCTCTGTCTCTCTATGTTTCTGCATTCTCAAATTCTTCCCTTTCACCGTTTCTTATATTCCCGGAGATCCGTAACTCCGATTGGGCTGAAATTTTAACACAATCTCTATCCGGATATTAGCTTTCTTGCGGCAGAAGAAGGGCATCAACCGCCTTACGGGTGGCCCACGAGGGTCAGGGGCGCGCCTAGGGGGGGCAGGCGGGCCCCTACCTCATGGCCACCTCGGGCACCGTCTCGCGTGGATTTTTCTTCCCAAAAATCATATATATTCCAAAAAAATCTCCGTCAGTTTTTATCCCGTTTGGACTCCGTTTGATATGGATATTCTGCGAAACAAAAAACATGCAACAAACAGGAACTGGCACTGGGCACTGGATCAATATGTTAGTCCCAAAAATAGTATAAAAAGTTGCCAAAAGTATATGAAAGTTCAATAATATTGGCACGGAACAATCAAAAATTATAGATACGACGGAGACGTATCATGGTGCTATCGTACGTCCACGTTGGTGGAGACTTCAACCCATGAAGGGTAACGGTTGTGCGAGTCCACGGAGGGCTCCACCCACGAAGGGTCCATGAACAAGCAACCTTGTCTATCCGACCATGGCCATTGCCCATGAAGGACTTGCCTCGCTTGGGTAGATCTTCATGAAGTAGGCGATCTCCTTGCCCTTACAAACTCCTTGCATCCCAAGTGACACCTAACCAATCTAGGAGACACCACTCTCCAAAAGGTAATGGATGGTGTGATGATGATGAACTCCTTGATCTTGTGCTTCAAATGATAGTCTCCCCAACACTCAACTCTCTCTCACAGATTTGGCTATGGTGGAAAGATGATTTGAGTGGAAAGCAACTTGGGGGAGGCTAGAGATCAAGATTCTTGTGGTTGGATTGGAATGTCTTGGTTTCAACACATGAGTAGGTGGTTCTCTCTTAGAAAATGAGTAGTAGAAGTGTAGGAATGTTCTGATGGCTCTCTCTTGAATAGAGAAGGGGTGGAGGGGTATATATAGCCTCCACACAAAATCCAACCGTTACACACATTTGACCCAACTCGGTCAGACCGGATAGAAGAACTCGGTGAGACCGATTCAGTTCAAACTATGAAGGTTAGGATTCTCAGTGGGACCGACATGATCAACCCGGTGGGACGATGAGCTAGGGTTAGGGAAAACCCTCATCTCGGTGTGACCGATTGCATGAACTCGGTGAGACCGATTTCAGCAATGAGCAACCAGAGAGTTGGTGAGGCAAACTCGGTGGGACCGATTCCTTATTTCGGCGAGAGCGAAATAATTGCAACAGTCAATAGAGAGTTAGCAGGGCCATGTTGGTGAGACCAAGATTCCAATAGGTGAGACCGAATTGATTAGGGTTTCTGGCTGTGGCTACGTCAAAGGAACTCGGTGGCGCCGGATAGATCAAATCGGTGGGGTCGAGTTTGACTTTAGGTTTAGGACATATTTGGATTTGAGAAGGTGGTTGAGGGCTTTGGAGCATATCACTAAGCACTTTGAGCAAGTAGACCATTAAGCAACACCTCATCCCCTTTTAATAGTATTGGCTTTTCCTATGGACTTAATGTGATCTTGGATCACTAAAATAGAAAATTAGAGTCTTGAACTTTTGCCAATCTTTGTTCTTAGCATTTTGAAAGGGTTCCACATCCTCTTGTCCATGCCACGCCATTGTTGAAATTTCCTAAAATATACTAGATAAAAGTATTAGTCCAACAAGATATATGTTGACATTAATTGCTGTCGCAGGAAACCACATCCAGCTATGGGTCCAAGAGGTCCCTTGCTGGTTCGGTAGGGGGCAATGCATTGCACAAAGAGCAGACGAGCATGGGGAAGCACAACAGAGATCACACGGGCAGTTTTACCTAGGTTCGGGCCGCCGCAAGGCATAAAACCCTACTCCTGCTTTGGTGGATTGATGGTGGAAAGGTGGTGGAGAAGTGTAGTATGCTCACCCGTCAGGGGTTGCCTTAGTGCAGCAGCGACTACGCGCTTATGGGGGTGTGAGTTATCCAACCTTCTAACCTCTTCTACGGTTGCCATGGGCCTCCTTTTATAGATCAAGGGGTTGCCACAATGGCAAAGTAGTCATTATGCACTGATAAGATAGCAAACCGTGCTATCATACCTAACTCTGTGGGCTGACAGGCTGCATTAAATGCGTCGCTCAATGTCACATCGTTGGTTGCCCGGCAAGGCTTGTTGGGCTATCTTGCCAGCTTCGCACCTGCTTGCTTGACACGTCGCAGGACAGGTGTCATCTGCGGGCTTCTCCTATAGAAAATGGCTGCCATGTGGCAAATGGCTGCCACTTAATCACTTTGCAGGTTGACACCGCACTGATCGACAACGTGTGATACGTCCATTTTGCATCATGCTTTTATATCGATATTTATTGCATTATGGGCTCTTATTACACATTATGTCACAATACTTATGCCTATTCTCTCTTATTTTATATGGTTTACATGAAGAGGGAGAATGCCGGCAGCTGGAATTCTGGGCTAGAAAAGGAGAAAATATTAGAGACCTATTTTGCACATCTCCACAAGTCCTAAAACTTCACGGGAGCACGTTTCAGAATATATAAAAAATATAGGGCGAAAGAAGTACCAGAGGGGGCCACCCACCGTCCACGAGGCTGGGGGCACGCCCCCTGCCTCGTGGGCCCCCTGGTCGCCCTCTGATGTGCATCTTCTAATATATGAGGTCTTTCGTCCGAGAAAAAATCATAATCTAGATCACGGGATGAAACTCCGCCGCCACGAGGCGGAACCAATCTAGGGCTCCGGCGGAGCTATTCTGCCGGGGAAACTTCCCTCCGGGAGGGGGAAATCATCATCACCAACGATCCTCTCATCGGGAGGGGGTCAATCTCCATCAACATCTTCACCAGCACCATCTCATCTCAAACCCTAGTTCATCTCTTGTATCCAATCTTTGTATCCGAACCTCAGATTGGTACCTGTGGGTTGCTAGTAGTGTTGATTACTCCTTGTAGTTGATGCTAGTTGGTTTACTTGGTGAAAGATCATATGTTCAGATCCATTATGCATATTAATACCCCTCTGATTATGAACATGAATATGCTTTCTGAGTAGTTACGTTTGTTCCTGAGGACATGGGAGAAGTCTTGCTATAAGTAGTCATGTGAATTTGGTATTCGTTTGATATTTTGATGAGATGTATGTTGTCATCCCTCTAGTGGTGTCATGTGAATGTCGACTACATGACACTTCACCATTGTTTGGGCCTAGAGGGAGGCATTGGGAAGTAATAAGTAGATGATGGGTTGCTAGAGTGACAGAAGCTTAAACCCTAGTTTATGCGTTGCTTCGTAAGGGGCTGATTTGGATCCATATGTTTCATGCTATGGTTAGGTTTACCTTAATACTTATGTTGTACTTGCGGATGCTTGCAGTGGGGTTTAATCATAAGTGGGATGCTTGTCCAAGTAAGGACAGTACCCAAGCACCGGTCCACCCACATATCAAATTATCAAAGTACCGAACGTGAATCATATGAACGTGATGAAAACTAGCTTGACGATAATTCCCATGTGTCCTCGGGAGCGCTTTCCTTCATATAAGAGTTTGTCCAGGCTTGTCCTTTGCTACAAAAAGGATTGGGCCATCTTGCTGCACCTTATTTACTTTTATTACTTGCTACCCGTTACAAATTACCTTATCACAAAACTATCTGTTACCGTTAATTTCAATGCCTGCAGAGAATACCTTACTGAAAACTGCTTATCATTTCCTTCTGCTCCTCGTTGGGTTCGACACTTGTGGGTCATCAACGTGGGTCGTGGTGGAGTGGTTGGTGAGGTGGTTTTGCTCTCGTGAGTCCCGGGAGGCCCTGTCGGGTTGCTTCGGTTGTCCGCTTCTAAGTGTAGCCTCGCCCCTTGCCGGGTTCGCCTGCCCGGCAAGGGAGGCCTTTCCTCCGATGGTGTCTTGCTTTTCTAGCTTGATCTTGGTCTCTCATATCTGCATGTTGATCCTTCAAATCACTTGGTTCCTTGTATTCTGGCTTGGGCTGGTGCTTCAATCTTGTTCCCGTGCCTGTGCACAGTTAGGGCAAGAGACCCAGGGTTTGTTGCACCGACAGAAGCTCTCAGGCCTACCCCGAACCTGCTACCGAGTGTTGCCGTGGTAGGGCCTAATAAGTGCATGAGCGGGGTTGCTGAAGGGGCTGGTATCTTGGAGCCTTCTTTGCTTCTTCATTAATCTTGACTCTGGGCCAGTTTCCGGTTTCTCCATGCGTTGCGTAAAGCCAATAGTGGTGGGGCCGCTCCAGTAATGGCCCGTGAATGACTTTAATGCACGGGGTAGAAACTACCAATTCACTCTTCCCATCATGCCCTTATCCTTGGCCACATATGCTGCATGCATCGCGCGGGGTAGGTAATGGGGGCGCGTGGCGCGGGAGAGCATCAAGGTGAGGGCTCGGTCGTCTTGAATTGGTGGAGGAGGACGGTGACCGCCCATTGAGGGAGCGGCTCCCCTCCCCGGCCCGCCTACAAAAGGGAGGGGCGGAGGAGGGTGGAGTCGTTCATCCTCGCATTCTTCCTCTGTTTTTGCTGGCTATGTCGAAGAGGAGATCCTGGGGCCAGCCCCTGGGCTCTATCTCGAAGCTTTCCCTGGATCTGAAAGGGGGATTAGGCGGCGTGGTGACAACACCGGGGGTGGCGACCTCGGCGTGCTTGCCGTCGGGCTGCCCGTGGCCTTGACTTCAGTGGGAGGGGACGTGAACGACACCATGTCGAGGCCCGAAGTGGGCAAGGCGCGTGGTAGTCGATCGCTCCCCATTCTTCTTCCCTTCGCGGCGTCGGGGAGGGGTCATGGGAGGAAGTCGCAGTTGTCAAAGGCGACCCTGACTCCTCCTAGATGTCGTTATTTCGCCGTACAGGAGGGCTCTTTACTCCTATCCATGTCTTCTGGGCGCATGGTGGCTTCCGTCATCAGGGCCGCTGGGGACGACCATGCTCTTTGTGGGGAGTCCCTCGAAGAGCATAGTGTCCGGTACGGCTGCCGCGGGATCGTCGAATGACAACAGTACGGGAGGTATCAGCAACCCGCAACGTGCCAAGAACTGGGGTGGCCGTTCTGATGGCTCACATTTGCCGGCGAGTCCTCTACCCCCGTCTGGGCTCCGTTCAGCGCCAACGTCCCTCCTGCACTCTGGTTCCTCCCTCCCAACCAGAGGATGACGTCGTCCTGATCCTGGAGGGGCGCCGAATCCAAGCCGAGTCTGCCTCTTGCTCCTTTAGTCCCTCCCTATGATACCCTGAGGAAGATGGACAAGGGCAAAGGCGTAACGGGTCACTTATCTCTTTTCAATCTTAAACTTGTTGGCATTTGCCAAATTTTAATTCAAATAATGTAATCTCTCGAGTCTTTATTTGTGTTCTGTAATGATTGTACTTGTATCTGCATATTAATGAAAAAGATGAACCTCGTCGGGATCCTGTGCATGTGTATGTCCATGCAGAGGTAAGATGCCTCTTTAATGTAAATAAACGAGTTTTCCCCGGTAGGCTATCCTGCCGGCACCCTTTTTTGTCTGCCGGGGAGCTGCGTCTATCGGGCAACAGACAAAGGGGCCAGCCCCCCACCAACTTGTTTTTTCCAAAGGCCACTGCGACCATCCTGACCGAAGCAATGTTTGAGTCAAGGATGGGAGCACCAAAGTCTCAAAAGAGTGGCGACGTCCTCTTATGCACAAGTTATAGCTTACAAAACACTAACGGGCGGGAGGTAGGACTTATCTGGATGGCTTGCCGGGGATCGCCGTGCCGGGCAATCTCCTCATCTCCTTGTCAAAGCCAAGTTCACGGCAGGAACCTGCAACTTCATGCAGATGAGAATGAATGCAGGATGCAATCCTATCTTTATGCATATGCAGATGCTTATGAAATGCTTATGCAGTGGTCTTGGAATGCTTATGCATGCATGCAGATCTTGGTCGGGGGCCCCCATAGCGCTTCTTTATTTTCTCTTGCACAGGGTCATCGCCCTGGCTTTGTACAAGGGGTTACATGCAGCTGAGGCAAGGCCTATACAAAAGGGTGGCCGTCGGGCAGGGCCCGATAGCCGCACCTTACGGGCAAAACTTGCGGAGATGCTCAATATTCCATGAGTTTTGCAACTGAATGCCATCTCCGGTCTCTAGACGGACTGCGCCAGATCTGGTGACTCGTACTACCCGGTAAGGGCCTTCCCACTTCGGTGAAAACTTGTTTGTACCCTTGGCGGACTAAACGCGCCTAAGGACAAGGTCACCTTCCTCAAAACACCGGGCATGAACCCTGCGGCTATGATAGCGATGCGGGGCTTGTTGATAGCGTGCAGCACGCGTAGCAGCCCGGAGACAGTTCTCCTCGAGTAGCACAGTGTTGTCACACCGGTGCTGATCTTGCGCTACTTCATCGTAGGCAAGCACTCGAGGCAACCCGTAAATGAGTTCCGTGGGGATAACTGCTTCTGTCCCGTAGACCAGAGAGAAGGGAGTCTGCCCAGTAGCTCGGTTTGGTGCCGTTCTGAGGGACCACAGAACTACCGGCAGCTCCTCGATCCACTGCCTGCCGTGCTTCTGCAGTGTATCAAAAGTTCTTGTCTTGAGTCTGCACAACACTTGAGCGTTCACCCTCTCAGCTTGTCCATTGCTCTGAGGGTATGCCACAGAGGCAAATGAGATTTTGCATCCCATGAACATATTGCATGAAGGCGCGGCTCGTGAACTGGATGCCGTTGTCGAAAATGATCCTTGCCGGAACTCCAAAATGACACAAGAGATCTTTCAAGAACTTGATAGTTGACTGAGCAGTCACCTTTCTCACGGCAGTCACTTCCGGCCACTTTGTGAACTTGTCGATAGCAATGAACAAGAATTCAAAGCCCCAGATTGCTCGGGGGAAGGGGCCGAGGATATCGAGGCCCCAGACCGAAAATGGCCATGATAGAGGGGTTGTTTGAAGAGCTTGGCTAGGCAGGTGTGTTTTCTTGGAATGGAATTGGTAGGCTTCACATTTCGTGACTAGCTCGACCGCATCTTGGAGGGCTGTCGGCCAATAGAATCCTTGCTGGAATGCTTTCCCAACTAATGCCTTTGATCCAATGTGGGAGCCGCGCATTCCCTTGTCAATCTCAGCCCGCAGTTCCTGTCCTTCTTCCCGGCAGACACACTTCAATTCCACACAGCTGGGCCTCCTTCTATACAGAGTGTCATCGACAAAATGATACATATTGGCCCCCCGGGCTACTTTTTCAGCTTCATCTTGGTCGCAGGGAAGCTCCCCGGTCTGGAGGAAGCGGACAGTGTGCTTGCCCAAGTTGGAGCATGGGGCTCAGCAATGAGGACTAGCAGCACCTCCTCTGCTGCGGGAGCATAGTCCTCGTTCGCGGGGTTCATGGACCCGGCTGGAGGGGGTGGTACGGCAGGCTATGAGGAGTTGTTTCCGGCAGGGTCTCTGCCAGGAGCGGACGGCTCTATCGGGAGAGGCACACATGTGTCCAACTTTCTCCTTTTTCGGGCCATTGTTGATGGGGATACAGAGGGCTGAGTGAGATGGAGAACAAAAGTTCATGGTTCCACAGGAAGCTTCTGCGCAGCACACTTTAACAGATGATCAGCTATGCTATTTTTCGCACGGGGTACATGCTCTGTTTGCAATCTATCAAAGCACTCCTCCAATCTCCTCACTTCCTTGACGTATGTCTCCATCAATGGACTTTGATAATCCTTGTTGACTCCTCCAATCTCCTCACTTCCTCGAATGATCAACTTCTTAATTCCCAATTCAGATGCAATCCTAGCCCAGCAAGGAGCCCTTCATACTCTCTTGTATTGTTGGTGGCTTCTTCCGGGTAAAATGCATTTGGACGACGTACTTCAAGTGCTCCCTAGAGGGGGAAACAAGAAGCACGCCAGCTCTAGCACCTTGTAGGGAAAAAGCACCATCAAAATATATAATCCATTGTTGGGGCAATTCCTTGTCGAGAATAACTGTCTCTGTCACTTCCTCGTCATGGGTTGGCGTCCATTCAGCAATAAACTCTGCCAATGCCCTGCTTTGAATAGTTGATGTTCTCTCAAACTTCAAACCAAAAACTGGATAACTCCAAAGCCCACTCCACTATTCTGCCGGTAGCCTCGGGGTTTCGGAGTATCCTTTGCAATGGGAAACGAGTGACAACCATGATCTCATGGGCTTGGAAGTAGTGGTGCAGTTTCCTTGAGGCCATGATGAGACCAAAGATCAATTTTTGCACGCTAGAGTACCTTGATCTAGCCCGCTGTAACAGGGAGCTGACGAAGTACACTGGGTGTTGCACCACTTACTTCCTTGCCGCATCCTTGGGGTCACTCTCGTTGACGTGCTCATTGTTGTCCTGTTCCTTCTCTGACTCTGTCGGTCTCTACTCACTCTCTGCCTCATCCACTTCTCGTTGTGCTACCAAGGCTGCACTAACCACTTGATTGGTTGCCGCTAAGTACAGCAACATCGGCTCTTGGGGTTTGGGGGCAACCAAAGTAGGCATAGAGGACAAGTAGGCCTTCTACTCTTGCAAAGCTGCATCTGCTTCTAGGGCCCACTTCATAGGTCCTGCTTTCTTCAAAATTTTGAAGAATGGCAGGGCGTGCTCGGCAGACTTGGAGATGAATCTTCTTAGCATGGCAACGCATCCGGTCAGACGCCTCACATCCTTAACTGTCATTGGCCCTTGGATCTGCTCGGTAGCCTTGATCTTGTCGGGGTTGGCTTCGATCCCGTGATGGGATACGAAGAACCCAAGCAGCTTGCCGGAGGGAACACCAAATACACACTTCTACAAGTTGAGCTTCAAATTGATCTTGTGCAGATTAGCAAACATCTCCTCCAAATCCTGGATAAGGGTGGCTCTATCTTTGGTCTTGACCACAATGTCATCCATATAAGCCTCTATGTTTTTGTGCAGATGCAGCTCAAAACCAATCTGGACTGCCCTTGCAAAAGTGGATCCGGCACTCTTTAATCCGGATGGCATGCAGACAAAGCAGTATGTACCACATGGAGTAATGAAAGACGTCTTCTCTTCATCTTCGTTGGACATGAAGATTTGGTGATACCCAAAATATGCATCCAGAAAGGATAGCAGATCACAACCTGAAGTGGAATCCACAACCTGATCAATACACAGCAAGGGAAATGGGTCCTTCGGGCAAGCTTTGTTGAGATCTGTAAAATCTATGCAAAGCCTCCATTTCCCGTTAGCCTTTCGGGCTACCACTGGATTTTCCAACCACGTCAGATGCAACACTCCTCTGACCAAACTAGCTGCCTCAAGTTTCTTGATCTCTTATGCAATGAACTGCTGCCTCTCCAAGGCCTGCTTCCGGACTTTCTGCTTGACAGGTCAGGCATGTGGGCAGACAGCAAGGCGGTGCTCGATTACCTTCCTAGGAACACCGGGGATATTAGATGGTTGCCAGGAAAACACATCGATAGTCGCCCGCAAGAAGGCAACGAGCATGCTTTCCTATTTGTCATCGAGGGTAGTGTTGATAGTAAAGGAACCATCAACGCCAGCCGGCCCTGTCAGGGCCTTCTTCACTTGGGGTGCAGCAACATTGGATCTCTTGTCATTGGAACACTCCGGCAAGTCGTCAACATGTGTCGTGCACTCGGTGGGGGAGCGCTTCCTGGACTCCTTGCCGGAGGTCCTACAATCCCTCTTTCTTCCTTTGTTTTCCTTGGCGGGAACTATTGTTGCTGCTGCATCTGCCGCAACTGTGTCCCGGTACATCTTGTCCAGACAGATGATTGCATCCTTCTCATCTGATGGGATGGTGAGGACTCCCAGTGGCCCAGGCATCATCTAGGTGTTGTAGGCATAGTGGGATGCCGCCATGAATTAAGCCAAGGCCGAGCGTCCAAGAATCCCATTGTATGGCAGGGGAGATCGACCACATCAAATACAATCTTCTCAGTCTGGTAGTTCAGTTCTCCCCCAAACGTTACCGGCAACATGATATTTCCCTTAGGATGGCTCCTGCCAGGATTAACTCCTTGAAACGTGCCAGTAACTTCTAGCTCTTCCTCGGCTATCTGAAGTCTGCTGATAACTGCTGGGGAGATCAGATTTAACCCAGCTCACCATCCACCAACATCTTTGTGACCTTGAGGTTGCGAATCGTTGGGGAGACCAACACCGGAAAACCCCTACCATAGTGGTACGGCTAGGATGGTCCTCCTTGTCAAAGATGATGGGCGTACGAGACCATTTGAGCGGCTTCCGAGCCTCTGGCGCTGGTTGCACGGCATTGAGCTCTCGCGCCCACCACTTGAGTTGACAGTGAGAGGCGTGCAAAGATGCATCCCCATCAATGCACAAGGCGTCACTGGCCTTCTAAAACTCTTGCTCACTGGTTTCCTCTTCTCCCCATCCATCGCTCTCATCATCATAAGCTTCCTTCTCTCTACCTCTGGCGGGCTTTCCTTGGTTTCAAAATGGCTTGCCGGGGCAATTTACTTCACCACCTCGGCCCTTACTGCCAGCAACATTCTGACCTTTTTCCTTATCACGTTTCTCATACTCTGCTCTCTGTCTCTTGACAAGTTGGTCAACCTGATAGCACTCTTGAAGGTCGTGGCCCTTGGTCCGATGAATCTTGCAGTACGGCCCATCACCTTTCCCAGCTTTCTCGGCAGCAACGGCTTCCCGGCAGTTAATGCACATGGCAGCTTCCTTGCGGGGGCCTCAGCTTTGGCCTTCTTGCCGGTACTAGGCGTACCTGATCCTTCAACGGTCATCACTGCCTTATCCCTCTGCTTCTTACTGCATTTCTTGCTTTTCTTCTGACTGGTTGATTCCTCATCATCCTCTGAATCAACATTGGTGCAATCTTCCTCTTCGAGCAACTTCCTTCCATCCTCCATTCGGGCACACTTATCCACTAGGGTGTAGAGCTCCTTCATAGTCTTGGGCAACCGCACGTTCATCTTGGAATGAATCCGGCGGTTGTGCACATTGGACTGGAAGGCAGCTATCATAGCTGCCGGATGGATATTTGGGATATTTCTATGAACTTTGTAGAATCTCTGTAAATACTTATGGAGGGTTTCTCCTTCCTTCTGCTGGAGAAGCTACAAGTCGTTGGGGTCTGCTGGGCTCTTGATGGCCGCCAGTGAAGGCGCCAATGAACTCGTGGCACAGGTCAGCCCATGAGGAAATGGAGTTCTCTGGTAGGTGCATCAGCCAAGACCTCGCATTGTACTTGAGGGCCAAGGGGAAATAGTTGGCAAACACCTTCTCATCTCTTCCCCCGGCAGCCTGAACAGCGATGGTGTACACGCTCAGGAACTTTGCCGGGTTTAGCCTCCCATCGTACTTCTCAGTTATCTCCAGCTTGAACGTACGAACGGACGGCCAATGGACTTGTCGAAGCTCTCGAGTAAAGGCAGGGCAGCCAACCTCAAAAGGTAGGCACCCGCCAATACCATGCACGGGATTGTCGACGTCGGGGCTGTCGCACCCGTCGGTCCGGCGGAGGTTGTCGTGGCGTTGCTCGACGATGCGCGTGTCTCCTCTCCACCTATCCTCTGGGGCTCGTCATTGGCCTGGACGTGCTCGAGGGTCAGAAGAGGCCATCGAGACATTGTCGGGGTCTTGAATGTCGCGCTCGTGATGGTTGCCATGGCGGGGACTACATCATGGGGACGGTGCCTTTCGTACGGTCAGCAGCTTGAGCCGCCATTGTCGCTTGGGGAGGTCGTGATGGGCCATCTCGCCATGAGCCACCAGCTTCGGCGAAACTGAGCAGACTCTGTATGGTGGCACGCCATTCGTCCATCTGCTCGGCCACTGGTGAAAACCATAGTAGCAGCTGAGCCCGCGCCATGGCCTCCGAAACCGTACTTGGTATGGGTGATGATGAAGTCGATCGCACCGTGGCTCGGCTCCTGATGGTGCCTGCGTAGGCGGCACTACACCCTCGCTGTTGTTGCGGGACAACCACCTGGATGTGGTGCAGCGAAGGCGCTCAAGGGTCAGCGGCTCCGTCGGGCGCAGCAGCTTGGTCGACCCGTTCCGAGGGAGCTGCACTCGCTGTGACTGCACCCTTGGTGAGAGAAGTTGGAGGGCGGCGATTCACCCTGGTCCGCGTGCCGTTGTTGTGGTTGTGCCCGTTGGTGGGGGAAAGGGGCGCAGATGGAGTAACCCCTTCGCTCGTACCCTATGGAGCATGGCCGTCGGGGTGTTGCTGATGCCGCTCTCCTCCGATGCCGCCGACTCCTACGTCGGCCGTCGGGGAATTGGTGATGGTGCCGCCTGCTCCGACCACATCCCTAGCAGCATTTACGTCCTCGCGTGTCTCCGCACCCCCTGCAGTGTTAGAGGCCGCGGGCAGCGGAGCCTTCGAGGTCGATGGGTGAGCTGAAGGAGCGGGTTTCTTCTTGGGCGCCATGGTCGATGGCGCCATCAAAGATTGAAGATGGTGACGAAGATGACACACTGCGCACGCCTTCAGGTTCGCGCAAGCGAGCCCCCTACCTGGTGCGCCAAAGATGTCGCGGGAAACCACGGCCACCTATGGGACCAAGAGGTCCCTTGCTGGTTCGGCAGGGGGCGACGCGTTGCACAAAGAGCAGACGAGCATGGGGAAGCACGGCAGAGATCACACATGCAGTTTTACCCAGATTTGGGCCGTCGTGAGGCATAAAACCATACTCCTGCTTTGGTGGATTGATAGTGGAAAGGTGGTGGAGAAGCATAGTACGCTCGCCCAGCAGGGGTTGCCTTAGTGCAGCAACGACTACGCGCGTATGGGGGTGTGAGTTATCCAACCTTCTAACCTCTTCTATGATTGCCATGGGCCTCCTTTTATAGATCAAGGGGTTACCACAATGGCAAAGTAGTCATTATGCACTGATAAGATAGCAAACAGTGCTATCATACCTAACTCTACGGGCTGACAGGGTGCATTAAATGCGCCGCTCAATGCCACATCGTTGGTTGCCCGGCAAGGCTTGCTGGGCTATCTTGCCAGATTTGCACATGCTTGCTTGACAGGTCGCAGGACGAGTGTCATCTGCGGGCTTCTCTTGTAGAAAATGGCTGCCATGTGGCGAATGGCTGCCACTTAATCACCTTGCGGGTTGACACCGCACTGATCGATGACGTGGGTCGTGGTGGAGTGGTTGGTGAGGTGGTTTTGCTCTCGTGAGTCCCGGCAGGCCCTGCCGGGTTGCTTTGGCTGTCCACTTCTAAGTGTGGCCTCGCCCCTTGTCGGGCTCGCCTGCCCAGCAAGGGAGGCCTTTCCTCTGATGGTGTCTTGCTTTTCTAGCTTGATCTTGGTCTCTCATATCTGCATGTTGATCCTTCAAATCTCTTGGTGCCTTGTATTCTGGCTTGGGCTAGTGCTTCAATCTTGTTCCCATGCCTGTGCACAGTCAGGGAAAGAGACCCAGGGTTTGTTGCATCGACAATTACCAAAATCACCCAGGGAGCACTTGTGCTTTCAAGGAGCAGATGCAGACGTTATGAACGTTTGGCAAGCTCGATATGATGGCTACTTAGTAGTTTAGTGCGCCATGCTTTACGGCTTAGAACCGGGACTTCAAAAACATTTGGAATGCCACGGAGCATATGAGATGTTCCAAGAGCTAAAATTGGTATTTCAGACTCATGCCCGTGTCGAGAGGTATGAGACCTCTGACAAATACTTTACCTACAAGATGGAGGAGAATAGCTCAACCAGTGAGTATGTGCTCAGAATGTCTGGATACTACAATCACTTGAATCAGGTGGGAGTTAATCCTCCAGGTAAGATAGTGATTGACAAAGTTCTCTAGTCACTATCACCAAGCTACTAGAACTTCATGATGAACTATAATATGCAAGGGATGACGAAAATGATTCATGAGCTCTTCACGATGTTGAAATCGGCGATGGTAGAAATCAAGAAAGAGCATCAAGTGTTGATGGTTAACAAGACCACTAGTTTCAAGAAAAGGGGTAAGGGAAAGAGAGGGAACTTCAAGAAGAATGGCAAGCAAGTAGCCACTCCCATGAAGAAGCCCAAAGTTGGACCCAAGCCTGAAACTAAGTGCCTCTACTGCAAAGGAAATGGTCACTGGAAACAGAACTGCCCCAAATACTTGGCGGATAAGAAGGGTGGCAAAGTGAACAAAGTTATATTTGATATACATGTTATTGATGTGTACCTTACTAGTATTAATAGTAGCACCTAGGTATTTGATGCTGATTCGGTTGCTAAGATTAGTAACTCAAAACAGGAGTTGCAGAATAAATAGAGACTAGTTAAGGGCAAGGTGACGACGTGTGTTGGAAGTGATTCCAAGGTTGATACGATCACCATCGCACACTCCATCTACCTTTGGGATTAGTGTTGAACCTAAATAAATGTTATTTGGTGTTTGCGTTGAGCATGAATGTGATTTGATCATGTTTATTGCCATACGGTTATTCATTTAAGTCAAAGAATAATTGTTGTTCTATTTACATGAATAAAACCTTCTATGGTCATACACCCAATGTGAATGGTTTATTGAATCTCGATCGTAGTGATACACATATTCATAATATTGATGCCAAAAGATGCAAAGTTAATAATGATAGTGCAACATACTTGTGGCACTGCCGTTTAGGTCATATTGGTGTAAAGCGCATGAAGAAACTCCATGCAGATGAGATTTTGGAATCACTTGATTATGAATCATTTGATACTTGCGAACCATGCCTCATGGGCAATATGACTAAAACTCTGTTCTCCGGAACAATGGAGCGAGCTAATGACTTATTGGAAACAATACATACCGATGTATACGGTCCAATGAATGTTGAAGCACGCGTCGGGTATTGTTATTTTTTGACCTTCACAGATGATTTGAGTGGGTATGGGTATATCTACTTGATGAAACACAAGTCTGAAACATTTGAAAAGTTCAAAGAATTTCAGAGTGAAGTGGAGAATCATCGTAACAAGAAAATAAAGTTTCTATGATCTGATCGTGGAGGCAAATATTTGAGTTACGAGTTTGGCCTTCATTTAAAACAATGTGGAATAGTTTCACAACTCGCGCCACCTGGAACACCACAGCGTAATGGTCTGTCCGAACATCGTAACCATACTTTATTAGATATGGTGCAATGTATGATGTCTCTTACCGATGTACCACTATCCTTTTGGGGTTTTGCATTAGAGATAGCTGCATTCACATTAAATAGGGCACCGTCTAAATCCGTTGAGATGACACCGTATGAACTATGGTTTGGCAAGAAACCTAAGCTATCATTTCTTAAAATTTGGGGTTGTGACACTTATGTCAAAAGGCTTCAGCCTGATAAGCTCAAACCCAAATCGGAGAAGTGCATCTTCATAGGATATCCTAAGGAACAATTGGGTACACCTTCTACCACAGATCCGAAGGCAAGATCTTTATTGCCAAGAATGCATCCTTTCTAGAGAAGGAGTTTCTCTCGAAAGAATTGAGTGGGGGGGAAGTAGAACTTGATGAGGTAGTTGTACCTTATCTCAATTTGGAAAGTAGCACATTAGAGAAATCCGTTCTCGTGATGCCTACAGTCGGCGTCCTGGGAATGGGGGTACCCAGACTTGCCTGCATGTGGCCCAATACGTGGCTCCATCGACGGCCCGGTACGGCCTAGCTTCAAAAACAACAATCCAAGACCCTCGCGAGGGGCCAAGCCTCGCGAGGCGGATGACACCAAGACCTCCCTGGGCGGCCGCCTCACTAGGCTGGCTCTTGAGGAGCGGAGATATCAAGGCAAGGTGCAACTCGCTAGGTTCACATGACGTGAGCCATGATGACCAAGGCCAGGCGGGCGCCAGCGGGTGCAGTGTACCAGTTTCCCCTTTGGTGCCAAGGAGGCAAGCGCAGGCGCGTGGTCCCGAGGAATCAAGCAAAGGTTTCCATATCGGTGCAACAAGACCAAGACTGTCAGCACGGCAGGACGGAGGTCATCGCGGAGCCCACCTTGGCGTCACCACCAGAGGCTTTCGCAGGCGAAGACTACTTTTGTCAGGATAACTTGTACTAGTTGTCCCCCTTCAGATTTGGCCATTGTGGGATCCCTTCCCACCTTGCATTTGGGAAGAGGGCCAAGGCTGCTATAAATAGGACTTAGCCACCACCATAGAAGGGGGATCATCCAGATCATCCTCTCACCCACTAGCTCATCAAGCTCAAGAACACCTCACCTCCTGAGGCTGTTCAACCACTGTACTAGTTCATCCTCATCCCCTCGAGGCAATCCACCATAGAGTTGGAGTAGGGTATTACACCGCAAGCTGGCCCGAACCAGGATAAACTATTGTGCCTCTTGTCCCTTGGGTTCGTCGAGCTAGGGTGTGGAATCGTTGAGCAGGCAGATCGGTGAGGACGAGTTCTTCACGCGCACCCTAGTGTTCGAACCTCTCAAGGGTCTTCGAAACTCTGAATTCGACATTTGGCGTGCCAGGTAGGGGTGCATCGAAGCCTCTCTTCCGTCGGTCTACCTGCTGCCACTCCACCGCCTCCATGGCTGACGCTCATCGAGCCCATGCCGAGCGTCGAGCCGCTCACACTGCTCGTGTCGCCAAGACGGCGCCTGTCGGTGGGCCTCCCCATCGTTCTCCATCACCTGCCGCCAATGCCGCCACCGGCTCGGTGGGGCACGAGCAACAAGCTTTGTCACTGCACCCCTCCGTGTGATGAGATGGACGCACCGCCACCTCGTCGCTGACTCCGGCTGGCTCATCGTCTCACGCTTGTCGCGGGCTAGCGGATGCGCAGGCTGCGTTGCTTGTGGCACGTGAGCTCTTGCGCTATCGCCCAGTCGACGACTTCTATGAGGACTCGATGGGCATCACCAAGCTTGTCAGCGCAGCTAGGGGCTCGCCTGTGCCATCCCTCTCGCTGCCTCGCCCGCCGCCCACTGCGGGCGACGTAGCCCATGGAGCACCTCCGCCACCCCACCCACCGTCAGGACGTCGCCCTTGGTCTAAGATGTGTGGCCCCACGACGCATCAAGCATCATCCAGGGGAAACCATGCAGAAGTACATCCAGTGCTTCAACAGTGTTCGTCTCAAGATCCCCAAGGTGTCGTACGAGGCCATTATATCAGCGTTCTCTGATGGTGTCCGCGATGTCAAGATGAAGGAGGAGCTCGCCATACACGAGGACCTGTGCATGGCTCTGGAGATGTTCAACATGGCAACCAAGTGCGCGAGAGCCAAGGAAGGACGCCTCTCCCTCCTCGAGCTCCCAGCGGCCGACCTAGAGGATAAGAAAGGCCAAGACCAAGGACGTGAAGCACAAGGGGGCGGCTGTGCTCGCGGCTGAACCAGAGATGAAGCGCGGCTGCGACCACCCAGAGTCATCCAAGAGCAGTCGTCCGTTCTGTGTCTTCCACAACATACACAGCCACAACACCAATGACTGTCAGGAGCTCAGAGCCATCTGTGACGGGCGCCTCAGTCGACGCCCTGAGCACCACGATCGAGGCTACGACCGTGGAGGAGGTCAAAGTGGAGGACGCTGGGACGACCGCGGCCCCCGCCTCGAGTGGCGCAACCAGCCGCGTGAGGACCCCTGGCAGGACCAGCCTCGCGAGGGCGCCTGGAGAGGTCAACCTCGTGAGGACCATCCTCAGGGCAATGCAGGCCTCCCTCCACTGCCGCCATCGCCAAGAAGGAACGACGACCACCACCAGGATGAGGAGGCTGGGGGTTTCCAGGAGCCACGCACCATCGCCTGCATCTTGGGCGGAGCTCAGGACCCAGCCTCTCAGTGCATCTTCAAGCAGTTCGCTCGCCAGGTGAACGTGGCCCTCCCCAGGCTCGAGGCGACACGTCCAGTCAGGTGGTCCAAGTGCACCATCACCTTCAGCTTGTCCGACCAGCTCAAGTGCGCGGCAACTGCCGGCACCCTCCTGATGCTTTGCTTGCCCATCATCAGCAATGTCCTTGTCACCAAGACCCTCATCGATGGTGGTGTAGGGCTCAATGTTCTTTCCATCAAGACGTTCGACCACCTCCAAGTACCATATGTTCAGCTGCAGCCCACCAAGCCTTTCTCAGGAGTGATCGACGGCTCCACCACCCCGATAGGGCAGATCCGCCTCCCTGTCACCTTCGGCCAACGCGACAACTACCGCACAGAGCTCATCGACTTCGATGTCGCCCACATCCTCCTTCCATACAATGACATCCTTGGATATCTGGCCCGGGCCAAGTTCATGGCGGTGACTCGCCATGGTTACAATGTCCTTAAGATGCCAGGGAACTACGACATCATCACGGTAGCCTGTGAGGAGAAGGATGCGGTGTGCTCTCTCGAGCGTGCCTACCAGGCTACAGCAGTCAAAGACCCAGACAACGAGGGCACCATCCACCCTCCTGAGGCTGCCCCCAAGAAGAAGAAGAAGAAGCTGCTCCACCAAGAGCCTCAGGAGAGCGGTATCTCTAGTGACACCACCTCAGAACCTACGCCCATGGATGGGACGCCTCCCTCCCGCGCATAGGAAGGCGCGCCCAATGCCCTCCTCGGGCTAGGCTCGAGGGCTCTCTTCTAGAGAGCCTCTAACTTAGCCAATGTCACGAGGGAGGCGCTTGGGCACCACATGGAGGCATGCTTCATCGCGCGCTTACCTCACGAGGGCACAAGGCACGGGGTGTCGGGTGCTCAGGAGTTCATCTTCAAGACGACTGAGGAGCTTCAAGAGGTGAAAGCCATGCGCAACGATCACCGCCCACCACCTGGCGCGGCTCCTTGTCCTGGCGAGGACAACGAGCTACGCATCTGCGTTAATGTTCCAGGGCTCAATAGGGCTGCATCCTAGGAGCGCTTCTGGCCATCGCGCATTGGTCGGTGTGAGGGCCCCCCTCACAGCTACGTTCACATGCCCTTTGGCCTGCCGAACGCGGCTGTTACCTTCTAGCATCGCATGCAGAGCATCTTGGCGGCTCGGGAGGCGAGGCACCACGCGGTCCTAGCGGAGATGGCGACGGATCTTCGCGAGCCTCCCGAGCCTCCAGAGCCTAACGAGGTTCAGGGCCCAGGCGGCTCATGAGGAGTGACTTCTCCAGCACGTGCCTTCAGCTACTCCAACATCTCTTCAGCAGCGGAGCCAGGTGACATTTTCTATTTTATTCAGTTGGGGGCGCCCCACGGGCAGCATCGTCCCGAGATTGCATGGGCCTGTCCCTGCGGCGTGTATCTTTCTTGCATCTTCTAGTCACTTTGTTGGGGGCGCCCCTCGGGCTGCATCATCCCCAGGCCGCGTGGGTCCGTCCCTATGGCGTGTATCGTTCTTGGAGAGCTAGCTTTACCTCCTTTCATAAATCGCTTTATGATTATCATCTGCCTGTCCGGTACTTCGTTGCCACGAACATCGTGCGCCCTTGCAAACCCACCCACGACCGCCTCATGATTAAGGGCGGGCACAACGTCTATGCTTCGATTCGTCCCTGCAGCGTCGCTAAACCCAAGTGGCTAAGCTCTAGCTCGTGGGCCAGCTCCCGTGCACGTCACCTCCCATGGTCCTTGGTGCCTTGTCCTCGCATGAGCTAATCAGGGGGGGTAAGTTAGGGTGCGTGCCACGGTGCCTCGCCACCATGGGAGCCGCGTGCCGGTTGTCTTTCTTCGGGATTTTCACATGTGAAGACTGGGCACGGCATCTGTGCTCGGTTCCGTCCCTGCAGCATTGATAAACCCAATGGCTCGGCTCTGTCTGCCGGATCGGCCCCGTTCATGTCACCTCCTAGGGTCGTTGGTGTTTGGCCTTCTCATGTGATTGCCTCAGGAGATTCATTCGGCGCAGGTTGTCTGACCCTCTCGCAGGGCCATCACAAGTGTTCCAAATCAAGTTCAGGCACAACCCGCCTTGAGTTAGGGCCTCGTGAGTCCCATGTTGTCTCACGAGTGCCCAGACACACCTCCTCCAGCCCTGCCATGCAAGCCATGTGTCAGGGCAGGAATGTACATGCCCCGAGGGCTCCACTCAGAGGGAGTCCCCACCCACGCACCAGTGGAAGCACCATGCTCCGGGCTGGCAGTCGACACGGTCGAGGAGCGGCTATGCCCGTGCAAGTGCGGAAGCACCATTCTCCGTGCTGGTGATAAACAACTGGGGGCGACCCCATGGCCGCATTAACCTCGAAGAGCCGCCAGGCTCAGTGGCCAGCCTCATCGCAACACTTTCCCCTCGAGAGAGTCGCGCGAGGGGGCTGGGCACGGGGTGCTACGCTCAGGTCTCGCCTAGCATACGCCACCCTGCCAGGTCCCTCAGACCTGGTCGTCGCGCGCCCCTCCTGAGCAGGACCTCGGCGAGGAAAGGTATGGAGGTTTGTTTGTACGTCAAGGGGGACTCCTAAGCATCGCGACTCAAGAGCCTAACTGGTCACGTAGCCCCTCACCCCTTGGTCTCGTCCTGGTGATCCGGACAACCCAACGGTGGCTGAGGCATGCGCGGGGCCGGGCCCTGCCGACGCAGAACGCTAAGACCTACTCTCGCATATCCTTCCCGAGGGTTGTTTGTACGTCAAGGGGGACTCCAGAGCATCTTGACTCAGGAGCCTAACTGGTCATGTAGCCCATCACCCCTTGGTCTCGTCCTGGTGATCCGGACAACCCAACGATGGCCGAGGTATGTGCGGGGCCGGGCCCTGCCGACGCAGAACATTAAAGCAAACAGGAAGGAAATCGCAAATCCTAGCAAATTATTACAATACGTACTGTCTCTTAAAAACGCCAAGCACATAAGTTCTTACGCCTCCACGAGGCACGATACATGTTGCAGGAGATAAGATGAAGGGGAGCGCCACCAACGAGCTTCTTCTTCAGCCTTGAGCATTGCCGTCGCCCGTGAGGGGTGCCCCGTTGTCGACAATGTCGTCGTTTCTTGTGCCTTCAGCCATGGCCGCGGGTTCGGCGGCATCATCGGCCGCGGGTGCGAGGTCGATGGCGAGGAACTTTTGCAGCAGGGCCTCCACCTGATCCTTCACGGCTTCAGCAGCAGCAGCACAGTGCTCTAGGTCCACAGGCTCAAGCAAAGCCCCGAAGTTGAAGTTGGAGTCCCGAAGGTGGAGGTGGCTGAAGACACAAGTCACGGCCGAGGCAGAGGGCGTGTGGGCCTCTCGTTCCACCATGGGGCCAACCCCAAGAACGACGCCCTCGAGCGCCACAACAAGCTGCGGGAGTAGCTCAGCGGGGCCCTCCTCAGTAGTCAATAATGGCTTATTCAACCCCCTCCCATAGAGATCCCGCAGTTCCTTGCGGGACCTCTCCTCGAGAGAATCGAAGGTGGCACGATTGTTGGCAAGGATTTTCTCCTAGGCCTCCAGTCGGGCCTTCTCCGCCTCCACCTCCTTCTTCAGCTTCTCCAGGCAGTCGCGCTCCGCGGCCTGCTCCCGCGCTGATTGCTCTAGCTAGGTGTCACGACCGGCGACCACGTCTTCTTGAGCCTACAACTTCTCCTCCTGCGCCTCGTGCTGACGAGCCTCGGCCGCATGCTCATTGCGCAAGGTCTCCAGTTCGGCCTCCGCCACCCGGCAGCGCTCCTTGGCAGCCTCATCATCCTTCAATGTCATGTCGCGGGCGGCCGCGGCCAGGCCGGCAGCCTGTTTTCCCTCCTCTGAGGCTGCCATCGCCTGGCTCCATGCCACCTGGACGGACGCATCAGCTCGAAGCCACCCCGAGATTAGCTCCAGGCGCCCCGATGCCAAGCGCCGATCCGCGACTTGAAGATCGCCGTGAAGCTAGTTCAGCGCAAAAAGAGCCTCCTCCAGAGCATCAGTCGTAGTAGAAGGGACTGGGGGCTCCGGAGCATTCGAGACTTCAGCAGGCGAGCTAAGGGTGGGCGCCTCTGAAGTTGGTTCAGCCGCGGGGATCACCTCCTCACGAGGACCGGCCTCAGACCTCGGGAGGACGACCCAGTCGCAGGGGCACGCAGGTCGATCTTGTCCTTCCGTGGTAGAGGTGGCGCAGCCACTACAGGCTGCAGGGCCACGATGGTCCTAGCCGCCTCCTTCTTCTTCTTTGTCGCCGGCATTGGCCTGGTCGTGCAAGAGGGAGGCATCAAGACACTACGGCAAGAACAAGGAACAAAGACCAAGACGGCACACTTACTGGTCCACGGCGCCATAGTCCCTCACCCTCTTCTGAAGCACCATGCCCGCGGGCTTCCCGAACCGGGGTGTCGGCGCGCGAGCCCCAACAGCGGACAAGGGCGCGGCGACTAGGTCCACGGTAGCCTCGACCGGCGACGACAAAGGGGCACTCCCTCAGGGGACCAGCACCGACCTGCTCTTCTTTGGTACCCCTACTTCAGCTCCTTCGACGGGGTGCCCTTGGACCACGTGGAGACCTCGACAGAGCATGGTGACTCCCTGATAGGGTGCTCGCCGGCATCGTCATCATCGCAGAGGGTGCGAAGTAGGTCGGTCTGGCGGGGGGAGAGGTCTCCCCCGCCCCCTCCCGGGTCACCCCCGAGTCTGCCCTCTCCTCTTGGTCAGACTCGCCGGAAGACACCGGCACCACCGGGGCTGGGAGCCGGGACGGCTCCGGAGGAACAAGCCCACGCTCGTCAAAGATAGGCATGGCGGCGGCGATCTTCTCTCCATCTGGGTGGCGGTACAACAGAAGATGGGAGTCCGGGGGCAGCCCTGGTCCTTCCCGTGCAGGGCTCGCAAAATCTGGTCCAGCTCCTCCTGGGACAAGTCATCCGGACGCAGCCGGAGGTCATCGCCTGCGCCCTTGAACTTCCACAAGGGGCGCGAGTGCGCCTGGAGCGGAGTCAGGCGTTGCGTCAGGAATTCCTTGACGATCATGGCCCCCATCAGCTTCTCCGCCCTCGGGTCATCGGTCTTCAAGTCTGCCGCCATCCTCTCCAACAGCGGCTCCGCACTGGGATCGGTGAGCTTCTCGTGGGTCCACTCGTCCTAGGGCATTGGCTGCGAGGTTGGTAGCACCAGACAGGGGCGGACACGCTTGACATCCATGAAGATACACCTGTTCCTGAAGACATCCACCTTCTTCCCGGCTCGCGAAATCGCGTTGCTGCCGTGCACCACGACAAAGTTGGCGCATCCCGAGCACTACGTGCCGTTGACCCGAAGGTAGAAGAGGTGACGGAGCAGCGCCATGGAAGGCATCACCCCCAGGAATGCCTCGCGGTAAAAGGCAAAGATCGATAGGAGGAGGATGGAGTTGGGGTGAAGATGGAGAGCGTGGAGCTTGTAGTGGCGAAGGACGGCGAAGAAGAAGTCGGAGAAGGGGGGAACCAGCCCCGTGAAGACATTGTGCTGGAAGAAGGGTATAAGGTGCCGCCCAGGTTATATGGCTTAGCGGAGCCGGCCCGGAGCTCCATCTCCCCTCTTTCATTGCTGTCGTCGGAGTCACCTGGAGCACGGTGGCGAGGTGATTCTCCTCGATGATGGTGGACGCGCTCAAGGCTGGTTCGAACCAGGAGGCTTGACACCTGGATGCGGCGGAAGATCCAGCCTTGTCAGTGGCCATCAGTCGTTGATTTAGGATGAGATTGGCGGATCTGGAGGTTTTCTGAGTAGAAGGGAAGGGGATCTAGAGCGAGACGAAGGAAGGGCAACGAAGGCTACACGGCAGATGTTGGCCTTTTGTCGGCCAGGAGAAGTTACCGAGGCAGCATGGGAGCGGGGGCGCCCACATCCCATTAATCGCCACACGTCAACCGAGGCCACAGGCGGTTGGGGCCCACAGCGCTCCGCACTTGCCCTTTGGCTTCACCTCGAAGCCAAGTACGAGCGTGCCTTGGGCCCAGGGGCTACTGTCAGCGTCCTGGGAATGGGGGTACCCAGACTTGCCTGCCTGCGGCCCAAGACATGGCCCCATCGATGGCCCGGTACGGCCCAGCTTCAGCAACAACAATCCGAGACCCTCGCGAGGGTCCAAGCCTCGCGAGGCGGACGACGCCAATACCTCCCTGGGGGCGGTCTTAATAGGCTGGCTCCCAAGGAGCGGAGATATCAAGGCAAGGTGCACCTCGCGAGGTTCACATGACATGAGCCATGACGACCAAGGCCAGGCGGGCGCCAGCGGGTGCAGTGTACCAGTTTCCCCTTTGGTGCCAAGGAGGCAAGTGCGGGGTCCCGAGGAATCAAGCAAAGTTTTCCATATCGGTGCAACAAGACCAAGACCGCCAGGACGGCAGGACAAAGGTCATCGCGGAGCCCACCTTGGCGTCACCACCAGAGGCTTTCGCGGGCGAAGACTACTTTTGTCAGGATAACTTGTACTAGTTGCCCCCCTTCAAATTTGGCCATTGTGGGATCCCTTCCCGCCTTGCATTTGGGAAGAGGACCAAGGCCGCTATAAATAGGACTTAGCCACCACCATAGAAGGGGGGATCATCCAGATCATCCTCTCACCCACTAGCTCATCGAGCTCAAGAACACCTCACCTCCTAAGGCTGTTCAACCACTGTACTAGTTCATCCTCAGCCCCTCGAGGCAATCCACCACAAAGCTGGAGTAGGGTATTACACCGCAAGGTGGCCCGAACCAGGATAAACTATTGTGTCTCTTGTCCCTTGGGTTTGTCGAGCTAGGCCATGGAATCATTGAGCAGGCAGATCTGTGAGGAAGAGTTCTTCGCACGCACCCCAGTGTTCGAACCTCTCAAGGGTCTGTGGAACTCTGAATCCGACACCTACACCAACTAGAGAGGAAGCTAATGATGATGATCATGAAACTTCAGATCAAGTTACTACTGGACCTCGTAGGTCGAACAAAGCATGTTCCGCACCAGAGTGGTATGGTAATCCTATCCTGGAAGTCATGTTAGAAGCCCATGGTGAACCTATGAACTATGGAGAAGCTATGATGATCCCAGAGTCTGATAGATGGCTTGAAGCCATGAAATCTGAGATAGGATCCATGTATGAGAACAAAGTGTGGACTTTGGTGGACTTGCCCGATGATCAGCAAGCCATTGAGAATAAATGGATCTTCAAGAAGAAGACAGGCGCTCATGGTAATGTCACCGTATACAAAGTGCGACTTGTCGCGAAGGGTTTTCGACAAGTTCAAGGAGTTGACTACGATGAGACCTTCTCACCCGTAGCGATGCTTAAGTTAGTCCGAATCAAGTTAGCAATTGCCACGTTTTATAATTATGAAATCTAGAAAATGGATGTCAAAACTGCATTCCTTAATGGATTTCTTAAAGAAGAGTTGTATATGATGCAACTAGAAGGTTTTGAAGTTCCTAAAGGTGCTAAAAAGTGTGCAAGCTTCAGCAATACATCTATGGACTGGTGCAAGCATCTTGGAGTTGGAATATACACTTTGATGAGGTGATCAAAGCATATGTTTTTATACAGACTTATGATGAATCCTGTATTTACAAGAAAGTGACTGGGAGCTCTGTAGCATTTCTGATATTATATGTAGATGACATATTATTGATTGGAAATGATATAGAATTTCTAGATAGCATAAAAGGATACTTGAGTAAGAGTTTTTCAATGAAAGACCTCGGTCAAGCTACTTATATATTGGGCACCAAGATCTATAGGGATAGATCAAGACGCTTAATAGGACTAAGACAAAGCACATACCTTGACAAGATTATGAAGAAGTTCAAAATGGATCAGTCAAAGAAAGGGTTCTTGCTTGTGTTTCAAGGTGTGAAGTTGAGTAAGACTCAAAACCCGACCACGGCAGAAGATAGAGAGAGAATGAAAGTCATTCCCTATGCCTCAGTCATAGGTTCTATAAAGTATGACATGTTGTGTACCAAACCTGTTGTGTACCTTGTCATGAGTTTGGCAAGGGGGTACAATAGTGATCCAGGAGTAGATCACTGGACAAAAGTCAAAATTATCCTTAGGTACCTAAAGAGGACTAAGGAAATGTTTCTCGGTTATGGAGGTGATAAAGAGTTCATCGTAAAGAGTTAAGTCGATGCAAGCTTTGACACCGATCCGGGTGACTCTGAGTCTCGATCTAGATACATATTGAAAGTGGGAGAGATTAACTAGAGTACTCCATGCAGAGCATTGTAGAGATAGAAATTTCCAAAATGCATACAGATCTGAATGTGACAGACCCGTTGACTAAACCTCTCTCACAAGCAAAACATGATCACACCTTAGTACTATTTGGGTGTTAATCACATGGCGATATGAACTAGATTATTGACTCTAGTAAACTCTTTGGGTGTTGGTCACATGACGATGTGAACTATGGGTGTTAAATCACATGGTATTGTGAACTAGATTATTGACTCTAGTGCAAGTGGGAGACTGAAGGAAATATGCCCTAGAGGAAATAATAAAGTTGTTATTTTATATTTCCTTATTCATGATAAATTTTTTTATTCATGCTAGAATTGTATTGATTGGAAACCTAAATACATGTGTGAATACATAGACAAACAATGTGTCCCTAGTGAGCCTCTACTTGACTAGCTCGTTGATCAAAGATGGTTAAGGTTTCCTAACCATGGACATGATTAATCATTTGATAACAGGATCACATCATTATGAGAATGATGTGATGGACAAGACCCATCCGTTAGCTTAACATTATGATCGTTCAGTTTTATTGCTATTACTTTCTTCATGTCAAATACATATTCCTTCGACTATGAGATTATGCAACTCCCGGATACCAGAGGAATGCCTAATGTGCTATCAAACATCACAACGTAACTGGGTGATCATAAAGATGCTCTACAGGTATCTCCGAAGGTGTTTGTTGAGTTGTCATAGATCGAGGTTAGGATTTGTCACTACGAATATTAGAGAGGTATCTCTGGGCCCTCTCGGTAATACACATCATAAGCTTGCAAGCAAACGACTAAGGAGTTGGTCACGAGGTGATGTATTACGGAACAAGTAAAGAGAATTGCCAGTAACGAGATTGAACTAGGTATGCAGATACCGACGATCAAATCTCGGGCAAGTAACATACCGATAGACAAAGGGAATAACATATGTTGTCATAACAGTTCGACCAATGAAGATCTTCATAGAATATGTAGGAGCCAATATGAGAATCTAGGTTCCGCTATTGGTTATTCACCACAGAGGTGTCTCGTTCATGTCTATATAGTTCTCGAACCCGTATGGTCTGCACGCTTAATGTTTGATGACGATATTGTATTATATGAGTTATGTGATTTGGTGAGCGAATGTTATTCGGAGTCCCGGATGAGATCACGGACATAATGAGGAGTCTCGAAATGGTTGAGAGGTAAAGATTGATATATAGGACGATGATTGCTCCCTAACTATAATGCCAGAAAACACTTGTCGCTAGGACTATGTCGGTATTTCCCCAAAGAGGAAGGGATGATGTAGCACAACGAAGGTAGGTATTTCCCTTAGTGATGAAACCAAGGTTATCGAACCAGTAGGAGAACCAAGCAACACAACGTAAACAGCACCTGCACAAAAATAACAACACCTCGCAACCCGACGTGTTAAAGGGGTTGTCAATCCCTTTCGGGTAACGATGCCAAAAATTTGTAATAGATTGAAATAATAGATCATAAATAAAATAAAGTGCAGCAAAGTATTTTGATATTTTTGGTTTAATAGATCTGAATAAAAATGCAAAGGAAAAGTAGATCGCAAGCAAATATATGAGAAAGAAGACCCGGGGGCCGTAGGTTTCACTAGTGGCTTCTCTCGAGAAAGATAGTAAACGGTGGGTAAACAAATTACTGTTGGGCAATTGATAGAACCTCAAATAATTATGACGATATCCAGGCAATGATCATTACATAGGCATCACGTCCAAGATTAGTAGACCGACTCCTGCCTGCATCTACTAGTATTACTCCACACATCAATCGATGTCCAGCATGCATCTAGTGTATTAAGTTCATGGAGAAACGGAGTGATGCAATAAGAACGATGACATGATGTAGACCAGATCTATCTATGTAGAGATAGACCCCATCGTTGTATCCTTAGTAGCAACGATACATACGTGTCGGTTCCCCTTCTGTCACTGGGATCAAGCACCGTAAGATCAAACCCACTACTGGGCACCTCTTCCCATTGCAAGATAAATAGATCAAGTTGGCCAAACAAAACCCAAATATCGGAGAAGAAATATGAGGCTATAAGAGATCATGCATAAAAGAGATCAAAGAAACTCAAATACTTTCATGGATATAAAAAGATAGATCTGATCATAAACTCAAAGTTCATCGATCCCAACGAACACACCGCAAAAGAGTTACATCTTATCGATCTCCAAGAGACCATTGTATTGAGAATCAAGAGAGAGAGATGAAGCCATCTAGCTACTAACTACGAACCCGAAGGTCTACAAAGAACTACTCACCCATCATCGAAGAGGCACCAATGGAGGTGGTGAACCCCATCCGAGATGGTGTCTAGATTGGATCTGGTGGTTCTGGACTCTGCGGCAGCTGGATGAATATTTCGTCGATGCCTCTAGGGTTTCTGGAATATTGGGGTATTTATAGAGCAAAGAGGCGGTCCGAGGGGGCACCCGAGGTGGGCATAACCCACCAGGGTGCGCCTGGGCCTCCTGGCGCGCCCTGGTGGGTTGTCCCCTCCCCGGGACTCCCCCAGGTGCAACCAGGGCCCAACATGTTCCTTCTGGTCCATAAAAACTCCGTAAAGTTTCGTGGCATTTGGAATCCGTCTGATATTTATTTTTTTATGTAAAAACATGAAGAAAAAAATAGGAACTGGCACTTGGCACTATGTCAATAGGTTAGTACCAAAAAATGATATAAAATGAGTATGAAATGATTATAAAACATGCAAGATTGATAAAATAACAGCATGGAACAATAAAAAATTATAGATACGTTGGAGACGTATCAGCATCCCCAAGCTTAACTCCTACTCATCCTCGAGTAGGTAAGTGATAAAAACAGAATTTTTGATGTGGAGTGTTGTTTAACATGTCATATCATATTCTTTTGTTTATAGCATGGACATTTGGACTTTTTATGTGATTCAAAGCAATAGTCTAGTTTTTACATAATAATTAAGATACTCAAGCATATCAACAAGCAACCATGTCTTTCAAAATATCAATGCTAAAATAAGTTATCCCTAGCCTATCATGCTCAAACATTGATCCATTCATGAAACACACTTGAATACTAGCTACACCCAATACTTAAGTACGATCATATTGCCTCCTAGTTGGTGCTTTTTATAAGAGAAGATGGAGACTCAAAATAAAAATTGCATAAAGTAAAAGAAGGGCCCTTCGCAGAGGGGAGTAGGGATTTGTAGAGGTGCCAGAGCTCAAAGCGAAAAAAAAATTAGAGATAAGAACATTTTGGGAGGTGTATCCATCCCACCAACGAAAACAACTTAGAGTTCCCAATACTTTCCATGCATAGATATATCATAGGCGGTTCCCAAACAGAAAATAAAGTTTATTCCTTTTTCCACCATAACTTTCACTTTCCATGGCTAACTGTATCCACGGGTGCCCTCCATACCAACACTTTCCAAGGAATTTATTATTTGACAACATAAAGAAAATTCATTTTTTTGCATTTCGGGACTGGGCATCCCTAAGACCTTTGCCTTACTCTCGTCCAATGACAAGTGAATAAACACTCATCTTGAGAATAACACATCTAGCATGGAAAATATTAGCCACCCCTCACTACTCCGCGAGCGAAACAAACACACAAAAGAGAAGTTTATTTTGAAAATTAGAGATGGCACATGCAAATTTGCTTAGAACGGCAAAAGAATAATGCATATAGGTAGATATAGTGGACTCATGTGGCAAAACTAGGTTAAAGGTTTTTGGATGCACAAGTAGTGATCATACTTAGTGCAAAATGAAGGCTAGCGCAAAAGATTGGGAAGCGACCAACTAAGAAACAGATAATCTCATAAGCAAGCATTAAGCAGAAATAACACCGAATAATGCACCATAAGTAGGATATAATTTCATTGCATGACTATTGACTTTCGTACTTGCATAGGGAATCACAAAACTTAACACCAATATTCTTACTAGAGCACAATTACTAATCAACATAACTCACATATCACATCATCATATCTCAAAACTATTACTAAGAATCAAGTTTATTTTGTCCAATGATCTTCATGGCATTTATTTTTTATTTTTCTTTGCCCCTCTTGGATATCTATCACTTTGGGACTAATTTTCATGTTACTTTTCATAAGCTCAAACAAATATAAGTGAAGATCATGAGCATAACAAATTTTCTTTCTCTCAAATTAATTTAAGTGAAGCAAGAGATAATTTCTTGAAATTTTTTACTAACTCTCAAATAAATCTAGGTGAAGCATGAGAGCATTTCTTCTAAAATACTTAGCACACCATGCTCAAAAAGATATAAGTGAAGCACTAGAGCAAGTACATTGCTCATAAAAGATTTAAGTGAAGCATAGAGAGCAATTCTAACAAGTCATGACATAATTTTGGCTCTCTCAAATAGGTGCGTCCAACAAGGATTGATGACTTAAAACACAAAATAAAACAAGCAAAGACTCATATCATACAAGACGCTCCAAGCAAAACACATATCATGTGACGACTAAAAATATAGTCTCAAGTAAAATACCGATGGTCGTTGGAAGAAAGCGGGGATGCCACTCGGGGGCATCCCCAAGCTTAGTTGGTTTCTCATTCTTGGATAATAGCTTGGGATGCCGGGGCATCCCCAAGCTTAGGCTCATCCATCCTTCCTTCATCCATCGTAAGATAACCCAAAACTTGAACACTTCAATCACACAAAACTCAACAAGACCTTCGCGAGATCCGTTAGTATAAGAATAATAAATCACTACTATAAGTGTTGTATCAAACCAATTCATATTTTGTTTTTTTATTATATCTACTGTACTCCAACTTTTCAATGGCAAAAACTCATCAAAGAAAATCATAGAGCCGTTAAAATAAGCACACAACACAAAGAAAACAGAATCTGTCAAAACAGAATAGTTTGTAGCAATCTGACTATTTCGAATACTTCTGTAACTCCAAAAATTCTAAAAATAGGACGACCTGAGAAATTTGTATATTGATCTACTGCAAGTGGAGTGGGTATTTTATCGCTCTCTGGTAAAATGAAAATTATTTTCACGAGCACAAAAGTTTATGTTTTTTCAGCAAGATCAAACAACTATCACCCAAGAAGATCCTAAAGGCTTTACTTGACACAAAAACTAATTAAAACATAAAAAACACAATCATAACAGTAGCATAATTGTGCTAACACTCAAAAACAGGAAGCAAAAAAGCAAAAATAAATTTTACTCATTGGGTTGCCTCCCAACAAGAGTTTTAGTTTTACGCCCTTAGCTAGGCATAAAGCAAGGATCTAGGTTTTGTCTTCCGAAGTTTTGGCAACTTCTGTAAGGGTTTTCTCAAACCCGGGAGGATCTTTATGCTTCCCTAAATTCTCCGTAAAGGAAACCATCCTAAGATCCAAAATATCCAATCGCTTATTACAAAGAGTAATCAGGGCATTCATGCGATTGATACTACCATTGCAGTGTTTGAGGGGTTCATTATATTTTTTTATTTCAACCATGTGCTTATGCAAATCACCATGTTTTTCCAACATTTGAGCTCCCTCGGGGGTAAAAGGAAACCCCTTATTTTGAGGTGGAATTCCCAAAATTCCCTCTAAGATTTCATAGGCAGCATTGGCATCAAGGTCAATGAAGTTTCCTTTAGAGGCAAAATCGAGAAGTTGTCTATGATGCAAAGCCAATCCTATGTAAAAAATTCGAAGCAAAACTTTAGCATCCCCCTTTAAGTTGGAAATACGATATGATTCCATAAGCCTATACTAGGCATCTTTCAATTTTTCTCCTTGTCCTTGCTTGAAGTAAAGGACTTCAAAATCTGGTGACAAAGGAGGAGTAGGGACGCTAGCCATCGAGACTAGAAAGCAAGAGAACGGAAAACGAAAAAGAGAGGCGAATAAAACGGCAAATTTTTGTGAAGTGGAGGAGAGGAAAACGAGAGGCAAATGGCAAATAATGTAAATTGCGAGGAGATGAGATTTGTGATTAGGAACCTGGTATATGTCGAAGATCCTCCCAGGCAACGGCGACAGAAATTCCTTTTGATTGCTCCCTGACTATAACGCCAGAAAACTCATGTCTGCTAGGACTACGTCGGTATTTCCCCAAAGAGGAAGGGATGATGTAGCACAGCGAAGGTAGGTATTTCCCTCAGTGATGAAACCAAGGTTATCGAACCAGTAGGAGAACCAAGCAACACAACGTAAACAACACATGCACACAAATAACAACACCTCGCAACCTGACGTGTTAAAGGGGTTGTCAATCCCTTTCGGGTAACGATGCCAAAATTTTGTAGTAGATTGAAATAATAGATCATAAATAAAATAAAGTGCAGCAAAGTATTTCTGTATTTTTGGTTTAATAGATCTGAATAAAAATGCAAAGGAAAAGTAGATCGCAAGAAAATATATGAGGAAGAAGACCCGGGGGCCGTAGGTTTCACTAGTGGCTTCTCTCGAGAAAGATAGCAAACGGTGGGTAACCAAATTACTGTTGGGCAATTGATAGAACCTAAAATAATTATGACGATATCCAGGCAATGATCATTACATAGGCATCAGGTCCAAGATTAGTAGACCGACTCCTGCCTGCATCTACTACTATTACTCCACACATCGACCGCTGTCCAGCATGCATCTAGTGTATTAAGTTCATGGAGAAATGGAGTAATGCAATAAGAACGATGACATGATGTAGACCAGATCTATCTATGTAGAGATAGACCCCATCGTTGTAACCTTAGTAGCAACGATACATACGTGTCGGTTCCCCTTCTGTCACTGGGATCAAGCACCGTAAGATCAAACCCACTATTGGGCACCTCTTCCCATTGCAAGATAAATAGATCAAGTTGTCCAAACAAAACCCAAATATCGGAGAAGAAATACGAGGCTATAAGAGATCATGCATAAAAGAGATCAAAGAAACTCAAATACTTTCATGGATATAAAAAAGATAGATCTGATCATAAACTCAAAGTTCATCGATCCCAATGAACACACCGCAAAAGAGTTACATCATATCGATTCTCCAAGAGACCATTGTATTGAGAATCAAGAGAGAGAGATGAAGCCATCTAGCTACTAACTACGGACCCAAAGGTCTACAAAGAACTACTCACCCATCATCGAAGAGGCACCAATGGAGGTGGTGAACCCCATCCGAGATGGTGTCTAGATTGGATCTGGTGGTTCTGGACTCTACGGCGGCTGGATGAATATTTCATTGATGCCTCTAGGGTTTCTGGAATATTTGGGTATTTATAGAGCAAAGAGGCGGTCCGAGGGGGCACCCGAGGTGGGCACAACCCACCAGGGTGCGCCTGGGCCTCCTGGCGCGCCCTAGTGGGTTGTCCCCTCCTCGAGACTCCCCCCAGGTGCAACCAGGGCCCAACATGTTCCTTCTGGTCCATAAAAACTCCATAAAGTTTCGTGGCATTTGGACTCCGTCTGATATTGATTTTTTTTATGTAAAAAACACGAAAAAAACAGGAACTGGCACTTGGCACTATGTCAATAGGTTAGTACCAAAAATGATATAAAATGATTATAAAACATGCAAGATTAATAAAATAACAACATGCAACAATCAAAAATTATAGATACGTTGGAGACATATCAAACGATAGTATTCGGACACCGGAAGTGTTCCGGAGTGTATCGGGTATTTATCAGAGTACCAGAGGGGTTACCGGAACCCTCGGGGGGATATATGGGCCATATGGTCCATGAGAGGGGAGCACAGTAGCCCACAAGGGGTGGCGCCCTCCTATGGCATGTGGCCGAATTGGATAAGGAAAAAGGGGGGTTCGCCCCCCCCTTCCTTTCTCTCTTCCCCCTTCCCTTTCTTCTCTGGTGGAAAAAGGAAAGGGGGCGCCACTTGGGGAAACCCCAAGTAGGATTCAGATCCTACTTGGGGCGCCCCCTAGCTGCCTCTCCTCCTCTCCCACCTATATATATGTGGGGCGTGGTGCGCCTAGAACACACTACATCAATTGTTAGTCGTGTGCGGCGCCCCCCTCCACAATTTACACCCCCGGTCATATTCTCGTGGTGCCTAGGCGAAGCCCTATGCGGATCACTTCACCATCACCGTCACTATATCGTCGTGCTGACGGAACTCATCTACTTCCTCAACGTCTTACTGGATCAAGAAGACGAGGGACATCAGTGAGCTGAACGTGTGCATAACATGGAGGTGTCGTATGTTCGGTGCTTGATCGGTCGGAGCTAGAAGAAGTTCGACTACATCAACTGCGTTGTCAAACGCTTCCGCTTTCGGTCTACGATGGTACATAGACACACTCTCCCCCTCGTTCCTATGCATCTCCATGGATAGATCATTGCGTGTGCGTAGATTTTTTTTGTTTTTTCGAGCAACATTTCCCAACAATTTGGGCCTCTGGATTCTTCCGCCTGGCATGAGTTTCTTGACTGCATTGCCCTCCATGAGCCAAATGTTGAAGCTGGCCATGATCATGTTCGGTGGCATCTGGAACTGTCGGGCCAATTCTCCACCAAGTCCCTCTACCGGGCCATTGCCCCCTCCCCTTACAGCGGTGTGGTCCATTCGCCTACCTCCGAAGATTAGGATCTTCATGTGGCAATGGATTCGCGGTCAGACCCCGTCCAGTGTGGAGGTCCAAAAGCGCAATGGTCCTGGTAATGGTCTTTGTCCACTTTGTGTCGTCCCAGAAGACTCGAATCACATCTTCTTCTCCTGTGTGTCCGTCCAATTTATTTGGAGTTGCCTTAGAGAGGTGGTTGGCGGCAATTAGTGGCACACCAATTTCCCTGACCTATTCGCTGAACTCCAGGCCTCCCCCCTGCGTACTCGCCACATTAGGTGGTTAGAGATTAGGTTCCTCGCCTGGACCCTCTAGACGATCCACAATAGACCTGTGATTCAGCGCATTTCACTTCGACGTGCTATTGACGCTCTCTTCAAACTGTCTAGTAAACATTAGAAGAGTCAGGTAAGATCCTGGGAAAAGACCTGTGGGTTAGGGGCCACTCAAAAGAAACACCGTTGAAATGATTTTGAAGAGAGATTGCACCAGTTGAATTAAATGGCTTGAATGGGATAACAACCTCGAAATAGCTTGAATGGATCTTGAATGAAAAGACGAGCCTCCGGAGATATCTTTCATACTCCGAAACAAATGAATAGAGAGAAGTGAATGATTACGAGATGCTTAGATAAGAACTTACAACATGGAAATCATGTGAAACAAGAGGAAGAGATATGATCAACAATGAAGCTTGATTTTAGACCACCGGAGAAGAAAGAGAACGAAAAATGATGAACTTGAAGCTTCCTTAGTATCTTCCTGAGAATCACCGGATAAGATCATTGACGGAAAAGAATGGAGATACTTCCCATCAATAAAAAATATACTTGATTAAGAAAACTGAGTCCTTGAAGAAAAGGGTGGGAGGGCAGGAAAAACAAAGACAAGTTGGGACAGATGAAACGAACACCGTTGCAAAGAACTGAGAATTGATCTAGCAAATATTGAAAGGATGGGATTAACTTGAAGAGAAGCACACCGGTTGGAAAAGAATTGACATGACAATCTCGATAAGCAAGAAGGATTAGCATCCACATAGAAATATGAGAACACCACTTAGGGAAGGTATTGAATCAACACTTGACATTGAAGCAACTCGAATACCACAAACCAAAAGAAAAAAAAAGGATTTGGCTTGCAGAATAAGCCGAAACAAATACATATGATAGAGATTTACCCAATCCCATATCATGCATCTATCGGAAAGATATTCTAGGAGCTACTTGAATTCCCACCTATTAACTCCCGGAACTTTCTGGTTATGCAACCTGGTGTTGGGTATACATGGAGGCCCAATATATATCACACAACTAATAAGCCCTACACTCCAATTGTATCCATCCATCAACACATAACCAAGAAAACTCCAGAAATCATGTACCTCAACCTCCGAAAAGCATCCATTATACAAGCTATGGCAATACTCCCGAACTCCCTCCCCAGTACTGGGTGGCATCGAGGTTATCTCACCACTAACTACATAAAAGAGATTTTCGATGTCGCAAAACTCAGGTATTCCAGAACTGCAACGATAAAATTGTGACGACAACACCTCGGAGCTCAACTCCCCGGGACACTGCCACAACCCCTAAATGTCAGGAGGCACTGTTGGAAATATGCCCTAGAGGCAATAATAAAATGGTTATTATTATATTTCTTTGTTCATGATAATTGTCTATTGTTCATGCTATAATTGTGTTATCCGGAAACCGTAATACATGTGTGAATACATAGACCACAACATGTCCCTAGTGAGCCTCTAGTTGACTAGCTCGTTGATCAAAAGATAGTCATGGTTTCCTGACTATGGACATTGGATGTCATTGATAACAGGATCACATCATTAGGAGAATGATGTGATGGATAAGACCCAATCCTAAGCATAGCTCAAAGATCGTGTAGTTCGTTTGCTGTAGCTTTTCCGAATGTCAAGTATCATTTCCTTAGACCATGAGATTGTGCAACTCCCGGGTACCGTAGGAGTGCCTTGGGTGTGCCAAATGTCACAACGTAACTGGGTGAATATAAAGGTACACTACAGGTATCTCCGAAAGTGTCTGTTGGGTTGGCACGAATCGAGACTGGGATTTGTCACTCCGTATGACGGAGAGGTATCTCTGGGCCCACTCGGTAATGCATCATCATAATGAGCTCAATGTGACCAAGTGGTTGATCACGGAATCATGCATTACGGCACGAGTAAAGTGACTTGCCGGTAATGAGATTGAACGAGGTATTGGTATACCGACGATCGAGTCTCGGGTAAGTAACGTACCGATTGACAAAGGGAATTGTATACGGATTGATTGAATCCTCGACATCGTGGTTCATCTAATGAGATCATCGTGGAGCATGTGGGAGCCAACATGGGTATCCAGATCCCGCTGTTAGTTATTGACCGGAGAGGCGTCTCGGTCATGTCTGCATGTCTCCCGAACCCGTAGGGTCTACACACTTAAGGTTCGGTGACGCTAGGGTTGTAGAGATATTAGTATGCAGTAACCCGAAAGTTGTTCGGAGTCCCGGATGAGATCCGGACATCACGAGGAGTTCCGGAATGGTCCGGAGGTAAACATTTATATATAGGAAGTCCAGTTTTGGCCATCGGGAAGGTTTCGGGGGTCGTCGGTATTGTACCGGGACCACCGGAAGGGTCCCAGGGGTCCACCGGGTGGGGCCACTTATCCCGGAGGGCCCCATGGGCTGAATTGGGAGGGGAACCAGCCCCTAGTGGGCTGGTGCGCCCCCCTTGGGCCTCCCCTGCGCCTAGGGTTGGGAAACCCTATGGGTGGGGGCGCCCCCACTTGGCTTGGGGGGGAAGCCACCCCTTGGCCGCCGCCCCCTTTGAGATCCATCTCCCTAGGCCCCCCCCAAGGCCCCTATATAAAGAGTGGGGAGGGAGGGCAGCTGCACCCCTTGCTCTTGGCGCCTCCTTCTCCCTCTGTAACACCTCTCCTCCCCGCTTGCACTTGGCGAAGCCCTGCCGGGATCCTGCTGCATCCACCACCACGCCGTCGTGCTGCTGCATCTTCATCAACCTCTCCTTCCCCCTTGCTGGATCAAGAAGAAGGAGACGTCTTCCAACCATACATGTGTTGAACGCGGAGGTGTTATCCGTTCGGCACTTGGTCATCAGTGATTTGGATCACGACGAGTACGACTCCATCAACTCCATTCTCTTGAACGCTTCCGCGCGCGATCTACAAGGGTATGTAGATGCACTCCTCTCTCCCTCGTTGCTAGATGACTCCATAGATTGATCTTGGTGATGCGTAGAAAATTTTAAAATTCTGCTATGTTCCCCAACAGTGGCATCATGAGCTTGGTCTATGCGTAGTTTCTATGCACGAGTAGAACACATTGTGGGCATCGAAATTGTCAATTATCTTGCCGTTACTAGTCTTATCTTGATTCGGCGGCATTGTGGGATGAAGTGGCCCGGACCGACCTTACACGTACGCTTACGTGAGACTGGTTCCACCGACTGACATGCACTAGTTGCATAAGGTGGCTGGCGGGTATCTGTCTCTCCCACTTTAGTCGGATCGGATTCGATGAACAGGGTCCTTATGAAGGGTAAATAGAAATTGGCAATTCACGTTGTGGTTTTGGCGTAGGTAAGGAACGTTCTTGCTAGAAACCTATAGCAGCCACGTAAAAACTTGCAACAACAATTAGAGGACGTCCAACTTGTTTTTGCAGCAAGTATTTTGTGATGTGATATGGCCAAAGGATGTGATGAATGATATATGTGATGTACGAGATGATCATGTTCTTGTAATAGGAATCACGAATTGCATGTCGATGAGTATGACAACCGGCAGGAGCCGTAGGAGTTGTCTTTATTTATTTATGACCTGCATGTCAACATAAACGTCATGTAATTACTTTACTTTATTGCTAAAGCGTTAGCCATAGTAGTAGAAGTAATAGATGACGAGACAACTTCAAGAAGACACGATGATGGAGATCATGATGATGGAGATCATGATGATGGAGATCATGGTGTCATGCCGGTGACAACGATGATCATGGAGCCCCGAAGATGGAGATCAAAAGGAGCAAATGATATTGGCCATATCATGTCACTATTTGATTGCATGTGATGTTTATCATGTTTTACATCTTATTTGCTTAGAACAATGGTAGCTTAAATAAGATGATCCCTCGTAATAATTTCAAGAAAGTGTTCCCCCTAACTGTGCACCGTTGCGAAGGTTCGTTGTTTCGAAGCACCATGTGATGATCGGGTGTGATAGATTCTAACGTTCAAATACAACGGGTGTAAGCCAGATTTACACACGCAATACACTTAGGTTGACTTGACGAGCCTAGCATGTACAAACATGGCCTCGGAACACATAAGACTGAAAGGTCGAGCATGAGTCGTATAGAAGATACGATCAACATGAAGATGTTCACCGATGTTGACTAGTCCGTCTCACATGATGATCGGACACGGCCTAGTTGACTCGGATCATGTTTCACTTAGATGACTAAAGGGATGTCTATCTGAGTGGGAGTTCATTGAGTAATTTGATTAGATGAACTTAATTATCATGAACTTAGTCTAAAATCTTTACAATATGTCTTGTAGATCAAATGGCCCACGTTGTCCTCAACTTCAACGCGTTCCTAGAGAAAACCAAGCTGAAAGATGATGGTAGCAACTATACGGACTGGGTCCGGAACCTGAGGATCATCCTCATAGCTGCCAAGAAAGATTATGTCCTACAAGCACCGCTAGGTGACGCACCCATCCTAGAGAACCAAGACATTATGAATGCTTGGCAGTCATGTGCTGATGATTACTCCCTCGTTCAGTGCGGCATGCTTTACAGCTTAGAACTGGGGCTCCAAAAGCGTTTTGAGAGACACGAAGCATATGAGATGTTCGAAGAGCTGAAAATGGTTTTCCAAGCTCATGCCCGGGTTGAGAGATATGAAGTCTCCGACAAGTTCTTCAGCTGTAAGATGGAGGAAAATAGTTCTGTCAGTGAGCACATACTCAAAATGTCTGGGTTGCATAACCGCTTGACTCAGCTGGGAGTTAATCTCTCGGATGACGCGGTCATTGACAGAATCCTTCAGTCGCTTCCACCGAGCTACAAGAGCTTTGTGATGAACTTCAATATGCAGGGGATGGAAAAGACCATTCATGAGGTATATTCAACGCTGAAATCAGCGGAGGTGGAAATCAAAAAGGAACATCAAGTGTTGATGGTGAATAAAACCACTAAGTTCAAGAAAGGCAAGGGTAAGAAGAACTTCAAGAAGGACGGCAAGGGAGTTGCCGCGCCCGGTAAGCAAGCTGCCGGGAAGAAGCCAAAGAATGGATCCAAGCCTGAGACTGAGTGTTTTTATTGCAAGGGAAGTTGTCACTGGAAGCGGAACTGCCCCAAATACTTAGCGGACAAGAAGGCCGGCAACACTAAAGGTATATGTGATATACATGTAATTGATGTGTACCTTACCAATACTCGTAGTAGCTCCTGGGTATTTGATACCGGTGCGGTTGCTCACATTTGTAACTCAAAGCAGGAGTTGCGGAATAAGCGGAGACTAACGAAGGACGAGGTGACGATGTGCGTCGGGAATGGTTCCAAGGTCGATGTGATCGTCGTCTACACGCTACCTTTACATTTACCTACGGGATTAGTTTTAAACCTCAATAATTGTTATTTAGTGCCAGCTTTGAGCATGAACATTGTATCAGGATCTCGTTTAATTCGAGATGGCTACTCATTTAAATCCGAGAATAATGGTTGTTCTATTTATATGAGAGATATGTTTTATGGTCATGCTCCGTTGGTGAATGGTTTATTCTTAATGAATCTCGAGCGTAATGTTACACATATTCATAGTGTGAATACCAAAAGATGTAAGGTTGATAATGATAGTCCCACATACTTGTGGCACTGCCACCTTGGTCACATAGGTGTCAAACGCATGAAGAAGCTCCATGCAGATGGACTTTTGGAGTCTCTTGATTACGAATCATTTGACACGTGCGAACCATGCCTCATGGGTAAAATGACCAAGACTCCGTTCTCAGGAACAATGGAGCGAGCAACCAACTTATTGGAAATCATACATACTGATGTGTGCGGTCCAATGAGTGTTGAGGCTCGCGGTGGCTATCGTTATGTTCTCACCCTCACTGATGACTTGAGTAGATATGGGTATGTCTACTTAATGAAACACAAGTCTGAGACCTTTGGAAAGTTCAAAGAATTTTAGAGTGAGGTTGAGAATCAACGTGACAGGAAAATCAAGTTCTTGCGATCAGATCGTGGGGGAGAATACTTGAGTCACGAATTTGGCACACACTTAAGAAAATGTGGAATAGTTTCACAACTCATGCCGCCTGGAACACCTCAGCGTATTGGTGTGTCCGAACGTCGTAATCGCACTCTATTAGATATGGTGCGATCTATGATGTCTCTTACCGATTTACCACTGTCATTTTGGGGCTATGCTTTAGAGACTGCCGCATTCACTTTAAATAGGGCTCCGTTGAAATCCGTTGAGACAACACCGTATGAATTATGGTTTGGGAAGAAACCTAAGCTGTCGTTTCTAAAAGTTTGGGGGATGCAATGCTTATGTCAAGAAACTTCAACCTGAGAAGCTCGAACCCAAATCGGAAAAATGTGTCTTCATAGGATACCCTAAAGAAACTATTGGGTATACCTTCTACCTTAGATCCGAAGGCAAGATCTTTGTTGCCAAGAATGGGTCCTTTCTAGAGAAAGAGTTTCTCTCGAAAGAAATAAGTGGGAGGAAGCTAGAACTTGATGAAGTATTACCTCTTGAACCGGTAAGTGGCGCAGCTCAAGAAAATGTTCCTGAGGTGCCTGCACCGACTGGAGAGGAAGTTAATGATAATGATCATGAAACTTCAGATCAAGTTGCTACTGAACTTCGTAGGTCCACGAGGACACGTTCCGCACCAGAGTGGTACGGCAACCCTATCTTGGAAATCATGTTGTTAGACAATGGTGAACCTTCGAACTATGAAGAAGCGATGGCGGGCCCGGATTCCGACAAATAGCTGGAAGCCATGAAATCCGAGATAGGATCCATGTATGAAAACGAAGTATGGACTTTGACTAACTTGCCCAATGATCAGCGAGCCATAGAAAATAAATGGATCTTTAAGAAGAAGACAGACGCGGATGGTAATGTTACCATCTATAAATCTCGGCTTGTCGCTAAGGGTTATCGACAAGTTCAAGGGGTTGACTACGATGAGACTTTTTCACCCGTAGCGAAGCTGAAGTCCGTCTGAATCATGTTAGCAATTGCCGCATTCTACGATTATGAGATATGGCAAATGGACGTCAAAACGGCATTCCTTAATGGTTTCCTTAAGGAAGAATTGTATATGATGCAGCCGGAAGGTTTTGTCGATCCTAAGAATGCTAACAAGGTGTGCAAGCTCCAACGCTCAATTTATGGGCTGGTGCAAGCATCTCGGAGTTGTAACATTCGTTTTGATGAGATGATCAAAGCATTTGGGTTTATGCAGACTTATGGAGAAGCCTGCATTTACAAGAAAGTGAGTGGGAGCTCTGTAGCATGTCTCATATTGTATGTGGATGACATACTGTTGATGGGAAATGATATAGAATTCTTGGAAAGCATAAAGGCCTACTTGAACAAGTGTTTTTCAATGAAGGATCTTGGAGAAGCTGCTTATATATTAGGCATCAAGATCTATAGAGATAGATCGAGATGCCTCATTGGTCTTTCACAGAGTACGTACCTTGACAAGATATTGAAGAACTTCAAAATGGATTAGTCAAAGAAGGGGTTCTTGCCTGTATTGCAAGGTACGAGATTGAGCACGGCTCAATGCCCGACCACGGCAGAAGATAGAGAAAAGATGAGTGTCATCCCCTATGCCTCGGCCATAGGGTCTATCATGTATGCTATGCTGTGTACCAGACCTGATGTAAACCTTGCCGTAAGTTTGGTAGGAAGATACCAAAGTAATCCCAGCATGGAACACTGGACAGCGGTCAAGAATATCCTGAAGTACCTGAAAAGGACTAAGGAAATATTTCTCGTTTATGGAGGTGACGAAGAGCTCGTCGTAAAGGGTTACGTCGATGCTAGCTTCGACACAGATCTGGATGACTCTAAGTCACAAACCGGATACGTGTATATTTTGAATGGTGGGGCAGTAAGCTGGTGCAGTTGCAAGAAAAGCGTTGTGGCGGGATCTACATGTGAAGCGGAGTACATGGCGGCCTCGGAGGCAACACAAGAAGCAGTCTGGGTGAAGGAGTTCATCACCGACCTAGGAGTCATACCCAATGCGTCGGGCCCGATGACTCTCTTCTGTGACAACACTGGAGCTATTGCCCTTGCCAAGGAGCCCAGGTTTCACACGAAGACCAGGCATATCAAGCGTCACTTCAACTCCATTCGTGAAAGTGTTCAAAATGGAGACATAGAGATTTGCAAAGTACATACGGACCTGAATGTGGCAGATCCGTTGACTAAACCTCTCCCTAGAGCAAAACATGATCAACACCAGAACTGCATGGGTGTTCGATTCATCACAATGTAACTAGACTATTGACTCCAGTGCAAGTGGGAGATTGTTGGAAATATGCCCTAGAGACAATAATAAAATGTTTATTATTATATTTCTTTGTTCATGATAATTGTCTATTGTTCATGCTATAATTGTGTTATCCGGAAACCGTAATACATGTGTGAGTACATAGACCACAACACGTCCCTAGTGAGCCTCTAGTTGACTAGCTCATTGATCAAAAGATAGTCATGGTTTCCTGACTATGGACATTGGATGTCATTGATAACGGGATCACATCATTAGGAGAATGATGTGATGGACAAGACCCAATCCTAAGCATAGCTCAAAGACCGTGTAGTTCGTTTGCTGTAGCTTTTCCGAATGTCAAGTATCATTTCCTTAGACCATGAGATTGTGCAACTCCCGGGTACCGTAGGAGTGCCTTGGGTGTGCCACATGTCACAATGTAACTGGGTGACTATAAATGTACACTACAGGTATCTCCGAAAGTGTCTGTTGGGTTGGCACGAATCGAGACTGGGATTTGTCACTCCGTATGACGAAGAGGTATCTCTGGGCCCACTCGGTAATGTATCATCATAATGAGCTCAGTGTGACCAAGTGGTTGATCACGGGATCATGCATTACGGCACGAGTAAAGTGACTTGCCGGAAACGAGATTGAACGAGGTATTGGGATACCGACGATCGAGTCTCGGGTAAGTAACGTACCGATTGACAAAGGGAATTGTATACGGATTGATTGAATCCTCGACATTGTGGTTCATCCGATGAGATCATCGTGGAGCATGTGGGAGCCAACATGGGTATCCAGATCCCGCTGTTGGTTATTGACCGGAGAGGCGTCTCGATCATGTCTGCATGTCTCCCGAACCCGTAGGGTCTACACACTTAAGGTTCGGTGACACTAGGGTTGTAGAGATATTAGTATGCAGTAACCCAAAAGTTGTTCGGAGTCCCGTATGAGATCCCGGACGTCACGAGGAGTTCCGAAATGGTCCGAAGGTAAAGATTTATATATAGGAAGACCAGTTTTGGCCATCGGGAAGGTTTCGGGGGTCGTCGGCATTGTACCAGGACCACCGGAAGGGTCCCGGGGGTCCATCGGGTGGGGCCACTTATCCCGGAGGGCCCCATGGGCTGAATTGGGAGGGGAATCATCCCCTAGTGGGCTGGTGCGCCCCCCCTTGGGCCTCCCCTATGCCTAGGGTTGGGAAACCCTAGGAGTGGGGGCGCCCCCCACTTGGCTTGGGGGGGAAGCCACCCCTTGGCCGCCGCCCCCTTAGAGATCCATCTCCCTAGGGCCGGCGCCCCCCCCCAAGGCCCCTATATAAAGAGGGGGGAGGGAGGGCAGCCGCACCCCTTGCTCTTGGCGCCTCCCTCTCCCTCCGTAACACCTCTCCTCCCCGCTTGCGCTTGGCGAAGCCCTGCCGAGATCCTGCTGCATCCACCACCACGCCGTCGTGCTGCTGGATCTTCATCAACCTCTCCTTCCCCCTTGCTGGATCAAGAAGAAGGAGACGTCTTCCAACCGTACGTGTGTTGAACGCGGAGGTGCTGTCCGTTCGGCACTTGGTCATCGGTGATTTGGATCACGACGAGTACGACTCCATCAACTCCGTTCTCTTGAACGCTTTCGCGCGCGATCTACAAGGGTATGTAGATGCACTCCCCTCTCCCTCGTTGCTAGATGACTCCATAGATTGATCTTGGTGATGCGTAGAAAATTTTAAAATTCTTCTACGTTCCCCAACAGGCACCAAGAACAATGTTCTCGTCACAAGAATATCGGAATGATCCCAAGATACCCGCGTGATCCTAAACTTTTTTTTTGTGAAATTGAGGAGAGGAAAGTCAAAACATCTATGTCAGGAGGCCTCACTAGAGCGACGAAGGGGACCGAGGAGTAAAAAGAATCCTACTCTCCGATATATATAATACTTGGTACTTCTCCAATGTATCTACTTTTTCAAACACTTTTGACCTTGTTTTGGACTCTAACTTGCATGATTTGAATGGAACTAACCCGGACTAGCGCTGTTTTCAGCAGAATTGTCATGGTGTTATTTTTGTGCAGAAATAAAAGTTCTCAGAATGACCTGAAAATTTACAAACACGTTTTGGAATTTATAAAAAATACTGGCGAAAGAATCAACGAAAAGGGGCCCACACCCTGTCCACAAGGGTGCAGGGCGTGCCCCACTGCCTCGTGGGCCCCCTGAGGCTCCACCGACGTTGACTCCAACTCTATATATTCACGTTCGGGGAGAGAAAAATCATAGAGAAGGATTCATCATGCTTTACAATACGAAGCCGCCGCCAAGCCCTAATCTCCCTCGGGAGGGCTGATCTGGAGTCCGTTCGGGGCTCCGGAGAGGGGAATCCGTCGCCATCATCATCATCAACCTTCCTCAGTCACCAATTTCATGATGCTCACCGCCGTGCATGAGTAATTCCATCGTAGGCTTGCTGGACGGTGATGGGTTGGATGAGATTTATCATGTAATCGAGTTAGTTTTGTTAGGGTTTGATCCCTAGTATCCATTATGTTCTAAGATTGATGTTGCTATGACTTTGCTATGCTTAATGCTTGTCACTAGGGCCCAAGTGCCATGATTTCAGATCTGAACCAAATATGTTTTCATGAATATATGTGAGTTCTTGATCCTATTTTGCAAGTCAATAGTCACCTACTATGTGTTATGATCGGGTAACCCCGAAGTGACAATAATCGGGACCACTCCTGGTGATGACCGTAGTTTGAGGAGTTCATGTATTCACTAAGTTTTAATGCTTTGTTCCGGTACTCTATTAAAAGGAGGCCTTAATATCCCTTAGTTTCCAATAGGACCCTGCTGCCACGGGAGGGTAGGACAAAAGATGTCATGCAAGTTCTTCTCCATAAGCATGTATGACTATATTCGGAATACATGCCTACATTACATTGATGAACTAGAGCTAGTTCTATGTCACCCTATGTTATAACTATTGCATGAGGAATCGCATCCAACATAATTATCCATCACTGATCCATTGCTTATGAGCTTTTCACATATTGATCTTTGCTTAGTTACTTTTCCATTGCCACTGTTACAATTGCTACAAAAACTACTACTGTTGCTTTTGCCATCGTTACCATTACTTGCATACTACTTTGCTACTAAATACTTTGCTGCAGATATTAAGTCTTTCAGGTGTGGTTGAATTGACAACTCAACTGCTAATACTTGAGAATATTCTTTGGCTCCCCTTGTGTTGAATCAATAATTTTGGGTTGAATACTCTACCCTCGAAAACTGTTGCGATCCCCTATACTTGTGGGTTATCAAGACTATTTTCTGGCGCCGTTGCCTGGGAGCATAGCTCTATTCTTTGAGTCACTTGAGATTTATATGTGTTGATCACTATGAGGAACTTGAAAGATGAAAGAACCAAGATTTTTCCCTCAACTATGAGTGGAGGTAAGGAACTGCCATCTAGCTCTGCACTTGATTCACCTTCTGTTTTGAGTAAACTTGCTACACCTACTCCTGCTATTGATTCTGATATGTCGCATGTTATTAATGATGCCACTTCTGCTATGCATGATGCTTATGATGAAACTACTTCTATGTTTGATAAGACTGTGCCATTAGGTGAATTTCTTGATGAACAGCTTGCTAGGGTTAGAGAGAATGAAATTATTGAAACTGATAATATTGATGAAAGTGATGATGAAGATTCTTCCCCTAGATATGAATTGCCTGATGTGCCTGAGGGTTATGTTATGGGTGAAGAAACTGCTAGAGGTCTTTTAGCTTGCAAAGATAGATATGATCTTAAGAAACTGTTAGCTAAGTTGAAAGAAAAATCTTTGAATGATAGAATGAAATATGACCCTGCTTTTGCTACTTCACCTATCTATATTTCTGGTAAGGATTTTAATTTCTCTGTCGATCTTGAGTTAATTACTTTGGTTGAATCTGATCCTTTTTATGGCTATGAATCTGAAACTATTGTGGCACGTCTTACTAAATTGAATGATATAGCCACCCTATTCACTCATGAGGAAACAATTCATTATTACTATATCCTTAAGTTATTTCCATTCTCATTAAAGGGTGATGCTAAAATATGGTTAATTCTCTTGCTCTTGGTTGTGTGCGTAGTCCTCGGGATATGATTTATTACTCCGCTGCTAAATATTTCCCTGCTCATAAGAAACAAGCTGCCTTAAGAGAAATATATAATTTTGTGCAAATTGAAGAAGAGAGTCTCCCATAAGCTTGGGGGAGGCTTCTCCGATTACTTAATGCTTTGCCTGATCATCCTCTTAAGAAAAATGAAATACTTGATATCTTTTATAATGGACTAACTGATCCTTCCAGAGATCACCTGGATAGTTGTGCTGGTTGTATTTTCAGGGAAAGAACTATTGAACAAGCTAAATTGCTATTGAATAATATGTTGAGTAATGATAATGATTGGACACTTCCTGAAACAATTCCTAAGCCAACTCCGAAGAAAAGGGGTATTCTATTTCTCAGTCCTGAAGATATGCAAGAGGCAAAGAAATGTATGCAAGAAAAGGGTATTAAAGCTGAAGATGTTAAGAATTTACCACCTATTGAAGAAATATATGGTCTTAATAATCCGACATAGGTAGTAAAGGTAAATTCTCTCTATAGACTTGATGAAGGTGATATTCCTCGTAATAAGTCTGCTAGCCAATGCTTGGATGAGTTTGATAACTTTATTGTTAAACAAGAAAACTTCAATGCTTATGTTGGTAGACAATTGAAACTTAATGCTTATATAATTGAACACTTGAGTGATTATATGTCTAGAGTTAAAGGTGACCTTAAACTTATTAGTAAATATGCTTCTACGCTTACCACTAAAGTAGAACAAGTGCTTAAATCACATGATGATTTGCTCAATGAATTGAATAATAAGGAGAATGAAAATGTTGTTAGAGTTGTGACTAGAGGGGGTAAAATGACTCAGGAACCTTTATATCATGAGGGTGACCCTAAGAGAGTTGAGCAAGATTCTCAGAGAACTAATGTTGATGCACCTAGTCTTTCTAAGAAGAAGAAAAAGAAAAATGGCAGGACTTTGCATGCTTCTAGTGAACCTGTTGTTGACACATCTAAGAATCCCGATGATATTTCTATTTCTGATGCTGAAACACAATCTGGTAATGAACATGAACCTAGTGATAATGTTAATGATGATGTTCATATTGATTCTCAACCTAGCAATAACCCTCATGTAGAAATTGAACCTGCGGTTGATCTTGATAACCCACAATCAAAGAATCAACATTATGATAAGAGAGACTTCATTGATAGGAAGCACGGTGAAGAAAGAGAACCATGGGTTCAGAAACCCATGCCTTTTCCTCCTAAACCATCCAAGAAAAAAGGATGATGAGGATTTTGAGCGCTTCACTCAAATGATTAGACCTATCTTTTTTGCGTATGTGTTTGACTGATATGCTTAAAATGAATCCTTATGCTAAGTGTATGAAAGATATTGTTACAAATAAAAGAAAAATACCGAAGCTGAAATTTCCACCGTGCTTGCCAATTATACTTTTAAAGGTGGAATACCAAAGAAACTAGGAGATCCCAGAGTACCAACTATACCATGCTCCAATTAAAGAAACTATGTTAAAACTGCCTTATGTGATCTTGGAGCCGGTGTTAGTGTTATGCCTCTCTCTTTATATCGTAGACTTGATTTCAATAAGTTGACACCTACTGAAATATCTTTGCAAATGGCCGATAAATCAACTGCTATACCTGTCGGTATCTGTGAGGATGTGCCTGTTGTGGTTGCAAATGTTACTATTTTAACGGACTTTGTTATTCTTGATATTCCCGAGGACGATAGTATGTCGATTATCCTTGCTAGACCCTTTTTAAATACTGCAGGGGCTGTTATTGATTGCAACAAAGGCAATGTCACTTTTCATGTTAATGGTAATGAGCATAAGGTTCACTTTTCGAGGAAACAACCTCAAGTCCATAGTATCAATTCTATTGGAAAAATTTCAACGATCACTATTGGAGGTTTTGAATTCCCTCTCCCTACTGTCAAGAAGAAATATGATATTCTTATTGTTGGGGACATGCATATCCCCGTTGAGGTAACCTAGTGTTATTCGAAAATTCTCCGGTTTCATGTTATTTAGAAAGAGTTTGTTAACAAGACTTGATCAACCTTGTTAGTGGATTCCTTTTGATGAGCATGAGATGGATGAAGTTAGAAAGCACAACTCTCTGTACCCTCCTTTTACTTTCTGTCATTTAGATTAAATAAAGCAAAATAGTATTTTTTGTCTGTTTTCTGAATTATCCATGCAATAAAAAATACCCAGAAAATAAAAGTTCTCCAAATGTCCTGAAAATGAAGTATGAATTTTTGTAGAATATTTAATAATATCTAACACTGAGAACACGCCAGGGGGACCCACCATCTGGCCATGAGGGTCCAGGGCACGCCCACCCCCTGGGGCGTGCCCCTGCCTCGTGGACCCCACGTGGCCCCCCTCCATTCATTCCAGCGCCCACACACTCCATCTTCCTCTAGAAAAAATCATCCCGTAGCTCAAACCCGTGTTCTAGCTCATCTTGCTGCCATTTTCGATCTCCTTGCTCAAAGCTCCATTCACAAAACTGCTTTGGGGGATTGTTCTTCGGTATGTGACTCCTCCAATGGTCCAATTAGTTTTTGTTCTAGTGCTCTATTTATTGCATTTTTTGCTGCTAAGGTGACCCCATTCTTGAACTTGCATGTCAAATTTATATGGTCCCAAGTAGTTTTAATGCATGATATGGCCTCTAGGCACTTGTAGGAGTAGTTGCTATTAATCTTGTTGAGTTTGGTTCACTTTTATTTTGAGACACTAAAAATTTCAGAAATTTTTCAGAGAAAGATAATGATGAAGAGATTGTTGAGGGGCTCCTTGAGCTGAAGCTCGAAGGATAAGCAGAATGAGGAGAATAAAAGGCCCAAATACAATCTTCCTCGCACTGCGGAGGTTCGGCCGTGCGAATGGCTGTGTGATGAGTTCTTGAGAGTAGACGAGATTTACGATGACTTTTATTATTTGGCTGAGAATGCAGGCCTCACCGACTTCCTCCGCGACCAGCACGAACAGTATCTTCTACTCACTAATATTTTCGTGCAAATTTTTTATTTCCATGCTAAGAAATCACCACCTTCAGTGGAGTTTCACTTATATGATGAGGTTAAGGAGATGTCACTTCATGATTTTTGTCGGGTCTGCAAGATACCCTTTGAGGGCAGCATCGAGGAACCACATCGTAGCGATGTAGATGGGTTTATTGATAGAATTGCTGTAGGAGAAACTAGGAAAATTTCAGATGCAAGAATTACCAGTATACATTTTCCTGTTCTATGTTACTTTGCGATATTTGCTAGTAGATGCTTAATTGGTCGCGGGAACAGTGGAAATCTTAGTGCTCCTAATATTGTCATTTTGCGCCATGCTTTGTTTCGTGATACCACTTTCAGCTTAGGCGCTATTGTTGCTAAACGGTTAAATCTGAACCGAACAAAGGGCCCCATCTTCGGAGGCATCTTTGCTTCACGCCTTGCTGAATACTTTGGGATACCTATTAGGCATTATGAGAAAGAGGAAAAGTTGTTGCCCCCTATTTTTCTAGATTATAAGAGTACGGTAGCACATGATTTTATTGTTAAAGATAAGAAGAAGATGCTTAAGTGTAATTTGATACTTGGTAAAACTCACTGTGAGATTATTACCTTGCATGTACCCTCTCTGTTTAACATACTTTCAGGCAAGTACCTCATCTAACCCGAGGCCATTTATGCGTACTAGAGGCTGACACAAGTCCCAGAGCCTGAGCCTGAGCCTGAGTCACCACTTGATCCTTATCGTTAGTTTGTTTATCAGTGGAATCCGGAGGAGATCGCCAACCAGTGGCACCCTGAGGACCCTCCTCAGTACACCGGAGGGAGTTGCCTCAATCCATAGGCATAGACCAACTTAGGCCAAAAGCCTAAGCTTGGGGGAGTACGTATTTCTCACCGACATTACATTCATGTTCACACACTCATGCCAGTTGTCGGTGCTCATACTTTTTCATTGTACTATCCATGCTAGTTTATTTTCGTTTCTAAGCCTTCTTCTTGTGTGATTGAAAAACCTTAAGAAAAACCAACAAAATTTAGTTGTAGATTTTAGCTAGTTTACTTTCCGTGCCTGTAGTAGTAATTAAAACAAAACCCAAAAAGATTTCTCGTTCTTCTTTTGCTTGTTGGCAGCTTTCCCGTGTAAATAGTTTTATTTCTTTTATTTGGGTGTCAAGAGGAGAAGACCATGATGAAAATGTTGAGTGGCTCTCATATGCATTATTGTTGATATAACCAAGAGCCCATATTACCTTGTCTTCTCCCTTGTATTAAATGCTTGCAGATTTCAGCTTAGTCCAATGCACGTGCACTATTTTTATTATCCACACCGTTTGGTCGTGCAAGTGAAAGGGCAATAATGACGATATATGATGGACTGAATGAGATGAGAGAAGCTGGTATGAACTCGGCCTATCTTGTTTTTTGTAAATATGATTAGTTCATCATTTCTGATTCAGCCTATTATGAACGAAACATGTTTGCAATGACAATTAGAGATTATAGTTGCTCATGCCATGCTTAATTAGCTAGGAGTTTATAATGGTTTACCTTGTGTGGCAACATACTATTAAAATGGTTGTGATGTGGTATGATAGGGTGGTATCCTCCTTTGAACGATTCGAGTGGCTTGACGTGGCACATGTTCACGCATGTAGTTGAAACAAAATCAACATAGCCTCCATGATACTTATGTTCATGGTGAATTATATCCTACTCATGCTTGCACTCAGTGTTGATTAATTTTAATGCATGTTCATGACTATTGTCGCTCTCTAGTTGGTTGCTTCCCAGCCTCTTTCTAGCCTTCACTTGTACTAAGCGGGAATACTGCTTGTGCATCCACTTCCATAAACCCCAAGTTATTCCATATGAGTCCACCATACCTTCCTATATGCGGTATCTACCTGCCGTTCCAAGTAAATTTGTATGTGCCAAACTCTAAACCTTCAAATGAAATTATGTTCTGTATGCTCGAATATCTCATGTATCAACTAGGGCTGTCTATATCTTCCATGCTAGGTGGGTTATTCTCAAGATGAGTGGACTCTGCTCATCATTCACGAGAAAATGGCTGGTAACCGGGATGCCTAGTCCCATGCTCAAATCAAAATTATTGCAAACAAAACTCCCCCCAGGATTGTTGTTAGTTGGAGGCACCCGTTGTTTCGGACAAGCCATGGATTGATGTTTGTTGGTGGTGGGGGAGTATAAACTTTAGCATTCTGTTTGGGAACCGCCTATAATGTGTGTAGCATGGAAGATATCGAGATCTCTTGGTTTTTATGTTGACAACGAAAGTATACCACTCAAAATATTATTCATCTCTGTTTCAAAACTCAAGCTCTGGCACCTCTGCAAATCCCTGCTTCCCTCTGCGAAGGGCCTATCTATTTAATTTTATGTTGAGTCATCATCCTCTTACTAAAAAGCACCAGTTAGAGAGCACCACTGTCATTTGCATGCATTACTATCAATTTACATTGAATATGACTGGATCTCTTTTACCATGAATTACAATGTCTAGTCAGTCCTTGATCTTCAGGGGTGCTCTGCATTTATGTTTTGCGGTCTCAGAAAGGGCTAGCGAGATACCATCTTATTATATCATATTATGATTGTTTGAGAAAGTGTTGTCATCCGAGATTTATTATTATTGCTCGCTAGTTGATTATGTCATTGATATGAGTAAACATGAGACCTAAATGTTATTGTGAATATTATTAGTTCATAATATTTGCTGAAAACTTGGATGCTAGCTTTACATATTTGCAACAACAAGATCAAATAGAGTTTGTAAAAGTTTTTCTTTATCACTTTCAGTTTGTCAACTAAATTGCTTTAGGACAAGCAAACATTTAAGCTTGGGGGAGTTGATACGTCTCCAACGTATCTACTTTTCCAAACACTTTTGACCTTGTTTTGGACTCTAACTTGCATGATTTGAATGGAACTAACCCGGATTGACACTGTTTGCAGCAGAATTGCCATGGTGTTGTTTTTGTGCAGAAATAAAATTTCTCGGAATGGCCTGAAAAATTACGAAGACACATTTTGGAATTTATAAAAAATACTGGCGAAAGAATCAGTGTAACGGGGCCCACACCTTGTCCACGAGGGTGTAGGGCGCGCCCCTTGCCTCATGGGCCCCCTGAGGCTCCACCGACGTCGACTCCAACTATATATTCACGTTCGGGGAGAAAAAGATCGGAGAGAAGGATTCATCGCGTTTTACAATACGGAGCCGCTGCCAAGCCCTAATCTCTCTCGGGAGGGCTGATCTGGAGTCTGTTCGGGGCTCCGGAGAGGGGAATCCGTCGCCATCATCACCTTCAACCTTCCTCCATCACCAATTTCATGATGCTCACCGTCGTGCGTGAGTAATTCCATCGTAGACTTGCTGGACGGTGATGGCTTGGATGATATTTATCATGTAATCGAGTTAGTTTTGTTAGGGTTTGATCCCTAGTATCCATTATGTTCTAATATTGATGTTGCTATGACTTTGCTATGCTTAATGCTTGTCACTAGGGCCCAAGTGCCATGATTTTAGATCTAAACCTATTATATTTTCATGAATATATGTGAGTTCTTGATCCTATTTTGCAAGTCAATACTCACCTACTATGTGTTATGATCTGATAACCCCGAAGTGACAATAATCGGGACCACTCCCGATGATGACGGTAGTTTGAGGAGTTCATGTATTCACGAAGTATTAACCCTTTGTTCCGGTACTCTATTAAAAGGAGGCCTTAATATCCCTTATTTTCCAATAGGACCCCGCTGCCATGGGAGGATAGGACAAAAGATGCCATGCAAGTTCTTTTCCATAAGCATGTATGCCTATATTTAGAATACATGCCTACATTACATTGATGAACTGGAGCTAGTTCTGTGTCACCCTATGTTATAACTATTGCATGAGGAATCGCATGAGACATAGTTATCCATCATTGATCCATTGCCTACGAGCTTTTCACATATTGATCTTTGCTTAGTTACTTTTCCGTTGCCACTGCTACAATTGCTACAAAAACTACTACCGTTACTTTTTCCACCGTTACCATTACTTCCATACTACTTTGCTACTAAATACTTTCCTGTAGATATTAAGCTTTCAGGTGTGGTTGAATTGACAACTCAACTGCTAATAGTTGAGAATATTCTTTGGCTCCCCTTGTGTCGAATCAATTAATTTGGGTTGAATACTCTACCATCGAAAACTATTGCGAGCCCCTATACTTGTGGGTTATCATAAGACTCAAAACATTTTATTCTAGACTCAACAACGTCAGCAATTCGATCGAGCAGGGGGCTCCTAAGTCGGGGATGTCTCTGATTACCAACTTGTAACACCCAAAGTGCAGCTATATCTCCCATGTGTCGGGGCACGACTTAGAGGCATAACCACATTTTGGTTTTGTCGCAAGAAGGGCCATCTTCACACAATCCCATGTAATGAACAAGGAAGGGATAAATAGATAGTTGGCTTACAACCGCCACATCACACAATGATCAAATAATGCATACATCATTCAGAGTACACACATAGCCCGACTACGGATGAATCCAAATGAAAAGAAGACAACCCCAAATGCTAGATCCCGATCGTCCCCACTGGGCTCCACTACTAATCATCGGGAAACGAAGCATAGTAACGACCAATGTCCTCGTCGAACTCCCACTTGAGTTCGGTAGCATCACCTGCACTGGTATCATCAGCACCTACAACTGTTTTGGTAGTATCCGTGAGTCACGAGGACTCAACAATCTCAAACCCGTGAGATCAAGACTATTTAAGCTTATGGGTAGGATGTGGTTATGAGGTGGAGTTGCAACAAGCGCTAAAAAAATATGGTGGCTAACATACGAGTACAAGAGTAAGATGAGAAACTACGCAATGGTCGTAAAGCTAGACGTGATCAAGAAGTGATCCTGAACTACTTACGTTCATACATAACCCAACCGTGTTCACTTCCCGGACTCCACCGAAAAGAGACCATCATGGCTATACACGCGGTTGATGCATTTTAATTAAATCAAGTGTCAAGTTCTCTACAACTGGTATTAACAAATTCCCGTCTGCCACATAACCGCGGGCACGGCTCTCGAAAGTCACATAGAATCTCCCGGTAAGGTAAATTCCAGAACACCGATTTCTTCTTAAACACTTGATCCTTGGGTGTTAGTTTCACCGTCAAAGGCTGGTTCTTGCCAAGCACAACATTAATTTTTTTAGCCATGTTGTGGACCACCTCCCCTTCATAAGGTCTTGGGCCCGCACCTGCCTTTGTCGTACCATCAAATTCAGCTTTCATCTTTCGGTATGGGTGATTTTTCCGTAAGAACCTACGATGACGCAAATACACTGTTTTGCGCGAGTTGGGAAGTCTTCTACTAGATGTCCTATCCATGCATGTGACACACCCTACATCTCCCCTTATTTTCTTCCCCGATGTGTTGCCTAATGCCAGCATATCTTGAATGGTGTGCACCAGCATCGCATGTAGATCGAAAATCTCCTTTCTGTAAGCATCATAACATTTTATAGCAGGCGCATCTATCCACACTGTCAGCAGTTCTTCTACCTGTAGCTGAATGCAAATGTCGATGTCATTTCCAGGTTGCTTCAGGCCTTGTATAATCATTGACACCATAATGTATTTTTTTCATACACAACCAAAGAGCTAGGTTATATATGCATAGAAGCACCAACCATGTGCTGTGATTGGTGCTCATATCGCCAAAAGGATTCATCCCGTCAGTACACTCCCCGAGCCTTATACTTCTAGGTTCCTTGGTTTTTCAAACTTTTTGTCAATTAATTCCCACTGAGCCCCATCTTTCGGGTGCCTCATAAACCTATCCACAATTCGCTCATCATGATACCACCGCAACCTCTTTGCCTCTCTAGGGTTTGCAAACAAATGCCTCAACCTTGGAATTAAAGGCAAGTACCAAACAACCTTGAATGGGATTCCTGTCTTGATCTCGTCGTCCAATTTGTAATTGTGCTTTTCTCTCCTGCGCTTGTATCATGCATGCTTGCATGTGGGACATGCACGAAATTTTTTGTACTCAGCACGGTACAATATACAATCATTCACACAAGCGTGTATCTTCTGTACTTCAAGTCCCAATGGGTAAACAATTTTCTTCGCTTCATTCGTGCTTCTGGGGAGCACATTATCTTCCGGAAGAATTTCTTTCAAAAGACCTAACATCTTTGTGAAGCCCTTGTTTAATAGACCGTTTGCTGCTTTAAATCTGAGAAGTGTCAGGGTGGCACTCAACCTGAAATATTTCTTTTTGCAACCTGGATACAATTCTTTTTTGGAGTCCGCATCAATGGTTGGCAGATCCATGTACCCAATCATATCCTTTTTTTGGGCCCTCGAAATCTGCAATCATAGTAGCAAAATCTGGCATATCAAGATCGTCGTCATCTGCATCGACGTCTTGGTTTTCCAGTGGGTGTTTCTGCTTTCCGGTGTTCCATTGGTAGCTTGACGCCTCTGCCCCGATGTTAGATTCAACATCCATGTGACAATGATCGGGGTTTGGCATCTCGCTGCCCTGGGTATCTTCATCCATGACCTCCTCTTCACCGTGTCTGGTCCAACGTGTATAATCATCCATGAATCCCCTAGAGACTAAGTGCATATGGACATCTGCAACTTCATGTGACTCTCTATTGGCACAATCAGTACATGGACACAGGATGTAATCCGCATCACCAATTCTCCTCTTTGTACTTTCAGCCAAATTCATGAACTCTATCATGCCACTAATAAAATCTATGGTTTTTCGATTCTTCATCCATCGAGATCGTTCCATCTGCAACACACAAATGGTAATTAAAAACAAAACAATAACATTAATACACGGATTAACTACTGCCCAAAGATGCGTGCATACAAGGTTTTATTTTAATAATTAATAAGGGCGCTCCATGTTGTTATCCAGACGTGCAATGACAAAAATTAATGGCCAGTCAATTTACACGCAGAGTACTAGTAAAACACTACATTTAGGAATTGATACCTTAATTTAGCCACTCACGAAAATAATACCTTAATTAATTAGCCGTGCGGCGACCTCCACCCAGCAGACAGACAAGCGCGATGTGGCGGCACGCCGAGACAGCAGGGTCGAGGAGCAAAGCTTAGTGCAGTTGCCGCCTGAAGTTCGACCTCCACTATCCCGCCATCGACCGTGATGGATGTGCTCGAATCACGCCGCTGCCGACCTCGATGGTTGAGCTCCTCCTATCTCCCACCGCACACTGAGGATTGACCTCCTATGATGCCACCACCGCCACCGACCGAGGATTGACCTCTTCTCCGGTAGCCGCTGCCTAGGCCGCCGCCGCCGTCTCTATATGCAGAGCGGCTGTTTTTTTACGGATATCCGCGGAGCGGCTATTTACATAGTATCTCACCATAACTCAATTATATGGACAGGGTAGTACATCACATACGGTTATGTAACGGCAACCGTGTCTAACCTACGTTGTCTTCTCACACGGTTTGGTGCGGAAATTGTGTGTTACCTTGTAATACCTCACACAAACGACATGTACAAACAGTGTGCCGTATACAACATATATATAGTGCCATTAGTAATTCCCGATCGTTAGCTTATCTGATGCGGAGCATCCTACGGTCATCCCCATGAACCTACCATCGTCTCACGAAGTGCCAAGAGGACCCATGACTCGAGCTAGAGCTAGAGCTCTCGAGACCGAGGTGACTTCTCTCCTTAGTGATATTACATATGATCCTCTTGAGACATGGCTACTACCTAAGTCTGAGATGTTGTGCATGATTAGGTACCAAGAGGACCCTCCCGAAGATGCACGTGAAGACGGACAAGTCCCCAAGTCCACGGATGAAGAGAACCAACGGAAGGAGACAAGAACACCTCCAGGCCCCGGACATCCGGTCGTGACCCCGGACATCCGGCCCCTGGAGCGTCGTCCACTACAGCTCTCAACCACCAAGCGCCTACAGGTCCCGGACATCCGACCCCGCCAGCCTGGACATCCGGCCCTTCCCGAGCTCCCGGATATCCGGACACCCCCGAACCCGAGAGCGACATGGTCAGCTTCACCAGCCCGGACATCCGGCCCTCCGCGAACGCCCGGACATCCGGCCCGACGCCCGGACGTCCGGCCTCCCCTGTCTGCGCACAGTGTAAGGGCCGATGCCCGTGTACCCCTTCGCCCACCTACACTATATATACTCTTCTCCTACCTATGTTTTAGGGCAGCATTGGTTTAGCTCATATTAGAGATAGAGCATTGCTCATCCACATCAGATCTACTCCACGAGAGAGACCGCAGCCCCTCTTCGGAGAAGATCCCTTTGGATTCAGGACCTCCTTGAGGAGAAGAACATCAAGACCTCCTCACGGAGAAGACCGGCTACCTTTGTATCGTCCCTAGTTGGCCGTGGATCATGTGATCTCTTATGTACTCGGGGATCTAGCATATGTGTGACTATTTCTTGTTGGTTTAGTGATTTTCTCGTGTTTCCTCTCGTGATTCTCCTCGTGATTTCCCTCGTGTTCTTCGTGTTCATCGCGGGATCCGCTCCTTTCATGAAAGATCGGCCACTTAGGGTTCCACCCTACATCATTTTGGTATCTAGAGCCATGTTGATCATGATTTCGGAGCCTCCCCGTTGTGTTTCTAGCCTTGTTTTTGTGATTTTGTCCCTAATTTGAAAATTTCCCCACAAAAATAGCCCCAATTTTTTTTTGTGATTTGTTGGTGTGATGAAGTTTTGTTGGATTTGATCCGCGGATTTCGTGTGTTGCAGGTAGATCTATCCTTCCATCCAATTTTCCCCAATTTCCATCCACAAATTCCTCCGAATTTTGCCCGGATTTGCCACCTTCCATGCGGAGTTCATCCGGATCCAGAGCCCGGACATCCGGCCCGATAGCCCAGACATCCGGCCATCAAGCCCGGACATCTGGCCCCTAGCAGCAACATCTCCATCCACCGCCCCTTTTTCCGTCCATATTTCGCCAAATTTTGTTCCAGTGCCCACATATACTTCCGCATACCACCACCACTTCCGCATAGCACCACCATATACCACATACACAACCACCGCTTACCACTTCCAAATCCGACAATTTTGTCCCGTTTTGTCTTGAGAATTTGAGTTGCGGTTCCATGTCCTTTTGTATTTTGGCTATTTAGGTACGGTTCGACATCAACATCACCGCCACTCATCTTCGCCATGGACGCATCACCGACAACAACCATTTCACCAATTTTGACACCATCAACCGTTTCTTGCTTACAAGGAACCAATGAACGGTAACCTCACCTTGGTATTGGACATATCATTCTTGCCATTACTTTGATAGCCATCATAGCCTTACTCCTTTGCGTCGCTTACCCATCGAGACTAGCCTTTGAGTATTGCCGGCAACGCGACTTGTGCACATTAGTGATCATACTTCCCATAGCATACATACATCATTGGTGCATATCTTGGTATCATCTCTTGTGTCACAATGTTGTCATCGCATACACAATTGCTATATCAGTTCGTGAAGCATTGCATGAGAAAAGAGCTCAAACAACAAAGATCCAAACAAGCTTTTAAGCAAAAGGGAAAGATAAGCAAAGAGCTTTTAAGCAAGCACCATAGCATCATACAACATTAATATTGTCATACTAGATCATCTTGGATCATAGCATCGAAACACCATACATAGAGCATACTTGGGATAGAAGTCATTGCATTTTTGCTTAGTAGGTTGTGCACAAGTCTTGTATCCGCCTATTGTGCAATCGTGTTAGCGTCTCTCTAGTGTTGTGCAACAAGAGAATTTTTGTGGATTCCACATTTTGGCTCATCCTTGGTTGCCCAACCCCACTTATCTTTTTGCGTGTGTGTTTCCGTGTACCTTATATTACATGGTCTACTTGTTGCATTGCAAACTTGCGAATCTTTTCCAACATTATTGAAGCTCACTAACAATTGCACCAAATTTTGTGCCACCATCCTAACCAAGATCCACCATAAGCTTTTACTTGTGTAGGTGTGAGAAACCGACAAGAATTGGTACCAATTATGTTATTTCCTTGTTCCACATTGGAGTGATCATTGATCCACCTTCAACTTCGGTCAAGGTACATTTGATATTCGTTCTTCTCTTTCTCCCACTCACATATTTCTCTTGGAATGATGGATAGGCCAAGTACATCTACCAACCCACTCTTCATCGGACAAGAAGACGACACAAACTCCTACGTCACCAAGAGCCACCTCTTTGGTGCACAACGTGCTTTGCATCAAGAGCAACAAGCTATGAGTGAACGCATTGACAACCTCGTCGCCGACTTGCGACTCTCCGAGCAACGTACAAGGGACTACTTTGACTACAAGCTCGACGATCACAAGCAAGAGAACGACGCAAGAATGGATGAGATTCGTGCTTTGTTGCTCAACCACTCTTCTTCCACTTCGTCCTCATCAAGACGGAGCCGCTCAAGTCGACACTCTGACTTCACCCTCTCCGGCTCAAGTCACCGACATCGAACACTCTTCGACGTGCTGCGCAAACGATCGTCAAGAAAGCATCAATCCTCTACGTGACACCGACTCTCAAGAGCACTGACAACGTCAAACCCAAGCGGCCTTTGCGCTAGCACGAGAACGGCAACGACAATGCCAACATGAAGAGGAAGAGCGAGCGCATCTCCACCAAGATGCACAAGATGCCGAGGCACAACGCCAAGAACAACAACTCGGTGAAGCTCAAGTACTTGAGGTGCAACAAGCCCTCCAAGATTCAAGTCGAGCCGTAGCCAACCGAGGCCGACAAGCTCGTGAACATGAAGAAGCACTTCGCGAAGAAGCTCACAAACGAAGATCTCAAGCTCATGTGCATCGTCCAGTTCCTCAAGTTCCTCCTCGAGCTCGACAAGCCACTCCACAAGCTCCTCAAGAACATCCAGTTCACCATGAGCATGACGATAATGGGAATCATCCACGACAAGATCAAAATGAGATTGACAACCCTCCTCACCGAGAGCAACGCAAGTTTCACAATCATCAACAACATGGGCATCATCATCCCCGACCCCAACACAATGAAGAGCAACGCTACAGCAAGCTAAAGTTCACCATGCCCAAGTTCAATGGAAGCAACGATCCCGAAGAGTACCTTTCATGGGCATTGAAGGTCGACATAATCTTCCGCTTGCACAACTATGAAGAAGAGAAGAAGATCGCGATGGCATCCCTTGAGTTCCAAGACTATGTCCTCATTTTGTGGGAACAAGTTATCAAGCGCCGCGAGGCAAGAGGTGAACCACCCATCACTACGTAGGCGCAAATGAAGGATGTCATGAGAACACGCTTCGTACCTACCTACTACAACCGCGACCTCTTAAAGAAACTCCAACTACTCAAGCAAGGAACCAAGAGCGTTGAAGAGTACTACAAGGAGATGGAGATTGCCATGATAAGAGCCAATGTCACGGAAGATGATGAGCAAAGAATTGCACGTTTCTTGAATGGACTCAACCATCCTATCAAGAAGATCACCGACTTCCAACCATACTCGAACCTCATCGAGCTAGTGCATCAAGCTACCAAAGCGGAACATCAAGTGCAAGAAGATTACAAGTATGCCAAGTTCTCATCCAAGTCATACAGCTTCTCCAACACCCAAGCTTCAACGACTTCAACACCGTCTACCAATCCTTCTACAAGCAACGTCGACAAGTCGAGTTCCAAGAAAGCTTCGTCAACTCAAAGTCATCCTCCTACAAGGAGCAACTTCAAGTCGAGATCTTCATCATCATCTACCGCAACCGATGAGATCGTCAAGATGAGTTCCTTCAAATGCTTCACATGCGGAGGCCGAGGCCACAAGTCCTATGAGTGCACCAACAAGCGGACCATGATCCTCAACGACGATGACACTTATGACTCAACGAGTGAAGGAGAAATGGAAGCCCTTGAGCAAGTGGCCATACACCGGCAAGTGAACGAAGAAGACATGGAACACGTCCTTTGTGATGAAGATTCAAGTCCCGCTCTCGTTATCTCAAAGGTCTTGACTTTTCAACATCAACAAGAAGAAGACCAAAGATGCCACATATTCCACACCAAGGCCGGCATCAATGGAAGATCCGTCAAGGTCATCATCGATGGAGGGAGTTGTCATAACCTCGCAAGTGAAGAACTTTGCTCCAAGCTCCAATTGCCCAAGACGAAGCACCCACATCCCTACAAAGTTCAATGGCTTAGCGACTCTGGCACTATCCAAGTCGAGCATCGAGTACAAGTTTCCTTCAAAATTGGTGCCTACAAAGACACTTTGGAGTGTGATGTCGTTCCAATGACCGTTTGCCACCTTCTTCTTGGACGCCCATGGCAATTTGATAAAGGTGTCATCCACAATGGCCGAACGAACCACTACATCTTCAAGATGAAGGGAAAGGAGTACATACTTCGCCCCATGTCTCCAAGCCAAGTGATCACCGACAAGCAAGCCGCCCATCATGGAGAGAATAGTTAGAGAGCGAGCCATCAAAAAGAGAGTGAGCGCCGCAAGCCCAAATCGAGCGCCTCCACGATGAGCGAAAAGAAAAACTTAGTCCTATTTGCCACCAAAAGTGAGATAAGAGGAGTGTGTGAGAACCCATCTAGTGTCCTACACTACGTCCTTTTGTGCAAGGACAATGCAACACAAGCTAACACCTATCACACTCTACCTTTAGTGATGTCTTCTCTTTTGCAGGAATTTCAAGATGTTTTCCCCGACGAGCTACCTCCAGAACTACCTCCACTACGAGGCATCGAGCACCGCATCGACCTCATCCCCGAAGCACCTCTTCCGAACAAAGCTCCCTACCGCGTAAACCCCGAAGAAACAAAAGAAATACAAAGGCAAGTAAAGCATCTCATAGACCATGGACATGTGCGTGAAAGTTTGAGCCCTTGTGCTGTCCCGGTCATTCTTGTGCCAAAACGAGACGGTAGCTTTCGCATGTGCTCCGATTGTAGACCTATCAATGCTATCACCATTCGCTATAGGTATCCCATTCCACGCCTTGATGATATGCTTGATGAACTTAGTGGTGCCACTATATTTTCCAAAATTGATCTTAAAAGTGGTTACTATCAAATCCGCATACAAGAGGGTGATGAAGAAAACCACTTTCAAAACCAAGTTTGGGTTGTATGAGTGGTTAGTCATGCCTATGGGTCAATCGGAAGCACCGGGTACTTTTATGCGCCTTATGAATCATGTCTTTCGCCCTTACATTGGTGTGTTTGTTGTGGCCTACTTCGATGATATCCTTGTTTATAGCAAATCTCTTCAAGATCATGTCACCCATGTTCGAACCATTTTGCAAACTCTTCGAAACGAGCATCTCTTTGCTAACATGGAAAAGTGCCTTTTCGGCGTTGATAAGCTCGTTTTCTTGGGTTTTGTTGTATCTTCTATGGGTGTTCATGTAGATGAGTCCAAGATCAATGCTATTAAGACTTGGCCCCAACCAACCAACTTGCAACAAGTGTGAAGTTTTCTTGGCTTTGCGGGTTTCTATCGTCGCTTTGTGAAATATTTTAGCACCATTGCTTCGCCTTTGCATGCTTTGAGCAAGAAAAATGTGCCTTTTGTTTGGGGACCATCCCAAAATACCGATTTCAATGAGCTTAAGAATTTGCTTACTCATGCTCCCGTGCTTGCTTTACCCAACTTTGACAAACCCTTTGAGATTCATTGTGATGCTAGTGGTAATGGCATAGGAGGTGTGTTAACGTAAGAGAAGCGCCCCATAGCTTACTTTAGTGAGAAACTATCCAGAGCGCAACTCAATTACCCCATCTATGACAAAGAGCTATATGCTTTAGTGAGAGTTTTGCACGAATGGGAACACTAGCTTTGCCCTCATGAATTCATCATTCATACCGATCATGAAATGCTCAGGTACCTTAAGGGTCAAACCAAGTTGAACAAGCGTCATGCTAAATGGAGTGAATTTATTGAGTCTTTTCCTTATGTCATCAAGTACAATAAAGGTAAGGAAAATATTGTGGCGGACGCTCTTTCCCGCATATGCATGCTTGTTACTCAACTTGAATTGGATGTCATTGGCTTTGAGAATATAAAAGACTTGTATGAGCATGATCCTACTTTTGCTATTCCTCATGCCAAATGTTTGAAACATACCTTTTGGGAACGCTATTACACCAAAGATGGATATCTTATGAGAGCTAATCCCCGAGTCTTCTCTTCGGTTGTTGCTTTTGCAGGAATCCCATGGAGGAGGACTAATGGGACATTTTGGACGCGACAAGAATTTTTCTACGCTCTCCAAGAACTACTATTGGCCTAAGATGTTTCGCGACGTCAACCGCATCACCAACCGATGCTCTACATGTCGCAAAGCTAAGTCTAAAGCCCAATCCCATGGCCTTTACATGCCTCTCCCTATTCCTTATCAACCATGGGAAGACATTAGCATGGATTTTGTACTTGGCTTGCCTAGAACTAGAAATGGAAAGGATTCGGTATTTGTCGTTGTGGACCGTTTCTCTAAGATGGCACATTTCATTCCTTGCAACAAGATAGACGATGCTTCACATGTTGCGAATCTCTTTTGTAGGGAAATATTACGTCTACACGGAGTGCCAAAGACGATCGTCTCGGACCGTGACGTCAAGTTCCTAAGCTACTTTTAGAAGACCCTATGCGCCAAGCTCAGAATCAAGCTACTCTTATCCACGGCTTACCATCCTTAAACCGACGGCCAAACGGAGGTGACCAACCGCACACTCTCCACTCTACTTTGAGTGCTCATCAAGAAGATCATCAAGGAATGGGAGGAGTGTCTACCTATCGCCAAGTTCGCCTACAACCGAGCAAGACACTCAACAACTAGCAAGTCCCCCTTCGAGGTCGTCTACTGATTCAACCCATTGTCCCCATTGGACATTCTCCCTCTGCCACTACAAGAGCGCATCAATATGGACGCAAGTGCATGTGTGAACCATCTCAAGAAGGTGCATGACGATACAAGGCACACCATCGAGCGCCAAGTACAACGACTTGCGACCAAGCGCAACATCAACAAGCACCCCATGGTATTCAACATTGGAGATCTTGTGTGGCTACACCTTCGCAAGGACTGCTTCCCCCACGAACGCAAGTCCAAATTTCTACCACAAGTGGATGGACCCTTCAAGGTGCTTGAACGCTACAACAACAACAACGCCTACAAGATCGACCTCCCGCGCGACAAATACTCCGTGAGCGACATCTTCAACGTCAAGGATCTCTCGCCCTACCATGGTGATGAGGATTTCGATCCGAGGTCGGATCTTCCCCAATGGAGGGGAGATGATGCAGAGCATCCTACGTCATCCCCATGAACCTACCATCATCTCACGAAGTGCAAAGAGGACCCATGACTCGAGCTAGAGCTAGAGCTCTCGAGACCGAGGTGACTTATCTCCTTAGTGATATTACATATGATCCTCTCGAGACATGGCTACTACCTAAGTCCGAGACGTTGTGCATGATTAGGTACCAAGAGGACCCTCCCGAAGATGCGCGTGAAGATGGACAAATCCCCAAGTCCATGGATGAAGAGAACCAATGGAAGGAGACAAGAACACCTCCTAGGCCCCGGACATCCGCCCGTGACCCCGGACATCCGGCCCCTGGAGTGTCGTCCACTACAGCTGCTCAACCACCAAGCGCCTACAGGTCCCGGACATCCGGCCCCGCCAGCCCGGACATCCGGCCCTTCCCGAGCTCTCGGATATCCGGCCTCCAGCCCGGAAATCCGGACACCCCCGAACCCGAGAGCTACATGGCCAGCTTCACCAGCCCGGACATCCGGCATCCACATCCCGGACATCCGGCCCGACGCCCGGACGTCCGGCCTCCCCTGTCTGCGCACAGTGTAAGGGCCGAGGCCCGTGTACCCCTTCGCCCACCTAGACTATATATACTCTTCTCCTACATACGTTTTAGGGCAGCATTGGTTTAGCTCATATTAGAGATAGAGCATTTCTCATCCACATTGGATCTACTCCATAAGAGAGACTGCGGCCCCTCTTCGGAGAAGATCCCTTTGGATTCAAGACCTCCTTGCGGAGAAGAACATCAAGACCTCCTCACGGAGAAGACCGGCTACCTTTGTATCGTCCCTAGTTGACCGTGGATCGTGTGATCTCTTATGTACTCGAGGATCTAGCATATGTGTGACTATTTCTTGTTGGTTTAGTGATTTTCTCGTGTTTCCTCTCGTGATTTCTCTCGTGTTCTTCGTGTTCATCGCGGGATCTGCTCCTTTCATGAAAGATCGGCCACTTAGGGTTCCACCCTACATCATTATCTCCACAGTTTCCCCATTTCCCCCAAATCCCTACATAGCCTCCAAATTCCCTCGCGCGGCTGCTCCTACTCGTATCACCGCCACGACAACGGTCACCGCTGAGCACTTGCCTAAGGTCATCAGAAGGCAGGTGTACTACGGATCCGAATCGTCCTGTCAAGTTCCAATCTATCCCGATCTTTTTTAGCATGTCCAAAGTATAGATCCTTGCCGAATCCATCCTGAATGACCCCCCCCCCCCAGGAAAGCGATTTGCCGCCAGATCCGGAGCTTGACTCCAGACTCCTGCAACACGAATTCGACTCCGAGTTTTGTGCCATCGAGAAGTACCAAAAGCTGAGTTGTGTGCACGGGCACACTCCCGCTCGACGTGTATGCATGGAGGGATTCGACATTGGCAGGCGGTTTCTCAGTTGCCCCTTAGAGGTTAGTGCTAATTAAGTTCATCATTTTACTTCAGTTAATGCCATCTCTCATCCAAAATACTATTTAACATTGGCATGGATATGAGGCTTGTGCCTTTGTTAACTAGCTGGATGAAGAATGGCATGGCAGGGCTCGAAGTGTTATCACCAAGCTCGTAGAAGATAACGTAAAGCTGAAGAAGAAACTGGTTGATCTGGAATGTACAATCAGTATGATGAAGAAAGAAAGAATCAATCATAGACAACAGGTGAAAGCAAGAGACAAGAAGGAACTATCATGTGTAGTTGTGGTTGTCGCATTAGCCATGTTCCATGCGCCGTTTGCAATGATGATTAGGGGTTTTGTTTGTCAGTATTGCTAAAGCACATATAGATGTGCTCTAAGTAATGCACATCTAGGTCCTATGCCATTGATATTATGCGAAGATTTGTGCAGATATTTTTTTTGTCTTTTTTCTTTTCCTTTCTAGTTTGACTATTACTGGCTTTATCAATAAGAAGAGCTCAATGTATTTCTTGCCAACTGTCCTACTCCGTTCGTACCGATACCGGTGCATAATCCCAAAACTCATTCCTTGTTTTTGTCCTGAAAAAGGAAACCAGCCAAATAGCCAATAGGGGTCCTGCGCTACCCCGAGAATTTGGAGCGACTTGGTACAAATAATTGTGGTTGATTATATCAGCGGTTAGATAATACGTCAACCCCCGCTTCAATCCCCGCTTCAATTGACAGTTCCTCTTCTCTGCATACCCCGCTTAAGTGTCCACCATCATCATCGTCCCCGGCAGGTCGCGCTACACACTGGCACACACTCTGCAGCCATGTCGAGCGACAGTGAGGACGACAGTTCGGCCAGCAGTCTGGCGCCCGATGATAGGTCAACATTAGAATCATCCCGCTCGTCTTCCATGAGTACGACATTGAGCCCAGACCTCGATTATATTCGGTTCATGGAAGGGACGCCGCCTCCGGAGTCGTCAGACGACAACCAGACGGACGAGGAGCCGTCGAAGGACGAAGAAGAGGACGACGATGATGATAAGGAGGAATGGTCAAACAAGGACGACGACGACGACGACAGCAACGACGATGATGACGGCGGCGGCGATGAAACGCCAATAGTCAGCGGCAAGAAGCGTCCTCGCCAAGATGATGTCGCGGGGCCATCCAACAAGAACAACAAGAAGAAGAAGGACTAAATTAAGCAGACTGTATATATCTCTGTTTATCCTGTCAATCTCATCGCAGACGGTTAGTAATATGTATTCGACAGAGATCTTCTACATTATCGCCAATAGGTTGGTTTGTTGAACTGTGTGCCCTGACGAGCACACAATTCACAAAAAAGACCGTATGGGCTGTCTATAATGATCGCACACAATTCTGATTACCGACCTGTTTGTCGGGTATCACACACATCTTGTTACGCGGAATCGTTTGTGTTCACCTCACTCATCGCAAACGGTTCATCAGAGTGAACTGTATGCCGTATATCGCACACACCTTGATCTGGCTGTCCGTTTCTGTTGTTCTGTCTCATCACAAACAGTTCGTACAGATCAGCCGTATGCCCCTCATCGCACACGCAACTAAAATCTAAATTGTGTTTGATGTATCATTCATCACAAACGTTTTGCATCTTTTTGACGGTTTTTACATCACCGTTTACGATTAATGCATCGCACACAGTTTCATCAAAGGGTCTCTGATTGTAGTGTCGCGTTAACAGCATCATGCAGTAGTGTGATTTCAATTTCTATTGACTTACTTTCTACATATATTCCAAACATGATAGCTAGCTCATCATCACACTGGACATGCACCCAAGCGGTATTTTCCATGTCCCAATACATAATTTCAATAGCATCATATAACCCCCATGGATATTTCTCTGAGATAGCACTTCTAAACTTGATAAAAGTTGATGCACAGTCAACAACCAATGGGATAGGGGAAATCGATGAGCTAGGATTAAAGTTTGTCGCGAGAGAGAACATAATAAAAGAGAGAGGAGATGGGGTTGGAGAGATGCGTGTAGGCCCCACATGTAAGACCGAGGGGCAGCGATGTCCAAAATAACGGACTAATGCGGTCAAAGCACTTTGACCAGACAGAAAGGGAACGAAGGGGTATTTCTATAAGCATCATAGACGGAAGAGGGGTACAGTTGAGCACCGTTTTTAGGGTAAAGATGAGGTCGGGGCAAAGTTAGGGGGTAAATGTAAATGTCCCATATAAAAATGCAGTAGAAAAAGGTATTATGGAGGAAAAATAAATAATACCACCCAACGGTTCCACTAGTCATCATATATCATATATCATATACATCTAAGAGATCCATCCCTAGTATCTTATTTATCTTGACATGTAGTCTATACACATCATCAAGTAGCTTCACCATGTAAAAGCACTTCCCACTAACACTTCATGCACGTGCTCCCACTAACTCTTCATGCGAATGCTTCTAGTACCCTCATCCGCCCCCCTTTTTATTCTCCACATGTCGTGTGAGTTGCTACCTTTCACTCTTCATCCAGTCCAATCTCATTTCGCTTCTCACTAATTTATTCGGTGTGACCTTTCCATGTAAGAATCACTGCTAGATACGTGCCTAAACATGTGTCAGTTCATTTAGTTGTAGTTTAAATTATGATGGTCCCTTATTTTATTTTTTCTCTTATAGTGGTTGAAGGATAAATCAACCTCACCAGATGTTGGGCCATGGTGATGATGAGGTCTCCCTTCATCTCCATTTTATGCATCATACAACTGCCTCTCTTGTTAGTATGATGTTTTGTGATGCTCTAATCCAATTTTGATTCCATTACATACAAACTATTTCTTTTTGAGGAATGGAACTAAGTTTCATATAATGCAGAAGCAGTACACCTTATGGCTGCCGACGACAGATGACAGCGTGAACTGTATTTAAAATGCACTATAATGGGATATTCACTGCAACATCATACTTACTATAGTGTACATTTTTTTCAATTTTTTGAACACATTTTATAAAACATGAACATATTTTTTTGGAAAATGTGATTCTTTTTTCAAATTCCAAATACTTTTTGAGTTACACGAACAAAATATAGAATTACAAGCAGTGATGAAAATTTGTGAACATTTTTTGAAAAATAAGAACAAAATTTTTAAACATGATTTTCTTTTTAAATTCCAATTCTTTTGAATTATTTCATTTTTTTTGAAAATCTGAACTATTTTTTTTAAAAAAGGAAAATTTTAATGTTTTTAAAGAAGGAATAATTATTTGAAATTTTAACCTTAAGTAAATCAAAAAATGAACATTTCTTGGAAAAAAGTGAACAATTTTAAAATTCCAATTTTTTTAGAAACATGAACATAATTTAAAATTCATGAATATTTTTCGAAAAAATTAACAATTTTCAGAATTCCCAATTTTTTAAAATGCGAACACAATTTGAAATTCCCAATCATGTTTTGAAAAGAAGGGAATAAATTTAAAATTTTGAGAAATTTGATTTCATAAAAATGTAAAATAAGAAGTAAAGATAAAGATAAAAGAAACTAAAGACAAAAAAACAAAAAGAGAAAAAATAAAAGAAAAAACGAAGAAAACCATAAAGAAACATGACAAAACTAAACAAAAATAACCAGACCTGAACCAGTCAGGAACCTTCTTGAAGGTTCCCAGAATCAGGATGTGTTGAAACGCAAAACAGGCCGGCTCAATAAATCGCTCACCTCGTCATATACCCGAATATAGATACCCCGGAATGAGTAACACGATTTCATCCAATAAGCTTACACAATGTTTTATATAAAATCATCTCAAAATATGTTGTCTTTTTTGTCTGAAAGTATCCTCCCTAGTATTATCTCATGAACTCAAAGCGCCTTTGCCCTGGGTACATTGATCTCAAATAATATTTTTACTGCTTATGAGTGTGTACACAAGATTAAGAATAAAAGGGCAGGACAATTCGACCTTTATGTAGTAAATCTAGATATTCACAAAGCTTATGACAGGGTTGAATGGAACTTTTCTGAAAGACATAATGATTAAGTTAGGGTTCCATGAGCAGTGTGTTGAGACGGTTGTGGAATGTGTCTGTTCGGTAAGATACATGGTGATATTTAATTCTCAAGAAACAAACACTATTAATCAAACTAGGGACATTAGGCAAGGGACCGTTTCTCCCATTACCTATTCCTGATTTGTGCAGAAGGGTAGCTCTAGATCACCCGCTGTGTGGAGTGCTCTTTGGAAACTAAAAATCCCACGTAAATTTCAGATCTTTAGATGGTGAATTCTCCATGGAATATCACTCCTAAAGTCCATATTGATAAACATGCACATCGGATCTGATGATGCATGCCCCATATGTCATCAAGGAACTGAAGATGCCAGCCACTTATTATTAGATTGCATGCAGGCTAAGGAGTTGCAAAATAAGCTGGGTATGATGGACATCATAGAAGAAGCGATGCAAGTTAATCGCTCGGGGTTAATAATCATGGAACACTTGTTGCTCTAGCTAGCGGTTTCACTACTTATTAAAACAAGTCTTGATCGAAGGCAGGTGCCTATGGTGGGCTGTTGATATCTTCGGTGGATACGACGCCAGATCACCACAATGAGCTCTATTCACCAATCATGCGATGGCCGATGTCAGTACTAGCAATTGCTAATAATTTTCATACGGTCGACTCTCAGTACTACACCCAACAAAGAGCAAAGATGGACCAAGTCAGAACCCAAACATATCAAACTTAATGTTGATGCAACCTATTTCGAGGATGAGGGAGGTGGTGCGATATCATAGTTTTTGAGGGATGAAAAATGTGTGTTTCTTGCAGTAAGGTGCACTTACATTCCCCATGTTGCAGATGTTATTTTCATGGATGGCTGAAACTTCACAAACCAACTGGGGTTTTCTCGAATTAAAGTTGAATCTGACTCACTTAATGTGCTTGAGTTTTGCACTGGAGAGACAAGATGGCGGGATGTTGCTTCTGCAATCTTTACTGAGTGTGTCGATATAGCTACTTTATTTGGGAACGACACCTAATTACTGTTCTGCTAATCAGATATCACATATGTTAGCCAATTATAGCTTCTGTAATAAGATTTTGCTTAGTTGGACAGACGAACCTTCGGATTGTCTGGTCATTAAACTCATGAATGATGTAATGCTTTTTTGATTTCAATAAAACTAGCCATAATGACCTTCCTTCAAAAAATAAAATCCCCGTAAAAAACAAATTAGTCATCTACCAAAACAGGCCCTAGGTCCTGTGCACTTATGCTTCAAGTCTGAGGCCATTTGGAAAAGAAAAAGAAAAGAAAGTTTGAGGCCCTGCACGGCCTGGTCTAAGATACGTTTTCGTGCCTGGGCTGGAGACACATGTCCTGCTCCTCCCGGCGGCCCCCCCAGTTCCCTAAAATCTTCCCCAAAACCCATTGCTCCGCGATGAGACCCGCAGCAACAGCGGTAGCAGCCTCCGCCGCCGCGCTCCGAGCCGCGTTCCTCGCCCCTCCCGCTGCCGCCTTCCGCCTCCTCCCTCCCCGCCGTGTCTTCTTCCTCCCCCTCCACCGCCTCTCCTCCTCCTCGTCCCCGGTCGCCCCTCCTTGCGCCGCTTCCTTCGACTCCCAGCCGCTGCCGTTGCCTGCCTTCATGGACGCGCAGTTCGAGTCCTTCCGGGCGCAGCTCGATGGCTCCTCCACCCTCCGCGACCGCATCCGCGCCGTCGTCTCCGAGGTCGAGTCAGCCTCCCGGGCCGCCTCCGCTGCGCTCCTCCTCATCCACCAGCCCGTCCCCCTATCTGGTTGCTGCCCCCTTTTCCTCCTTCCATTTCTGTTCGGGTTTTGGCTCCCAGTGCTTAATCCTGAGCTATCTCCTCTCCTCGTGCAGATGTGCTCGGCAAGGCGAAGGCGCAGGTGGAGGTGATCAAGGGGCTGTACTCTCAGCTCGCGGAGATCCTCAAAGAGTGCCCCGATCAGTACTACAGGTGATGAGATGGCTTAACTACGCGCCTTTTCCATGTTACCGAGGTTGGGCTATGTGGAAATTGCTCATCTATTGGGATTTGTTGCTTATTAGGTAGCATGGGGACTGGAAGAGTGAGACACAGTCTGTGGTGTCGATGCTAGCGTTCACGCACTGGCTCGAGAATGGTGGCCTGCTCACGCACGCCGAGGCCCAGGAAAAGCTAGGATGTACGTGAAGGCTCTGCCAACTATTGCATTAGTTGTCTTGTAAGTAGCATACAATGCCAGTGTGCTTGCTTACGAAATTAAATATGTTGTGCTCCTGGCCTTTTGCAGTGGGTTCTGGAGAGTTTGGCCTGGACGTTGAAGACTACCTGACCGGTTCGTTATATGCATTACCTTCTCTGCTTTGTGAATTGGGTGTTATCTGTGAGATTTAAGTGTCATACATGTTAAATGTTTTGTTCAAGAACAGTTCAGGGGGAATGTAGTTTTGACCCTCCTTTTGATTGAAATATACTGATTATCTGGGCACAAATATGCATATATTATAGCATTCACATCAGAACTATTGCATCTCTTTTTTAAACAACTAAATTGCTTTAAGGTTTAGCATGCTTTTGTTTTATGTAACGCTGTACGTAAATGACATTGCTTGTATTGCAGGATTGTGCTTCATGTCCAATGATTTTGTAAGTTCCCCATCAACTACTCAATATTAATTTGATTACATACACAGTATCTTTTTTTGCAGAATTAGTTTTTGGATCCTAGCCCCTATAATGAACATTCATTCCTATCTATTGCTATAAAAGAAAGATCTTTGTCAAGAACTTTTCCTTTGTTCTGTACTTTTTTTTGTGTTATTTAGATTTGTGGTATTCGTCATATCCAAGGCATCTCCCTACAAACACCACATTCATATGACTATGCCTCCTTTTGAATTGGCAATATGCTGGGCTTCATAACTATTTCCATTCTAAAGATTACTAGTCAATAGGCATGTTTCAGTAGCAAACATATTCATATTCATAGAGCCATTATAAATGGCAATCGTCTTCACTTACATCACAGTATGTTTCTCTTCCTCATTCCTATTTCAGTTTTCATAGCACGGATGTTAGTTCATGCTTTATGGCATATCATTAAGATATTCTCTTCTCGTAATTATTATAACTACCATTCTACCAATAGTGTTTTCTTTTCTATAAATAATCCTAGAGAATCCAATAAATTTAGACAGGTAAATTCTAACATGCCAAGCAGAATAAAGTATTATACAAACTGCATTAGAGTTTATATAAGTGCATCATAGTATGTATGCACATCCTTTGATTTAGGCAAGTTACAATTAGGCGTTAAAGCTTTAGTTGATGGTAAAGAGTTATTTCTCTCCAACAATGTATAAGGGTCGAATCGCTACTTTAATTGATTGTACACTATTGATTGATCCTTAAGTGTATAGTATACTTGGTTTCAATTTTCACATACAGCCAGCTAAAATTCTGTTTTCAAGATTTTATGTCAACCACTCTCCTCGTCGAAGCTATGCATGCAGAGCAGTTTTAACATGCTCCCTCTTACCCTCTCTTTTCACATGAGAGGCAAGAGTATATAATAGATCTGATCCGTGATCTTATTAATTAGTGGTCTGCTTATTTCTTACCTTCTTACCTCACATGTAAAAAGAGGGGGTAAGAGGGAGCATGTTAAAATTTGCCATGCAATAAGAGATATTGCAAGTATACCTAAGTTTTCATTAGTTCTAGTATTGATTCATAAAAAATACTGTTGATCTATAATGAACTAAAAAAGAATCTAGGAATTACTCACCTCAACTGATATTGTATTATTGGTTGATCCTAAACGTGTATCAATGTATGTAGTCTAAATTTTCACAACTAAATAAATATTCTCTTTTTAGATTGTTTGTATTATATGCACTCAGTGTACTATCTATTTTCATATGCGTACACAGCATTTTTTATTCTTATTACAAAGTAAGCGATGCCTATATGCATTTTCTCTTCCTGCACACATAATTGATAGTGCGGCTGTGGCTAAATTTGCAGTATCGCTTATATATATATATAATTATATACCATTGTAGAATAACTCATAGTTTCCCTCAAACATGGTTCTACCGCCCACATTGCCTTTAGCTATGAGTTAAGAAAATCTAGGTTGCATCATGTCTACGTTAATCTCATTCCTGCTCCCAGGTGTGCCGCCTCTCTTTCTTCTCATTAGGTCCATCCCTTCTTTGTCTGCACGGTACTCTCTCTCTCTCTCTCTTTCCATGGGACGGGAGAAGGTTCATGCCTGCTTTTCCCCTCCCGCACCCCTTGTTTGTTTGCCCTCTCATGCTCCAGTATGGTCTTCTTTCCATAGGACAGGAGAAGGTTCATGCTCCATATCATGACGACAAAATGGCTTGGACTGGAGGGGCACCACAACCATATCGATGATATGAGGACCACTTAAAAACTGTGACAGATGCATGTATTGTTTGGTTGTGGTCTTTTTTTTTTGTAATTTTTAATGACCTTTAGGCATGCGAACATGTGCCGGTGCAACGGAGGTACTCCAAGCCTCAGAGTATTTGATAAGTTCTCTCTCCGTCTCACACATAATTCCTGCTCTACTCTGGATTACCTGGCCAGTTGTGCTCACGATAGGATCGAGAGCTGGACTTGCTACATTCGCAGTTGCGCTGCTACCTGGATCGCTCATTGCATGCTTATTTATCTGCTAAGCCTGGAAAACACGAGTGTGGCTAGTACTGTGTCCTCCTCACAAGGCCTGGTACACAAGGGAGCTGGATGCCTGGTCTTGTGTTCCCAATCACAGTGGGCATGCAACTGGATGGATGCATGCACATGTGATAGCAGATTGGTGGCCGTGCATTCGATGATGACAGAAGGATTGCATTTTTTTTCCCATCACGAGGATATAATGTTTATGACTAACCAGAATATGGATTTGACAATGGTTGGATGATGTATAGGTACAATTACAAAAATAGACCGGTCATACTTTGCTAATTAAAAGAGGGTCATCTTTTGCTTTTTTGTGAGAATTTCTTGTTTTTCTCTGTTTTGTGATTTGTGATTTTAGTAGACACTGCCTATAACTTTCATTAGAATATCCGAGGACTGAACAAACCATGTTAAAAAAGTAATTGTTGCGTTATAATTTTGACGTCTAAGAAACCTTTTGATGTACTTGTGGAGATAGTTTGTTTTGCAAGACGGATGTGAGACATGTACCTACCCTTCTCAATTCCACACAGTATTCACTTTTTTTATGTGAAACATAAATTTTTAGTCATACAATATAATTCTATAGCTATCAACAATGGCTACTGACTCTAAAATAATACTCCCTCCGTTCACAAATATAAGATGTTCCAACTTTTTTCTGAATCGGATGTATATAGACACGTTTTAGTGTGTTTGTTCACTCATTTCAGTCCGTATGTAGACCATACTGAAATATCCAGAGCATCTTATATTTGTGAACGAAGGGTGTAATATTTAAAATTCTTTGGTGCTGTCTTATCTATTTCTAAAGGGTTTGCAGAAAACTTGCATACACTTGTTAACAACAGTCTAATCTCTGTACCATTAACCTTGATCACAATGGATAACTGCCATGCTGAAGAGAGAGAACCAGATGTGGTGGGTTGGAGAAATAGGGCATAGGGTTGAGATGATAGAATAATTCGGAGAGAATGGATTGATTCTTCTTGCTTATCTCAAACAGAGATACATGATTTGCTAACACGGTATGAACTGCCGATAAATTAGACTCCTTTATCCCATCTTTGCCAATACAATTCTATTGCCTAAAAGATCCCTGATCTCCCTCAATTCATACTCCTTGGTGCTAGTCCACAACATACAGTGCAGCAGAAATGCAATTCTATATCTACAGATTGATGAAAAATTGGTCATAATGAAGAAAGACTTGGTCCTTTCAAGTGATTTGGTCTCAAGTGTATTCTGGTTTCGAGGTATGTTTGAAATTAGAAAACAAATTGTTTTGTACCATCTCAAAGATGTAAACCTGAGAAATGATACCTGGGGCCACATGACAGTGACACATCGATACCCATTTTCCAACTTGAGTGGTCTTTGTGATGGTACAGAGCAATGCTGAAGCGTGATACTTTTTAGCTCTAGACTACAAGTTTCAACTTAAGTAATGAGGGTGGTAGAGCACATTGTGGTTTTGTTTATTTGGAAGTGTATTGTGCCAGTTGTGGGCTTCAGGCCCAGATGTTTGTGAGATTTTCAAATTCTAGTATGTAAATACATTTAGGCGCGTGTAATTAAAAAAAGAAAATTAGTTTTTCCAATGACGATCATCGAGTACAGCCGGACACGGTTCCTTGTCCTTTTTTGGTCGGAGTCACTGCTATCGCCAAAATCCACTGCTGCAGTACCACCAGATCCGCTGACCGACACTGCCCCAACCACCACTTTCGCCGCTCTGCCCTTCTCCAACCACCTCCTCCGCAGTTCACCACCGCCCCAGTCATCCTTCTTAAGCCTGTGGGCCTAGCTTCTTATTCAGCGCTCGCATGTCCCCACACTCCATGCCCCTAATGCTCTTCTTTGCCTGTGCCTGTTCCGCCATAGTGAGCCACGTTGTTGCCGACCCTGGTTCAGTGTCTTTCTGGTTGCACAGCAGCCAGCGATGTCCACCACCGCATTGTCCCTGCTCAGCCGCTGTGGAGCGCCCTATGTGTGCTGCTTCATCTCCATTCTCCATGGAGCTCAAGCGTGTCCGTTTGGAGCTGATGAAGTGTTCCTTCTGTATCTTGGTGTCTGCTCCATTTCTTGCCGGTGATGGTTTTCTTTATCTACTCTTGCATGGGTGTGAGACTGGTCTTCTTCATTGATCTTGCCTCTCGGTTGGTGTTTCTTTTTTCAACCTCCCCTTTGGACGCCTGCAATGTGGTTATGGGATTGACGACTCTGCGGTATGGTCGATGGCTGCTTGGCCTCCTGGTTGGGGACCTTCTACCATTCTTGTGGTGCAGCTTTGTTGCCTGGCGCATGCGGCTCCCCAGATTCAAGGGCGTCAGTAACTTCCTCAACCTCTGGTTCCTCTGCGGTTCCGAGAGAGGCCCTTGGTCTGGCTGCTTTTCTGTGAAGCTGGTGGCGATTGAAGATCTGGTTTTGCCTATGGTGAACCCTGTTCCAGTCAGGGTGAAGCTCTGGTTTTTCCTATGGTGAACCCTATTCCAGTCAGCGGTGAAGCTCTGGTTTGCGTGGCATTCTGGATGGTTCGTAAGGACCCGTATGTGCACGTATCCTTGTAGGGCAGCCCTTTAACCTTTGTTTCTTTTGTGTTTGTCTTAGGTTTCCAGGTTCTCCTCTTCTTTGTGGCTTGTTTAGCCCCATGCATCGAGCTCTTAACATAATGCAGGAATCTTTTGCCAACAAAATAAACAGATCGTGGGTGCAGGGGAGAAATATGATCATGGGATTAGTGATTTTAGTACAGGTCGTGGATGGGGTCTGTGGCGTAGATATCTCCTGAGGGGGTGTTGATGGGCATGTGGTTCCTCGGTCGGATCAACAACGCGAAATGGTCGACCATGAGAGAGAAATCTCGTTAAACTTGTACTTCTATTACATACTAGCAAGAAACTCATGCTTTGCTATGGGATGAAGGATAACCATACTTTATGTTTACAAGCTAATTACTTTATTAAAATCTGCAAAACTCATGGTAGATTGGGGTGTTTTATGAAACAGAATTAGGTGGGTAGTGACTAGTGAGCAACCACTTCCCATTCTCAGTCGTTCGTACCAAGGCGGTTGGTTGGTATTACAGAAGTTGAATGGTCCATCATCACCGACTTGTTTCTTTATAAGATTTGTAAGACGTAAGTACTATATAAATACTAGAAGGTTGAAGAGCCGAAGTCAATGCATTATAATATGTAGATTGTTTTCAACATGTGAGTGTTCAGGAATAGGATATACCTATACTATATATACCCCTTTATTGGAATGTAGAAAGCTAAAGAACCAAAGCCAATAAATTAGAATATGGAGATTGACTTCAAATTTTTGGTTGGTATTAAGGTCGGATCCATGTTGTATCTTATGAACTTATGAACTTATGAGTGCATGCTAAAACAACTACATATAAGTACAAACAATTTACACTTGGGCTGGACTGTGAACTATAATTCTTTATCAATGTTTCATGTACAAGTGTCGAGCATATAAACCTGAGACGGACTGAACTATTTTTCTTCATGAATGATTTACGTACAAGTGTCAAGCATATAAACTTGAGATGGACTTTAGTGTGTAGCACACTTCGTAAATGAATGGATTAGACCAAGCTGGGCATATCTGCAAAATGCAAACTTTACATAATACCATCTGCTTTCTGAAGTCTTGAATTTACTATTTATATGGTTATTTCCTTGGATGTATGTTAAGCAAGAATTCTAATGCTGCAGAGCTAATGAGTGGTACAGTGACTGCTTGCTGATTTTTTTACAGCCTAGATAGATGCTTAGTGGATATAATTGCAATTCTCTACAGCCAGTGAGTGGTACTAATTGCTGCTTGTGGAATCTTCTGCTCCCTCCGATCCATATTAACTGTTACTGACTTAGTACAACTCCGATCCATATTAATTGTCGCCGACTTAACGGAGGGAGTACATCCTTTATATGAAATGAAACGAAAGTGCTCAACAACCAATATTGATATGAGTGACTGCTTGCTGAATTTTCTACAGCCTAGATGTGTACTGAATAGAATTGTAATGCTCTATAGCTATGACTTGTATTAATGGCTGCTTGCTGAATTGTCTACAGCCTAGATATGTAGTGAATCGGGTCACGGCGGGTGACTACGACTGCCCACGGAAGGTGCTAAGCTTTTTGACTGATCTGCATGCTTCATTTAGGATGCTGAATCTGCGCAATGACTTCTTGCGTAAGAAATTTGATGGTGAGTTCCCCAGCTTATGGTTCACTGGACATGTTCCTTTTTAAAAGAACTCAACTAGCTTTTGGCAGTATTATTTCAGCTTACCGTAATATTTTGCCATGCCTTGTTGTTGTTGTTGTTGTTGTTGTTGTTGTAATCTGTATTGATTCAGCTGTGTTTCCCCCTCTGTTTTTGTACTTGTGTTTGCAGGGATGAAGTATGATTTGAGAAGGGTGGAGGAAGTATTTTATGATGTGAAGATACGCGGACTTGTCCCTGGGGAGTCAAAGCAAGAGGTTGCTCAGTCATAGACGGTGAGCGGTGCCGTACCATTTACTTGGCAATCGACAGTTGTCGTGTGTTGTCGTCGCTACCAATGAAGTTTATGTTGGACGGATGGTTCTTAGAAAAAGCTCATGCTGTGAGGATCTCTAATTTTGATTGTAGCATCACTTTAAGTTCGGCAATTTTTTGGACCCACCTAGAGGTTGGAAAATGACATAAGAATTATTCTGTTGTCATGTCATGTGACCTATATCTCATTAGGTTTTGTAACTGAGTCTGAGTAGATGCGGGTGAACATGCATTGGATTGAAGTTTCCTATCTCTCCGTCCCATGTAATATAGGACGGAGCTAGTATTAGATTTGCGTAGATGCTTTACCGGATGCAGCTAGTTGATCCCAACCTAGGTAAAATGAGTCCATGTTTCAACTGTTGTTGAATGTTCCATGGACCACATCACACGGTTGACTCGGTCGTTCTTATAGAATTAGGTTTCGTGTCACATCATGAAAACACAAAAGCATCTGAGAAGCCGTACTGGTGTGACGTCACACGTACAACCCATCATTATCAATTTAACTAATTCTCGCGTGCTTAGCGTTAGTCAATCATATACAGTACTGATGTGGGTGCAGCTACTTGGTTTCAAGTGAGTTCACATCTCCACAGTCCACACACGCGCGCGCACGAGGAATGGGTTCTCCGTCGTGGTCGTGGTCGTCTTCGAGAAACAGAATCAGGGCAGACGGGCCTGTTTGGATGGTAGCCCACGGCTGCCATGCCAAATTCTTGGCGTTGACTGGTGTGCTTGGCGTCCGTTTGGATTGCAGCCAAAGTTTTGGCTCACAGCCAATTATTTGGTCACCCGTTGAGCTTCTGTATACGCACGCTGGCGAGTTTTTCGGCGGCGAATTCCTTCGCCAATATTTTGGCTCGCCCCCGTTTTGGTCGGGCCGGCATGGGCGCAATCCAAACAGGCCTTAGTGCCCCTGGCCTGCCGCTGTGCATCTACACATGCTTGGGACACGAGGATGCTTCGCGGAAGCTGCTTGGCCGCACCATGCATATAAATAAAGGCACCCGTCGGGCCCTCCACTTACCCACTCCATCCAACCCGTGTAGGTGGCTTCTCTCGTCTGCTGCAGTGGTAGCTACCTCGTTCGTACGGTCCTGCAGTTTAGGAACAAGGCTGGATCGATCAACGGCCATCCAAGAGAGCACCGGCGCGTACATGCTAATTACCTTACCTGTACCAATCTTTTTCATAAATATACAAAGGCTGTGTACCATTCATTGATAGAAGAAAAGAAGATACAAAGTTCCCGAGCTAGGGCCCACGAAGGTGCTAGGGGTTCCCTCAAGTAATCGATCATTTTTCGTCGACCCACGAAGGTGCTAGGGGGTCGATGAGAAGTGATTGATCACTTGAGTGAACGACAGAGGAAGACGGATCTCCCTTCTCGGAAAGCAACACCCACGAAAAGCAACACCAACCGCAAAAGAGACGAGGGGCTAAACACAAAACCTTTTTTTTGTGGGGAAATACATGAAACATTGCAAACCAAAAAGCATGAAGGAAGGAAGGACAACACAACACAGTTCAATCGAGAACCATAAGATGAGGCTAAATGAATTCCATAACTGCAAACTATACTAAGTCTTAGATCAGTCATAAACATAATACCACGAGTGCATAATTAATTCTGGACAAACATAGTTTCATATCATAAATAAAAAATCACAATGGTCTAGGTCCTGTTTAAAATGTGAACTCGGATCACCCTAGCTAGCTACGAAGAAAATGACGGGAGATACAAGGACGACGGTGACGAGAATAAAGAGCAAGACGATGTGAGTTGGTGACAGCGAAGTGGCCATGTTCCCGTGCCCACAAATCTATGGAAAGATAGATGATTCACTAAGATTTATTCCACGACCAAATCGTTACATCTTTATGTCAGCGCATATATATATCCGGCCACTTGTAAGTTGTAAAGCAAATAATAATAATTGTGAAACTAGATTGAAAAGTTCGTGACCCCAATACGTGCGTGCTTTATGTTTCTGATTTGATACCAAACTTCCAACAAGCTAAGTGGAATCTAGTCATAGTCAATAACTCAAGTCATTATGTGACATCATTGATGTGACAATCATCCATCTATTTCTAAGTAGGATTAATTACATCCGTCAGAACTAGATCATGATTTCAAACTTCTAACTATTAGTAGTTAACTTGTTAATACATTTTTAATGAAGAGTTTATCTTCTAAAAAGATGTTCATCATGATAGTTTTTTTTTCATTTAACGTAAAGTTTGTAGTGTTTGTACTGAGAGTCCAGAAGAAATATGATAATACCCATGAATTCATACCATGTGTTGATCGTTGCTATAGCATACATGTTTGCAAGAACCCACAACTTTAGATTCCATAAGAAAAGAAAAGGCAGGGGGCAAAAAAAAAAGACTTCGTGGGTCCTTTGGCTGGTTGAGAACGACATGAAGAATGTACCCCCACGCGAGCAGCCAAGAGCAGGGATTTCAACTTAATTAAATAATACTATCGTGGTTTTTATTGGGCCCTTCCATATTTTGGCTTAGATTTTGACCACTTATTTAACTAATAAAATACATAATATATGCTACAAAAAGTATGATGTTAAACTTGTATACGAAAGAGCTTCCCGACAGCATAATCTTTGTGGCACATAATTTATATTTTATTAGTTAAATTTATATGTCAAACTTTAGCTCAAAATAAGAGAACCTCCCAAACCCGGAGTATCAATATTGTCCGACATATAACTTACATCCACCTTTAATAATAGGGGAAAAGAAATGAGAACGTGGGGGAGGAAAAGATCAGGAATGAGGGGAATCGACTATACTAACTCCGCTTTAAAACCTGTTAATAGTAGAGATTTATATTGGTTTTTATTTTATGCAAAAATTGATTGGGTTAAGAAAATTCAACAGAAAAGTAAAAGGGATGGGACCGTGAGGACGAAAAGACCAGAAAAAAAGGAAGACGACTATATCAACTCCTCCTTTAATAATAGAGATGCGAGTAAAGAACACGCGCTGGAGCTAGCTAGGTACTCCACCACTTAAGTGCTTCTGTTCTTCTTCCTCCTGTCCGCGCCCGGCGCCCCTGCCTCGACGACACCGGCCGTGCTGGACGGTTCTCCATCGCATCCCTCGTCTCCTGTTGCCGAACTACAGCACGCGCACCACCCCTCTCCACTGGCCGGGTAACCCCAGGGCGCGCTTGGTTCATCGTTTAATATGGATTGGAACATATTTCTGTCCGGAGCGCGTGGCGAGCGAGTCTTAGTCCAGCGTTGAGACTGGCCTCCGCTCCACGCACGGTTTCTGCCAACCTGCGCGCCTCCGCATGGCTGCCATCACCGCCTCTCCGGCGGCTTCGACGCCGTGTCGGGCCGGCTTGGACACCAAGTGCTTCTCCCTGTTGGAAGGGGCGTGGTGTGGTGTCCCAGACGCTGTGGGAGCTCCTCCCGTCGGAGACGCCTGCGGTGTGCGACTCTCTCCTGCCTTGCCTTGGGTGGCGCGGGCGGCCAGCGTGCCCGTACGTCGCGGCGTCCTTCTTGGCAGTCGTGTGCGATCGGGTGGCACTGCTGGTGGTGGAGTAGTGGACGGACAGGAGGTGCTGCTCGCCAGAGAGCGCTGGGCGTGGTGTTGACACTCCGCAGTTCACGGCTTGGTTACACTCCGCGATCGGACGGGGAAAAGATACGGGGGGTGTATTTTACTGGCGTCCGTCCAGTAATATACGTACAGCGGTAACTGTCTACAGGTGGAAAATCTAACCGATGTCCCAAGCGCGGCCTTGGTTTGAGAACTCTGCATGCATGTGCGTAGGTTGTAGTATACGAGCGCTAGCACGCATATACGTGTGTATGATTTCTGCAGATCTCTGCATGATCTAGTCATCATCGATCAAGTGCAACACGCCCTCTCATGGCCGATTAGTTCATTCATTCATGAGCTACCTCTAGCACCAAGTTATAGCTAGTCTGCTTGTTACTCCCTTCGTTCATAAATATTTGTCTTTCTAGAGTTTCAAATGAACTATCACATACGGATGTATATAGACATATTTTAGAGTATAGATTCACTCATTTAGCTTTGTATGTAGTCATTTGTTGAAATCTCTAAAAAGACAAATATTTAAAAACGAAGGGAGTATTTGCTAATGTTTTTAGTCGTGAGTCCTGACTTTGTGCTCATGTCATCTGCTGCTGCAGATCCATACACACAATGAAGCCAGCGGACCAAGTGGAGATTTGGGAGGCCATCTTGGCGGATCCGCTTGACTGGCTTCCATCTTCTGTTACTATTCCTCGTCCAAGCCAGGTACGAGTATATATACTACATTTACTCTGCCCTCACGTTTCATTCTTGATCAGCTAGCTCCCATCCTACAAACCAAGAGTAGTGAACATTACACTAAGGCCCTGTTCGGAGACTCGCCACTCCATCACTCCGCTCCTGGAGTTGGAGTCACAAGGCATGGAGCTGGGAAAGAGATGCTCAAGCTCCTCGTATTTTTAGGAGTTGGAGTGACTCCGAACATGGCCTAAGACATGAACTAAGCCCATCATCTGCCGAGGCCACAAACAAATGGGGAGACAGACACACGGCGTTTCGCATTTGAAATCTATCTGGCACCACACTCCTGCAAAGCATCCAACCATCTGCGTCAGCACAACCAAAAATCAAGATATTTTTATTCTTATTCATGATAGGTGGAAGAATACTTCAGTTATGTGTATGGCGATGATGACATGGAAATCAACAAATTTGCACAAGAGCCCGAAGATGGGCAGTGCCACCAGCAATATTTGGGAGGTACCATGTCTGATTGTTCCATCTTATCTATACACATGTGAACAGATACATTTTTGTATATTCTCAAGCTAATGCATGAATGTTTGGTGTTTAGAATTCATATTAAACAAAAATGGGAGGTGTGCCCCACAAGGTCCTCGCAAGAGGAGGATATTTCCTTCGGAAAGTAGAGGCAAGAAATTGCACAGTCGAAAAAACAATGAACACTGGACACTTGAAGAAGTGAAGAAGCTGATTAGGGGTGTTAGGAGATATGGTGAAGGGCGATGGACTAAGGTGAAGCGTCATTACTTCTCATCATCAGTTCGAAAGCCAACACATCTCAAGGTATGTATGCTAAGGGAATATAAACTTGCTTACGTGACACTTTTGTCTGTGTGAAAGAGAAAAAAAATGAAAGGAGTGGGCTCTCATGCAAGATTCGACCTTTCCAGATGTTCCTAGACACAAAGAGTAAATGTAAAGGAAAGTGAACAACATTGTTGAGGAAATCGTTAACTGATAGCTGCTCGGTTAGGTGATGAGTAGGGGTTAATAGGCTAATTGGCAAGTTAATCTATTAATCAGATGATTTATCTGTTTATTGGCTACTTGGTGACACTAAGAGTAGCGATTAATCGGAAAGTTAACTGGTTAATTGGACGAATTATTGAACAAGGTTGAGAAGAATGACTAAGGACACTCCCAATTCATTTGCTCTTAATGTGTCATCATAGGTGGTGAAATATATTTTTTAAAGACAACCACCCCAATCCATTATCTCTTAGAAATTGTATCTAAGTGATGTTGCATTTAATCTGTTTAGAGTTTATGTTTTCATCTCAACATTATTGCCTGGTAATGAAAAGAAGGGAAAGAAAGAAAGGAAGAAGAAGAGAAACCACATCGAATCAGAGAATTAATTTCATTGTGTAGGGATATGTGTTAAGAGTTGCCTTTCCCACAAACATAGCAAGTATAATACTATTAAGGAGCTATAAGGCTTCTTCCATAACATCTTTCGCCTATGTCAAGGAGA
>NC_041380.1:253718881-253770961 GCF_002162155.2 Triticum dicoccoides
AGGATCAATCTCTACACATGCTCCTAGGTACAACGAGCAAACAAGAGGAAAAGAAAGGATAGAAAGTAAAAAAAAAGGACTAGCGTAATAGCCAACTCTATTAATACAAGTTCCCTATAAGAAAAAGAAAAGTCCACTATATTAGGGAAAAATTGTGGGGACACTATATTAGTAATTAATGATGACGACTCTTGATGACATAATAGTCTTATTAGCCTTGCTCATATACAACTCTTCTCACTTTCTTCTTAAATGAAATGCCACCTCAATATTTTGTCTATAAAGTAATGGTAATAGGCAAACACTGGAAGTGCCCTAACATAAAATTCAACATTATAGCCGATCCAAATTCATTAGTAATTAATAGCGATGGTTCTTAGTGATATGGCAACCCTACATAGTCGATTTTGTCTACTCCCCCTGTCCCATAATATAAAAGCGGTTTTTACACTAGTGTAGTGCCAAAAACACTCTTATATTATGAGACGGAGAGAGTATATTATTGATGATGCTTTATTAAAGTTGACTAAAAATATTAATTCATATAACATGTTGTTTCTTGTTTCAGGATAAGTGGAGAAATATCCGGAGAGCTTGTGGAGTCCCGTGCCGCTCCAAAAGGAAGGTCATATTCATTATCTTATTTTCTACTCCCTCCGTTCCGAATTACTTGTCTTGGATTTGTTTAGATACGGATGTATCTAGACTCATTTTAGTGCTAGATACCTCCGTATCTAGACAAATCTAAGACAAGTAATTCGGAACGGAGTGAGTATATAGTTAGCCCATGGGCAATACTACGTACGTGACATTATTAAAATCTATTGTTATTTGATACAGGAGAAGGCACAGAAGACTATGTTCCGGCCCCTAGATTCAAAGTCGGTCAAAGAGATCCGAAGGTTAGCAAAGAAACACAATGTGAATGAACAACTAGCTGCAAATGACAACCAAATGGTAGTTGAGGCTTTGTACGTTTTATGTAAGTGAAGCAAAATCTAATGTTGTCTCTTTCAGAACTGGGAAGCATGTAAATATATTATGTAAGAATCACGTAGCCAGCCTGGGCTAAGTCGGTGTGTATATATCTTAGATATAAATTACGTATTGTATAAATTCGGTGCACTACAGAAAAATCACACGCTGTCATGTATCTTCGAGTACGTCAAAATATGGGTTCTCGGCTTATTAATATAAACCGGGAATTAAACGAAGAACTCACGGCAATAAGATAACCATCGGGTTACGCGTAAATAAGCCGAGTGTGTCACTAAAAAGATCTCAGCGTATAATAAGTACTCGGCATATATAGCGGTGCTGGCATCTTTGCCAGGATGTAACTGATGTTTTGTAAATCCCATGTACCTTAACCCCCCCAACTACAATGAAAAGCTGTGCCGACAGCATTTTCGTCAAAAAAATAAGTACTCGGCATATAATAAAAAAGGCACTCGGTATACAGTCACTTGTCCGCAAAGTTTCTGGCATGTGGCCGCTATCGGCGTGCTTATCGGCTAGCTCGATGGCCGTTGGTGTATTAGCCTTCTATAGGTGTCATGCCATCTTGCTTTTGGACAAGGCCCATCTAGTTTCGAAATACTTTTTCATAGGTTGTTTTTCGAGTCCCTGTTGGTAGGGAAAACGACTTATGATGGATTTTAGTCCGACCTTATTGTGGGTGTATGCAATTCACATATATTTTTCTGTAAAGAAATTGCTAAATTGGTTAATGACATTTTAGACTTACAGACTGAGAGAGCTTCAAAGTTAATCCGAGCATTAGCGGCTGTTAAACCTATGTATGATACTGACATTAATAGCATGGGTATTTGTCCGCTAGAGAAATTCTGTGACGAAATGATGCCTACTTCGGATGCCGAAGGAGAGGCTGGAGACGAAGGGGCTGAGGGACCTGTTGGCCTCTCGCCTCTAGTGGCGGAGTACAACCGACCAATAATAGCGGGGGCACGGGGTTGATACTGGATAAACCTAAACGTTCCTCGAAGAGGAAGATATATCCAGTGTCGGCGGGCTGCAGAAGTGGGCGAGTCAAGCTCAAGAAAAATTCCACGATGAAGCATGAAAGAAATCTTTTGGAATAGCAAAGGTCTAGCAGACTTGGCTAAGAAACGGTTCCTGACTGAATCAGCCATAGAAGATAAACTAGATTTCATCGCTACTTGAAACTGGTAGAGATAACTTCATTTCACAATTTCTTGGTTTGCTTACGGGTGGCATTGATTTTGACTGGCACTGCCTACCACCCAGAGGACAGTCGGGTGGGATTCTATTAGGGGTGAAGTGTGAAACACTCGAGGTTATTAACGTCGTAAGAGGAGACTATACGGTTAAATTCTGGGTAAGGTCTAAGTTGGATGGATTCCGATGGGCCTTAGTGGCGGTATATGGTGCTGCCCAACCCGAGTATAAATCTGATTTTCTTGCAGATCTGGTTAGGATTTGCGGGGATGAGGAGTTACCAATACTAGTGGGAGGTGACTTCAACATCATTAGGAGGAAAGAAGAAAAGAATAATGATCATTCTGATGGGCGGTAGTCCTTTATGTTTAATATAATCATTGAAAGTCTCAACCTCAGGGAGATAGAGCTCACGGGTAGACAATTTACTTGGGCAAATTCTCTTCCCATTCCTACGTATGAGAAGTTTGACAGGGTGCTCGCAACTGTGGAATGGGAATAGAAATACCCTCTGGTATCGGTGCATGCGATGCAGAGGGGAATCTCCGACCACACGCCCCTGTTAGTTAACTCCGGTGAAGCAACACATATTGGCAATAAGAATAACTTCTTGTTCGAACTAAGTTGGTTCAAAAAAGAAGTTTTTTTAGAAATGACCGCGAGGGAATGGGCGAGGCCCATCGCGGGTAGAACCAATATGGAGCGCTGGCAGAACAAGATTCGGCACCTGAGACAATTTTTAAGGGGTTGGGCCAGAAATGAGAGTGGGATTTATAAGAGCAACTCTAGCAGACCCCGCATTCTCCCGGCCCACAAAACGTGTTCGCAGTTTGCGGAAAAACGCCTTTGTAGGCAGGCGCGGATGACCGCAGTTGCAAACCCCGCATAAGGGACCCATAAAAAGGATATTCCCGGAATATGCTTTTTTACGGGTTGGCTTTGCGGCGTCTGATCTAGCGCAGCTCCTCCCGGCCCGCAAAATTTAAATTTGCACCTTAATTTGATCTACCATAATGCATTTCTTTGCTTTTTCAACAACATTGGATACAAAAGACATCACCAAATTTGCTAGAATAGCAAGACCAAAGAAAATAGGAACCACAAGTATGCATTTCAGAAGATTTCCAACTTCCATAACCGCTCCCACAAGTTGGATTAGTATCTTCTCAATGCATTCATTGTTTATCTGTGGATTCTTGATTTTGCATTTTTCTTTCTTCATCTTTGGTTCGAAAGAAGCAGACATTGCTTCCCCTCTAGTTGCACATGCAGCCACATCATTGCCTTCGATTGTACTAAGGAGTGCACCAACATCTATTAAGTTTCTTTCTATCAATAAATCAATGTATTGGCCTTCCCAAAACCAAAATGAGCATCCATCTTCCTACACAAAAGAATGAGCAAGTTCGAAATGAGCTACCGCAATTGAACTAAAGAATGGGCTATCAAATGAGCTACCACAAGTGCACGTACTCCGTCGTTTTCACATTTGAAGAACATCCATCCAGGGTGCTTTGGCATGCCCGAAGTTAGCCGCAGCATGGTCCGCGTGCAGTCATCGCACTGTATGAGCGGCATCGGCAAGCCACAGAGACGCTGCGCGAGCGCTGAGCCCGGTGGACGGCCGGACGAATCCATGCCCGCAAACCGTCGGCGGTGATGGGCAGACGAACCCATACCTGCATGCAGCGATGCGCCCTTGCCGGGGCTGTGGGAGAGGCTCCCCGACCACTCCATCGCTTGGCGCAGCCACCGGCGGCCGGAATAGCCAAATCCGGTGGCCCGCGATGAAGTGTCGCAGATCCGCAAATCCGGCGGCCCGCCGACGCAGGGGGGAGGGAGGGGAGGCCTCGTGCATGTGGCGGCCTTTTGGCGTGCTCCTACCGGCTGCTTTCGCCGGAATCTTGGTCGGCGGACCGGCGGCGGCGCGAGGGGGGAGGAGAGGTGGTTGGTGGGGAAAGCGTGGGATGAAATGTCCCCCCCACCAACTGCTTCCGCTTATATGCAGGGCACCGCAGCGGCGAGGGGGAAACTCGTGAATAAGCGGGTTGAGGCCGAGATTTTGCCGCACCCCTCAAATTTTTTTGCGGGTCGAGGCGGGATGCGGGGTCTGATCGGGCTGGTTTTTCCGCCCGACCCACATTTTGGCGGCTATTTTGCTGGTTGGGGTGGGATGCGGGGTCTACTAGAGTTGCTCTAAACAAGAGAAGGATAGACTTACCTAGTTGATTCAGACGCTGGATTTGAAGGCGGAAACAACTCTACTGGATGCAACAGAGCAAGCTGTTAAATCCGAAGTTGAGTTGAAACTGAGGTTTTTGCTTAGGGAAGAGGAGATGAAATGGGCCTTACGCGCTAATAAAGTAGTCCAAGGGGATGATAACACTCAATTCTTTCATATGATTGCGAATGGCAAACATAGGAGAAAGAAAATTATCGAGCTTGAGCAAGACGAGGGAACCATGGTGGTGAAGGAAATATGCCCTAGAGGCAATAATTAAGTTGTTATTTATATTTCCTTATATCATGATAAATGTTTATTATTCATTCTAGAATTGTATTAACCGGAAACTTAGTACATATGTGAATACATAGACAAACAAAGTGTCCCTAGTATGACTCTACTAGACTAGCTTGTTAATAAAAAATGGTTAAGTTTCCTGACCATAGACATGTGTTGTCATTTGATCAATGGGATCACATCATTAGAGAATGATGTGATGGACAAGACCCATCCGTTAGCTTAGCATAATGATCGTTTAGTTTTATTACTATTGCTTTTATCATGACTTATACATGTTCATCTGACTATGAGATTATGCAACTCCCGAATACCGGAGGAACACCTTGTGTGCTATCAAATGTCACAACGTAACTGAGTGATTATAAAGATGCTCTACAAATGTCTCCGATGGTGTTTGTTGAGTTGGCATAGATCGAGATTAGGATTTGTCACTCTGTGTATCGGAGAGGTATCTCAGGGATCTCTCGGTAATGCACATCACTATGAGCCTTGCAAGCGATGTGACTAATGAGTTAGTTACATGATGACGCATGACGGAACGAGTAAAGAGACTTGCCGATGACGATATTGAACTAGGTATGATGATACCGACGACCGAATCTCGTGCAAGTAACATACCGATGACAAAGGGAATGACATATGTTGTTATGCGGTTTGACCGATAAAGATCTTCGTAGAATATGTAGGAGCCAATATGAGCATCCAGGTTCCGCTATTGGTTATTGACTGGAGATGTGTCTCGTTCATGTCTACATAGTTCTCGAACCCGTAGGGTCCGCATGCTTAACGTTCGATAACAATTTGTATTATGAGTTATGTGTTTTTGGTGACTGAAGTTTGTTCGGAGTCCCGTATGAGATCACGGACATGACAAGGAGTCTCAAAATGCTCGAGAGGTAAATATTCATATATAGGACGATGATATTTGGACACCGGAAGTGTTCCGGGTGATATCGGGTCACCGGAAGGGGTTCCGGGCACCCCCCGACAAAGTTATGGGCCTATTGGGCCAAGTGAGGGACAAACCAGCCCCTGGTGGGCTGGTGCGCCCCTCCTAGGCCGAATAGGAGTAGGAGGAAAGCAAGGGGAAGAAGAAAGGAATGAGGAGGGTTCAGCCTCGACCCTTTCCTTCTCTTCCCCCTTCTCTTTCCTTCCCATATGCTGAAATAAGGAAGGGGGAGGCCGAATTGGGCTTGCACCCCAAGTAGGATTCGGCCTACTTGGGGGCGCCCTAAGGCTGCCTCTCCGCCCTCCAACCTATATATATTTGGGGAGAGGGGGCACCTAGAAGACACAAGTTTCTCTTAACCGTGTGCGGTGCCCCCTCCACAGATTACACATCAGATTATCTAGTCATGGTGCTTAGGCGAAGCCCTGCGCGAATCACATCACCAACACCGTCACCATGCCATTGTGCTGACGGAACTCTCCCTCGAGCATTTGCTGGATCAAGAGCTCGTGGGACGTCATCGTGCTGAACGTGTGCTAAACATGGAGGTGTCGTACGTTCGGTACTTGGATCGGTTGGATCGTGAAGATGTTCGACTACATCAACCACGTTACTAAACACTTCCGCTTTCGGTCTACGAGGGTACGTGGACACACTCTCTCCGCTTGTTGCTATGATTCTCCTAGATAGATCTTGTGTGATCGTAGGAATTTTTTGAAATACTATGTTTCCCAACAGTGGCATCCGAGCCAGGTCTATGCGTAGATGTTATATGCACGAGTAGAACACAATGAGTTGTGGGCGATGATAGTCATACTGCTGACCAACAACGTCTTACTTTGATTCAGCGGTATTGTTGGATGAAGCAGCCTGGACCGACATTACAGGATCACGTTCATGAGACTGGTTCTACCAACGTGCTTCGCACACAGGTGGCTAGCGGGTGTCTGTTTCTCCATCTTTAGTTGAATCGAGTTTAACTATGCCCGGTCCTTGTTGAAGGTTAAAACATCACAGTTGACGAAAAATCGTTGTGGTTTTGATGTGTAGGTAAGAACGGTTCTTACTAGAAGCCCGTACCAGCCACGTAAAACTTGCAACAACAAAGTAGAGGGCGTCTAACTTGTTTTTGCAGGGCATGTTGTGATGTGATATGGTCAAGACATGATGATATATAAATTGTTGTATGAGATGATCATGTTTTGTAACAGTTATCGGCAACTGGCAGGAGCCATATGGTTGTCTCTTTATTGTATGAAATGCAATCGCCATGTAATTGCTTTACTTTATCACTAAGCGGTAACGATAGTCGGAGAAGCAATAGTTGGCGAGACGACAACAATGCTACGATGGAGATCAAGGTGTCAAGCCAGTGACAATGGTGATCATGATGGTGCTTTGGAGATGGAGATCAAAGGCACAGGATGATGATGGCCATATCATATCACTTATTATGATTGCATGTGATGTTTATCTTTTATGCATCTTATTTTGCTTAGTACGTCGGTAGCATTATAAGATGATCTCTCACTAAATTTCAAGGTACAAGTGTTCTCCCTGAGTATACACCATTGCTACAGTTCCTCGTGCCGAGACACCATGTGATGATCGGGTGTGATAAGCTCTACGTTCACATACAACGGGTGCAAGCCAGTTTTGAACTGAAGGAAATATGCCCTAGAGGCAATAATAAAGTTATTATTTATTTCCTTATATCATGATAAATGTTTATTATTCATGCTAGAATTGTATTAACCGGAAACATAATACATGTGTGAATACATAGACAAACAGAGTGTCACTAGTATGCCTCTACTTGACTAGCTCGTTAATCAAAGATGGTTATGTTTCCTAACCATGAACAAGGAGTTGTTATTTGATTAATGGGATCACATCATTAGGTGAATGATCTGATTGACATGACCCATTCCATTAGCTTAGCACCCGATCATTTAGTATGTTGCTATTGCTTTCTTCATGACTTATACATGTTCCTATGACTATGAGATTATGCAACTCCCGTTTGCCGGAGGAACACTTTGTGTGCTACCAAACGTCACAACGTAAATGGGTGATTATAAAGGTGCTCTACAGGTGTCTCCAAAGGTACATGTTGGGTTGGCGTATTTCGAGATTAGGATTTGTCACTCCGATTGTCGGAGAGGTATCTCTGGGCCCTCTCGGTAATGCACATCACATAAGCCTTGCAAGCATTGCAACTAATGAGTTAGTTGCGAGATGATGTATTACAGAACGAGTAAAGAGACTTGCCGGTAACGAGATTGAACTAGGTATTGAGATACCGACGATCAAATCTCGTGCAAGTAACATACCGATGACAAAGGGAACAACGTATGTTGTTATGCGGTCTGACCGATAAAGATCTTCGTAGAATATGTAGGAGCCAATATGAGCATCCAGGTTCCGCTATTGGTTATTGACCGGAGACGTGTCTCGGTCATGTCTACATTGTTCTCGAACCCGTAGGGTCCGCACGCTTAAGGTTTCGATGACAGTTATATTATGAGTTTATGAGTTTTGATGTATCGAAGTTAGTTCGGAGTCCCGGATGTGATAACGGACATGACGAGGAGTCTCAAAATGGTCGGGACATAAAGATTGATATATTGGACGGCTATATTCGGACACCGGAAGTGTTCCGGGTGATTTCGGGGAAAACCGGAGAGCCGGAGGGTTACTGGAACCCCCCCGGGAGAAGTAATGGGCCATATGGGCCTTAGTGGAGAGAGAAAGGGGCAGCCAGAGGTGGGCTGTGCGCCTCCTCCCCCCTGGTCCGAATTGGACTAGGAGAGGGGGGCGGCGCCCCCCCTTTCCCTCTCCCTCCCCACTTCTTTCCCCCTCCTAGTAGGAGTCCTACTCCTACTAGGAGGAGGACTCCTCCTTGGCGCGCCATAGAGGGCCGGCCGGCCTCCTCCCCTTGATCCTTTATATACGGGGGCAGGGGGCACCCCTTGACACACAAGTTGATCCATGTGATCATATTCTTAGCCGTGTGCGGTGCCCCCTTCCACCATAGTCCTCGATAATATTGTAGCGGTGCTTAGGCGAAGCCCTGCGACAGTAGAACATCAAGATCGTCACCACGCTGTCATGCTGACGGAACTCTTCCCCGACACTTTGCTGGATCGGAGTCCGGGGATCGTCATCGAGCTGAACGTGTGCTAAAACTCGGAGGTGCCGTAGTTTCGGTGCTTCATCGGTCGGGCCGTGAAGACGTACGACTACATCAACCACGTTGTGCTAACGCTTCCGTTGTCGATCTACAAGGGTACGTAGATCACACTCCCCCCTCTCGTTGCTATGCATCACCATGATCTTGCGTGTGCGTAGGAATTTTTTTGAAATTACTACGAAACCCGACATGCACAAGCAGAATACTCAGGTTAAACTTGACGAGCATAGCATATGCAGATATGGCCTCAGAACACTGAGACCGAAAGGTCGAGCATGAATCATATAGTAGATATGATCAACATAGTGATGTTCACCATTGGAAACTTCTCCATCTCACGTGATGATCGGACATGGTTTAGTTGATATGGATCACGTGATCATTTAGATGACTAGAGGGATGTCTATCTAAGTGGGAGTTCTTAAGTAATATGATTAATTGAACTTTAATTTACCATGAACTTAGTCCTGATAGTTTTTGCATATCTATGTTGTAGATCAATAGCTCGCGTATAGCTCCCCTGTTTTATTTTTCATACGTTCCTAGAGAAAAATAAGTTGAAAGATGATAGTAGCAATGATGCGGACTGGGTCCGTGATCTGAGGATTATTCTCATTGCTACACAAAAGAATTATGTCCTTGATGCACTGCTAGGTGACAGACCTATTGCAGGAGCAGATGCAGACGTTATGAACGTTTGGCAAGCTCGGTATGATGACTACTTGATAGTTTAGTGCACCATGCTTTACGACTTAGAATCGAGACTTCAAAAATGTTTTGAACGCCACAAAGCATATAAGATGTTCCAAGAGCTCTGACAAGTACTTTGCCTACAAGATGGAGGAGAATAGCTCAACCAGTGAGCATGTGCTCAGAATGTCTGAGGACTACAATCGCTTGTATCAAGTGGGAGTTATTCTTCCAGATAAGATAGTGATTGACAGAGTTCTCTAGTCACTATCACCAAGTTACTGAAACTTCGTGATGAACTATAATATGCAAGGGATGACGAAAACGATTCCCGAGCTCTTCGTGATGCTGAAATCAACGAAGGTAGAAAAGCATCAAATGTTGATGGTTGACAAGACCACTAGTTTCAAGTAAAAGGGCAAGGGAAAGAAAGGGAACTTCAAGAAGAATGGCAAGGAAGTTGCCACTCCCATGAAGAAGCCCAAAGCTAGATCCAAGCCTGAAACTGAGTGCTTCTATTGCAAAGGAAATGGTCACTGGAAGCAGAACTACCCCAAATACTTGACGAATAAGAAGGATGGCAAAGTAAACAAAAGTATATATGATATACATGTTATTGATGTGTACTTTACTAGTGTTCATAGTAGCCCCTGGATATTTGATGCTGGTTCAGTTGCTATGATTAGTAACTTGAAATAGGAGTTACAAAATGAACAAAGACTAGTTGAGGGCGAGGTGACGATGTGTGTTCGAAGTGATTCCAAGGTTGATAAGATCACCATCACACACTCCCTTTACCTTCGGGATTAGTGTTGAACCTAAAATAAATGTTATTTGGTGTTTGCGTTGAGCATAATATGATTGGATCATGTTTATTGCAATATGGTTATTCATTTAAGTCAAAGAATAATTGTTATTCTGTTTACATGAATAAAACCTTATGTGGTCATACACCGAAGGTGAATGGTTTACTGAATCTCGATCGTAGTGGTACACATATTCATAATATTGAAGCCAAAAGATGCAAAGTTAATAATGATAGTGCAGCTTATTTGTGGCACTGCCATTTAGGTCATATTGGTGTAAAGCGCATGAAGAAACTCCATGCTGATGGGATTTTGGAATCACTTGATTATGAATCACTTGATGCTTGCGAACCATGCCTCATGGGAAAGATGACTAAGACTCCGTTCTCCGGAACAATGGAGCGAGCAACTGACTTATTGGAAATAACACATACTGATGTATGCAGTCCAATGTGTGTTGAGGCTCGTGGCAGGTATCGTTATTTTCTAACCTTCACAGATGATTTGAGCAGATATGGGCATATGTACTTAATGAAACACAACTCTAAAACATTTGAAAAGTTCAAAGAATTTTAGAGTGAAGTTGAGAATCATCGTAACAAGAAAATAAAGTTTCTATGATCTGATTGCAGAGGCGAATATTTGAGTTACAAGTTTGGCCTTAGTTTAAAACAATGTGGAATAGTTTCACAAACTCACGCCACTTGGAACACCACATCATAAATGGTGTGCCCGAACATCGTAACCGTACTTTATTAGATATGGTGCGATATATGATGTCTCTTACCGATTTACCACTATCGTTTTGGGTTATGCATTAGAGACAACTGCATTCACGTTAAATAGGGCACCATCTAGATCCGTTGAGATGACACCATATGAACTATGGTTTGGCACGAAACCCAAGTTTTCAAAAGTTTGGGGCTGCGATGCTTATGTGAAAAAGCTTCAACCTGATAAGCTCATACCCAAATCAGAGAAATGTGTCTTCATAGGATACCCAAAGGAGACTATTGGGTACACCTTCTATCACAGATCCGAAGGCAAGATATTTGTTGCTAAGAATGGATCCTTTCTAGAGAAGAAGTTTCTATCAAAAGAAGTGAGTGGGAGGAATGTAGAATTTGATAAGGTAATTGTACCTTCTCCCGAATTGGAAAGTAGTTCATCACAGAAATCAGTTCCAGTGATTCCTACACCAATTAGTGAGGAAGCTAATGATGATGATCATGAAACTTCAGATCAAGTTACTACCGAACCTCGTAGGTCAACTAGAGTACGGTCCACACGAAAATGGTACGGTAATCCTGTTCTGGAAGTCATGTTACTAGACCATGACGAACCTACAAACTATGAGGAAGCGGTGATGAGCCCAGATTCTGCAAAATGGCTTGAGGCCATGAAATCTGAGATGGGATCCATGTATGAGAACAAAGTATGGACTTTAGTTGACTTGCTCGATGATCAGCAAGCCATTGAGAATAAATGGATCTTCAAGAGGAATATGGACGCTGATAGTAATGTTACTATCTACAAAGCTTGAATTGTCGCAAAAAGGTTTTTTGATAAGTTCAAGGTGTTGACTACGATGAGATTTTCCTGCTCGTATCGATGCTTAAAGTCTGTCCGAATCATGTTAGCAATTGCCGCATTTTATGAAAGTTGGCAAATGGATGTCAAAACTGCATTCCTTAATGGATTTCTTAAAGAAGAGTTGTATATGATACAACCAGAAGGTTTTGTCAATCCTAAAGGGGCTAACATAGTGTGTAAGCTCCAATGATCCATTTATGGACTGGTGCAAGCATCTCAGAGTTGGAATGTACGCTTTGATAGTGTGATCAAAGCATATAGTTTTGTACAGACTTGCGGTGAAACATGTATTTACAAGAAAGTGAGTGGGAGCACTACAACCTTTTTGATAAGTATATGTGAATGACATATTGTTGATCGGAAATGATGTAGAATTTTTTGGAAAGCATAAAGGAGTGTTTGAAAGGAGTTTTTTCAAAGAAAGACCTCGTTAAAGCTGCTTACATATTGAGCATCAAGATCTATAGAGATAGATCAAGACGCTTGATAATATTTTTTCAATGAGTACATACCTTGACAAGATTTTGAAGTAGTTCAAAATGGATCAGTCAAAGAAGGAGTTCTTGCCTGTGTTGCAAGATGTAAAGTTGAGCAAGACTCAAAACACGACCACATCAGAAAATAGAAAGAGAATGAAAGTCATTCCCCATGCCTCAACCATAGGTTCTATACAGTATGCTATGTTGTGTACCAAACCTATTGTGTACCTTGCCATGAATTTGGCAAGGGGGTATGATATTGATCCAGGAGTGGATCACTGGACAACGGTCAAAATTATCCTTAGAAGACTAAGGAGATATTTCTTGGTTATGGAGGTGATAAAGAGTTCGTTGTAAAGAGTTGCGTCGATGCAAGCTTTTACACCGATCCGGATGACTCTGAGTATCAATCTGGATACATATTGAAAGTGGGAGCAATTAGCTAGAGTAGCTCCATGCAGAGCATTGTAGACATAGAAAATTTGCAAAATACATACGGTTCTGATTGTGACAGACCCATTGACTAAGCTTCTCTCACAAGCAAAACATGACACACCTTAGTACTCTTTGGGTGTTAATCACATAGCGATGTGAACTAGATTATTGACTCTAGTAAAACCCTTTGGGTATTAGTCACATGAAGATGTGAACTAATCACATAAAGATGTGAACTATTGGTATTAAATCACATGACGATGTGAACTAGATTATTGAGTCTAGTGCAAGTGGTAGACCGAAGGAAATATGCCCTAGAGGCAATAATTAAGTTGTTGTTTATATTTCCTTATATCATGATAAATGTTTATTATTCATGCTAGAATTGTATTAACCGGAAACCTAGTACATGTGTGTATACATAGACAAACAAAGTGTCCCTAATATGCCTCTACTAGACTAGCTCGTTAATCAAAGATGGTTAAGTTTCCTGACCATGGACATGTGTTGTCATTTGATTAATGGGATCACATCATTAGAGAATGATGTGATGGACAAGACCCATCCCTTAGCTTAGCATAATGATCATTTAGTTTTATTGCTATTGCTTTCATCATGACTTATACATGTTCCTCTGACTATGAGATTATGCAACTCCCGGATACCGGAGGAACACCTTGTGTGATATCATGTAACATCCGAGTTTTCCTAAATTAGGATGTTAATAGATCATACATATGCATATCATATTTTCCATGCATTATTTGCTCTTCTGCAATATTCTTTTCATTATGCAACAAAAAGGCAATTTATTTGGAGTGGAGATAACATGACTTCTCCCCTGTTATTAAAAATGTTCATAATGTCCAGAATATTATTTCCAGTTCATCTGATATGTTCCGGTATTTTTCTTATTCTCCAAAATATTTTATTCTCTATTTGGTTGCTGTTATGTGTGGCCTATTACATAAAAAAATATTTTCAAAAACTGCATTAGAGTGGGAACTACTTGTTCCTGTAGTTTATATTAGGTGTATATATTTTTTTACTGTGTGTCTAGGTATTTTTTTACTAGATTTTTTCTATTATTTAGTTTTAGTTATTTATTTTTGTCTGTAGCTGTGGTTTTGTTTAAAAAAATAGAACCAGCCAGCTAGCGCTAGCCAGCCAGCCGGCCGGCCCAGTAGAGCGCTGTGGCCCAGCACCCCAGCGCCTCACCTCCCCGCGGCCCAGCTGGCCACCCGAAGCGGTACGCGTCGCCAGCCCCGCAGCCCTTCGCCGCCTTCAGCCACTGACAGCGGGTCCCGCACCGCTCCCCATCCCCTTCCTCCAGTCGGACGAATCAGCGCCGCACCGCACGCGCAACCGTGGCCGAGCCCGGATCGATCCGGCACCCTGTTCGCCCCGTGCACCCCTAGGACTCCCTAGACGCGTAAGGGTTTGCCCCGCAGCCCCGAAGCCTCTTTCCGATCCTTTTTGTTGTCCGCACACCTCTGTTGGGTGAATTGGATCTCGCCGAGGACGCCCGCAGTCCGCCGCCTTCGCCGGATGACCTCGTCGCGTGGGAGCACCTCCAGTCGCTCCGTTTGCTCTTTTCGAACCCCCTCTCACTTCTGCATCTTCGTGACGTGTTGTTTTAGCCAACAAAGCATGGGAACGAGCCTCCCGAGCAGACCACCTTCGCCGGAGTTTCACGTCGCCGCCGCCGCCTATTGAGGGAGCTTCGCCGCCATTGAACACCACCACCACCTTCGCCACTCACCGCTGCATCCTCCCGTAGCCTTACCTTCGCCGGAGCACCGTCGAAGAAGCGCTGCCGCCGACGCCCGAGACCGCCGCCGCCGTCCCCTGTTCAGGTGAGCACACGCATGCACAGCACCACCTGAGTCAACCGCGTGCTGCCACATGGAAACCAGCTACAGTACACGCACAAGGAGTGGAGGAGTTTTCTGTTGTTTTTCTTTTTCTTTTCAGATTCTTCCTCTAACTTCAATTAGCTATAACTTCTATTCTGTATATCCAATTTAGGTAATTCGTTTTCCTGTGATCTCACAAAAATCAGCCCTTCATGACATTACCGACTTTGCACATGTTTGCACTTTTCAAATTTGAATTCGTTTGAATTTGAATTAAACCTTCCGGAGGCCGTATCTTTCAAACCACTTATCGAATTCGAGTGATTCCTTTTGCATTGTGACCGTAGTGCAATTTAGGTGCTGTTAAGCTGCTGTTGTTGGGGTTTTGAATTGGTTTTCTTGCTGTTGGTTTTGTTTTGGTTCTATTCGTGTTCCGGTGATTGATGTGTTGAATTGTGTGAAACGTGTAGATTGTCCGGAGTGCGACGCGAGCTATTGTCAGGAGTGTGACTTTCTAAACCAGATCCAAGGCAAGTTACATGTTGATCATCCTTTACCTATTGTTTTCTATGCATGTAGTTATATCACACTATGAATATATGCATGTATAGGAATACTATATTATTTTGCTATGCTGTTGAGCTATCTTCCCGTCTTTGTAAATCGTGGTAGTTGTAGGTTGCTATGCTTTGTAGACGGGGGTGGTTCGTGTATTCATTGAGCTTATGTGAGGATTATATATATAATAATAGTTTGAGTAGTAACTCAGGATTTAATTCACCTTTGGGCGGAAGTGGTATTGCTAGGGTGGTTTCAAGAACATCATGGTTTATACCCTCTGGATGTAAGTGGACGGCCGCCCAGGCTCAAAAAGATCAGACAGACTTAGTGACTAGTAGCTTCCATGTGCGACCACTGGCTAAATGGGCTCTGGCTTAGTTGATCAGTTGTAGAACCCTTACCCGGATGTGCCAGCAGATGTAGATATAATAGTTGGGATGGGCCTCCTGTTGGGACTAGGGGACTGCTTCTGAAAGACTTCGTCTCAATCTTCAGGTTGGGTCCAGTGGGTAAAGCGTACTAAACTCTGCAGAGTATTAAAAACTAATCATGATTAGCCGTGCCCCCGGTTATGGGTAAATTTGAGCGACTATGCCATTACAGTTGTTGGATGATCTTGACAGATGTGACACTTAATAATATTTGTGGGCAACTTAATAAAGGGTAGGTTGGAGTTGATTTTTGCGAACTCAACCTTGTGTATTTAATTGTAGTAATAAACGAACTAAATAAAAAATTGACTATTAGGTAGTTATTAGGACAAAATCAGCTTTCTGCAAAAATAAACCCTCAAGCCTTCCTTTTGATATACTATGCATATACATGTAGGTCTGCTTTATTATTACTCCTGTGTAACTTGCCAATACATTCCAAGTATTGACCTATATGGCTGCAACGTCTCATGTTGCAGGATATTCAGACGAAGAGTAAGGTACCGTTAGGGTCGCGAGTCTACACTCAGCATCACCAGTGGGCTATGATGGGACTCATCGTTATTTTCTGCTACTTTCCGCTGTTTGATTGAATAAAGCTAGCCAAGTGCTATAAAGATTGTTTTATTTTATATATTCTGGATCATACGATGTAATAAATGATGCACTTGCTATTCTGGTATTCATCTATACTGTGTGTGCTAGCGAGCTCGATCCAGGGACTAGCACGGTAAGCACAGAGACTCAAATCCTTCGAGGTTTGGTCGTTACATATCAAACATCACAACATAACTGGGTGATTATAAATATGCTCTACAGGTGTCTCCGATGGTGTTTGTTGAGTTGGCATAGATCGAGATTAGGATTAGTCACTCTGTGTATCAGAGAGGTATCTCTAGGCCATCTCGGTAATGCACATCACTATGAGCCTTGCAAGCAATGTGACTAATAAGTTAGTTACAGGATGATGCATTACGGAACGAGTAAAGAGACTTGCCGGTGACGAGATTGAACTAGGTATGATGATACCGACGATCGAATCTCGTGCAAGTAACATACCGATGACAAAGGGAATGACGTATGTTGTTATGCAGTTTGACCGCTAAAGATCTTCGTAGAATATGTAGGAGCCAATATGAGCATCTAGGTTCCACTATTGGTTATTGACCGGAGATGTGTCTCGGTCATGTCTACATAGTGCTCGAACCCGTAGGGTCCGCACGCTTAACGTTCGATGACGATTTGTATTATGAGTTATGTGTTTTTGGTGACCGAAGTTTGGTCAAAGTCCCAGATGAGATCACGGACATGAAGAGGAGTCTTGAAATGGTCGAGAGGTAAAGATTCATATATAGGATGATGATATTTGGACACCGGAAGTTTTCTGGGTGATATCGGGTCACCGGAAGGGGTTCCGGGCACCCCCCGGCAAAGTTATGGGCCTATTGTGCCAAGTGAGGGACAGACCAGCCCCTGGTGGGCTGGTGCGCCCCTCCTAGGCCGAATAGGAGTAGGAGGAAAGGAAGGGGAATAAGAAAGGAAGGAGGAGGGTTCAGCCTCCACCCTTTGCTTCTCTTCCCCCTTCTCTTTCCTTCCCATATGCTGAAATAAGGAAGGGAAGGCCGAATTGGGCTTGCACCCCAAGTAGGATTCGGCCTACTTGGGGGCTCCCTAAGGCTGCCTCTCCCCCCTCTAACCTATATATATGTGGGGAGAGAGGGCACCTAGAACACACAAGTTTCTCTTAACCGTGTGCGGTGCCCCCCTCCATAGATTACACCTCAAATTATATAGTCGTGGTGCTTAGGCGAAGCCCTGCGCGAATCACATCACCAACACCGTCACCACGCCATCATGCTGACAAAACTCTCCCTCGAGCATCTGCTGGATCAAGAGCTCGTGGGACGTCATCGTGCTGAACGTGTGCTGAACACGGAGGTGCCGTACGTTCGGTACTTGGATCGGTTGGATCATGAAGATGTTCGACTACATCAACCGCGTTACTAAATGCTTCCGCCTTCGGTCTATGAGGTTATGTGGACACACTCTCCCCGCTCATTGCTATGCTTCTCCTAGATAGATCTTGAGTGATCGTGGGAATTTTTTTGAAATACTACGTTCCCCAACAGGTGGGTCATGAGAATCTCAAGTTATTTATATCCAATTATTACAAACAACTCTTCGGGCCCCTGATGGATAACGCGGTGACCCTAGACGAGCAAGTACTCGAGGATATTCCTGAGCTAAGGTGATATGAAAATGATATTCTATCTGAACCTTTTAGGGGGTTTTTGAGGCGATCGCTCAAATGAAACCCAATAAAGCTCCGGGACCGGATGGGTTCCCAGCAGAATTTTATAAGAAATGTTGGCATATTGTGAAATATGATCTTATGCCTATGTTTCATGACTTCTTTAGTGGGCATCTACAATTGTTCCACTTGAATTTTGGTACCAGAACGCTGCTGCCAAAGAAAGAGGAAGCAATTTGCATCGAGCAATTGAGACCCATCTGTCTCTTGAATGTTAGTTTCAAGATATTTACGGCTGACACAGATTGCTCATACGGTAGTGCAACCAAGTCAGACTGGCTTTATGCCTGGAAGACATATCCTAGAAGGGGTTGTTGTCTTACACGAAACTCTACATGAAATCCATTCGAAGAAACTCGATGGGGTGATATTCGAAGTAGATTTTGAGAAGGCACATGATAAGGTCAAATGGCCATTTTTGCAACAGGCCATGTGCATGAAGGGTTTTAATGGGGCATGGAGGAATCAGGTGGATTCTTTTGTCTAGAAAGGTAGTGTGGGCATAAAGGTGAACGATGACATTGGTCATTATTTCCAAACGCATAAATGCCTGAGACAAGGAGATCCCATATCTCCGATTATGTTCAACATTGTGGCAGACATGTTGGCTGTTCTCATAGGCCGGCCCAAGGAGAGAGGCTTCGTAGGTGGTCTTGTTCCCCATCTGGTGGATGGGGGCGTTTCTATCTTACAATATGCAGACCACACTATCATCTTCATGGAGCATGACCTTGCAAAGGCGAGGAATATGAAATTGGTCTTATGTCTATTTGAACAACTGTCGGGTCTTAAGATCAACTTTCACAAGAGTGAGTTGTTCTGCTTTGGTAGGGCCAAAGATGACCAAGACAGTTACAAGCAACTGTTTGGCTATGAACTAGGATCATTACCGTTCAGTTATCTGGGCATTCCAATTCATCATAGGAAACTAACTAATAAGGAGTGGAAGTGTATCGAGGATCATTTCGAGAAGAAACTAAGCTGCTGGAAGGGTAAGCTTATGTCATATGGAGGAAGGCTGGTATTGATCAACTCGGTGTTTACGAGTATGCCAATGTTCCTTTTGTATTTCTTTGAGGTGCCTAAAGGGGTACATAAGAGACTAGACTACTATCGATCCCGTTTTTTCTTGTAGCGACCAGACCTCAAACAGTCTGATCTCTGTGCTTCGGTGTCATCCCTGGATCAGTAATGCTGACACCACACAGTACTCGGAGGATTCATAGCAGAGTAGCAATCACACACTTATTACATTGAGTGTCTCCATAGAGAACTTATTACAATAAATATGGCTTAAGGCCATCTAAACGATAACAACGGAAGGCTTGGAAGATAAGTGAGTCCATCAACTCCAACGGCATCACTGAGTATAGAACCACGACCTAAAAACTCCTTAATCGTCGTCTGAAAAGTCTGCAACATTAACGTTGCAGCCCAAAACGAGCCAGCACATGGAATATGCTGGCAATGTAACACATAGATAGTAATGGAATGAAACAACTATACTATATGCATATTTGGCTGGTGGAAAGCTCTATGGTTTCAGTTTTGCGTAAAGCCAATTTTTCCCTACTTCAAAGGAATAAAATTTATTTAACTATCATGGTAGTTGTTAAACATTGAGAATGGTTGACAGCATTCTCAATCCCAATTAAGCATCATCATTAAACAAAACCCAACAAAATTAATTTAGAGTAACATGTTGAGATTCACATGATAATCCAAGTACTAGATACTCAAGATGTCCATAACCGGGGACACGGCTAACCATGATTAGTTTGTTACACTCTGCAGAGGTTTGCACACTTTTCCCCACAAGACTCGATCGCCTCCGTTTGGTTTCTCGCACTACATGGTGTTTGAGAAGACGGATGACCGAGACATAGTCTTTCAGAAGCGCTAGCACCTTACGATCGGGTAGACTGTACCACCTACATCCCCTACATCTGCTAGTCTACCACTGTAAGAGTTCGCACGACTTAGTCAACTATGCTAGAGCCCATAATAGCTTGTGGCTACACACGGAAGTTTCTAGTATGAATAGTCTCATGATCCCTTTGAGCCTGGGTGGTGGTCCAAAAGAAAAACAGGCAAGTCCTGGAAATACTCAGGTGCCTCAATCCACCCAGATGTGTGTTTAAGTTGCCACCTTAGATAAACCATTAATTAACAATATCACATCTGTCATGGATATCACTCACCCAATCCACGTCTACTAGCATAGCATGGCATAATAAGCAAACGTAGAAGTAACTCCCAAAGTGTCGGAGTAAATAGCCATGGGTAGCCTAGCCGGCTTTCCCCTGGCCCTTCTGAAAAAATTACGAGCCCGTCCGGCTCTCAAGAATCCAAGACATGGGGCCGCCTTCCCCTTGCTGGCTGTCACCCAGGCCGGCTTTCGGAAGGCGGCCCGACTTTAGCCCTCATGAAGAAAGCCATGGGAGGGCCGACTTCGAGAAGCCGGCCGCGAGAAGGCCGACTCCAAGAAGCCGGCTCCCATAAAGCGGTCGAGACCGTACCCTCAAAGTTTGCACCCACCTAATGGCGGTGCGGCAGGGCGTGGCTACAGTGAGGCCAGCCACCCCCGAATCCCGGAGCACGCCTGGCACAGTGCGCCGTACGGGTGGCCTTGACCCGTCCGGCGCGACACTGTTGCCACATTGCCCCTGATGTCATCCACGACGGGCTACCAGTACGGCCCACGGGCGGTGGGCCCCTTTGGGCAGAGAGACACCCGAAGGTGGCCATGCCTCCCCTAGTCGGCCCAAGGCGGAGCCGGCTCCCCGCAGCTGGCTTGCCGCCTCCCTCGAAGGAGACGCCCCATTAAGAAGACAAGACGCGGTGAGGCTACAGCGATCGCCCGCCGGGCGACGGCACTGTAGCCACGCCTACCACGACGAAGCCCACGTCACCAAGATAGAGCAACAGTGATCAGCCGCCGACCAGGTCCTGGACAGTGGGGCCTGCCTGTCGACCGAGGGGCCGGCAGCCGGCGGGACCCACCAGTCGGCGGGCCCCAGCAGCCGGCGCAGAAGCCGGCGAGCGCAGTCACAGACGGCTGGGCCCCGCACCCAGTCGGATTACCATTGTACCCTCGGGGGTAGGCCTATATAAACCCCCCGGGGCACCCATGCAAAGGGTTCGACCCTCAGCTAGTTTTAGACACCACACCAGGAGAAGAAGCAAGCTAGCCGTGCCCTTCTTCCTCCTCCCACCAAACAGCTCAAGGAGCATTGTGTAGCTACTTGTCCATCTAGTGATCATGCGGAGACCCCGCAGAGCAGCAGTAGGGGTGTTATATTCACGGAGAGTCCCGAAGCTGGGTAAGATTCGCCGGCGTGCATGTCTTCGCCTCATCCCGTTTCCAGGCACCGGCGACGTCTTACTGGCTCCCACAATGATAAGCCACCCGTTGGCATATGTCGCACCTACCACCCGACATTTGGTGCCAACCGTGGGGCCAGGTGCACCGTCGTCCGGAGACCTGCTCTGGACGGGAACCCTCTTCCTCCCCCGCAAGCGTAGCTAGCCCGGCACGCCCGATGGCGCTTGCCACGACGCGCTGCAAGGCGTCACCAACGCCTGCGCAGCGAGCAGCCTCGCCGATCTCCTCGACAAGACCCTCATCTCCGACGAGCTCGCCTCCGATGCGGGCACCGACCACCTCGCCAACCTCCTCGGCCAGCTCCATGTCTCCAGCGAGCCCGCTGTGGATCTGGAGTCGGTTGGCTCCACCGATCCGATGCCCGTCGGCTCCGACACGGCCTCGTTCGACACCTTCCCCACCAACGTCGCGATCTACGACAACCCGCTTCCCCGAGCCGGTGGCTGCGACGCTGTCACCACCGAGGTGATGGTCATCAGCCACGACGGCGCTGCTGACGAGAGCGCCCACGACGCCCCACACGCGGCGGCCCACGACTTGTCCACCCCCCTCCCGGCTGATGCCGACGACGAAGCACTGGAGGCGCGCCGCCTTGCCCTCCTCGCAGAGGGCCGGAGGCTGGCTTCCATGAGACGCCTCACTGAAGCCTACAAGCGCGAAGCTGGCCGCGCCGCCTTCGACAAGCCGACCCCGGGCGGGCCAAGCCGGGCTGGCATTGTCAAGAAACGTGGCGCCGTCATCGCCGACACGCTGGGAGTCGACCGCCCAGTCTACGCCACTCCACTCGAGAACCCGCGCGCCGCCCAGGCGGCCGTAGACGAGCTAGACGGACTGGGGGCCGAAGAACTTCCCCACATGGCCCGACGCATCCAGCAGCTGATCGATGCAGCCGTGCAGCGGCACGAAGCCGACGCCCGTGCGGAAAGCCCTCCCCCGCGCCGAGATCACGACGCGACGTCCCGGACACCGACTGCGGGCAGAGACCGCGTGCGACGCGAGAAAGAGCCGGCTGCCAGCCGAAGCCAAACCCGAATCTCCATCGAGCGAGATGAGGATGGCCATCCCCGAGCCATGGAATGGCGGGGCAACCTGCCTCCGCCTCGACCCCGTGGAGAGAGATATCCCACCCCGCCGCCAGTGGTGCACCCGACTCTCAGCGGCCGACTAGGTCGCCGCGAAGGAGTCAGCGAGAACGACGCCCGCCATCGGATCGACCGCCTGGCGCGATCCCTGGCGCTGGAAGAAGAAGATGATGTCGGTCCGCCTTGCTTCGGCCCCCGCATCCGCGACGAGCCCTTCCCCAAAGGGTTCTCGCTCCCAAGAGACACGCCCAAGTACAACGGCTCCGTGAAGCCGGAAGATTGGTTGATCGACTACTCCACGGCGGTTAGCATAGCCAACGGCAACCGGCGCGTTGCCGTGAAGTACGTGCCCCTCATGCTGCAAGGCACGACGCGGACCTGGCTCAACAGCCTCAAACCGCGCAACATCAACAGTTGGCTAGATTTCACCGAAGTTTTCATCCGCAACTTCACCAGCACCTACAAGCGGGCTCCCAAGCCCAGATAGCTCTCCTTGTGCATACAAGGCCCCGCCGAGTCCACTCGCGACTACCTCACGCGTTGGGCCGAGCTCCGCAACTCTTGCGAAGGGGTGCACGAGGTGCAAGCCATAGAATACTTCACAGCCGGATGCCGAGAAGGCACCCTCCTCAAGCACAAGCTCCTCTGCGACGAGCTGACTACCCTCGACGAGCTTCTGGACATAGCGGACAAGTACGCCACCGCCGACTCCTCGATGAAGACCGAGCTTCGGGTAGACGCGTCCGGAAAAGTACTCAACCCGGCGCCCAAGACGCCGGCTGGGGATTCCGGCCGACGCCCACACTCGAACGACCTCAAGCGCAAGGGCCCCGCGCCGCCTCCCGCCAGTCGGCAGGTGGCCACAGTTGAAGACGTGCCGCCTGAAGGGCGACCCGCGCCCAAGAAGCCCAAGGGCGGCAGGCCAGCTTGGCAGCCGGCCTTCTCCTACGAGCAAGCTCTTGACGCCCCGTGCAAGTTCCACAGCGGCGCAAAGCCGTCCAACCACACCACCCGGAAGTGCCATTGGCTCACCCGAATCTCTAAAGGCGAGGGGCTCGCACCGCCTCCGCCTATCGGCCCGCCGCCTCCGGCCCCGCCGCCTCCGGCCGCTCGGCCCGCAGTCGGAGCCGTGCACGACGAATTCCCCGACGAGCAAGCAACCTACATCGTCTTTACAAGCCAGCCCGAAGACCGGCGCAGCAAACGCCAAGAGCACCAGGAAGTCAGCGTGGTCGCTGCCAACCCCGCCGGACACATGCATTGGTCGGAAAAGCCCATCAGCTGGAGCCGGGCCGACCATCCAGAGGTGATGCCGTCTCCCGGCTCTTATGCGTTGGTCCTGGAAGCCACCCTTGCAACAGACAGACGCGCTGCCCGCTTCTCCCGCGTGCTGATAGATGGCGGGAGTAGCATCAACATCCTGTACCGTGACACCCTGGAGAAGCTAAATGTCAAGACGAAGCAGCTCATGCCTACTCGGACAGTGTTCCATGGCATCGTACCCGGCCTGTCCTGCGCCCCCATTGGCAAGATCAAGATTGATGTACTCTTTGGGGACAAGGAGCATTTCCGCGGGGAAGCAATATGGTTTGAAGTGGTGGACCTGGAAAGCCCTTACCATGCATTGCTTGGCCGACCTGCCTTGGCCAAATTCATGGCAGTTCCCCACTATGCATACCTCAAGATGAAAATACCAAGCACCAAAGGCGTCATCACCGTAGCCAGCGATTACAAGAAGTCCTCTGAGTGCGCAGCAGCCAGCAGTCGGCTGGCCGAGTCCCTTGTGATTGCCGAAGAAAAGAAGATGTTGGACCGAGTCGTGGCCATAGCCGGCAAGCGGTTGGCCGTGTCCCCCGACCCCAAGGAGCATGATGCTCAAGGATCTTTCCAGCCGGCCAAGGAGACGAAGAAGATACCTCTTGACCCCGAGCACCCAGAGAGGTTTGCCGTCATCGGGGCAAACCTGAACAGCAAATAGGAAGGCGAGCTCGCCGATTTCCTCCGTGAGAATTGGGACATCTTTGCATGGTCCCCCAAGGACATGCCGCGTGTTCCGAGGAAATTCGCCGAGCACAAACTACACGTTCGAGAAGACGCAAAGCCAGTCAAACAACCCCTTCGCCGACTGTCGGAGGAGAAACGCAGGATTGTAGGGGAGGAGATAGCCCGGCTTCTGGCAGCCGGCTTCATTATGGAAGTTTTCTTTCCAGAGTGGCTCGCCAACCCGGTCCTCGTGCTAAAGAAGAACAACAAGTGGCGCGTGTGTATAGACTACACAAGCCTCAACAAGGCCTGCCCCAAAGATCCCTTTGCCCTGCCAAGGATTGACCAAGTGATAGACTCCACAGCCGGGTGCGAGCTGTTGAGTTTCTTGGATGCTTACTCAGGATATCACCAGATAAAACTGGATCCGGACGACCGCCTGAAGACCGCCTTCATCACGCCAATTGGAGCCTTCTGCTACCTGACTATGGCATTCGGCTTGAGAAATGCCGGTGCTACTTTTCAGCGTTGCATGCAGAGGTGCCTCCTCAAGCAACTCGGCAGAAACGCTCACGTCTACGTGGACGACATTGTGGTGAAGACGGAGAAGCGCGGCACCTTGCTGGGAGACCTCAAGGAAACGTTTGAGAATATACGCTGTTTCCAAATCAAGCTCAACCCCGGGAAATGCGTGTTCGGAGTGCCAGCCGGCCAGCTCCTAGGCTTCCTGGTCTCCGAATGCGGCATCGAATGCAACCCGGTGAAGATCAAGGCCATCGAGAGAATGGCGATCCCCACCAAGCTTCGAGACATCCAAAAGTTCACCGGGTGCTTGGCCTCCTTGAACCGCTTCATCAGCCGGCTCGGAGAGAAAGCTCTCCCCCTCTACCGCCTCATGAAGAAGAGCACTCACTTCGAATGGAACGACCAGGCCGACCAAGATTTTCACGAGCTGAAGAAGATGCTGGCCATGCCGCCCGTCCTGGAGGCGCCGACTGAGAAAGAGCCCATGCTCCTTTACATTGCCGCAACCAGCCGGGTGGTCAGCACCGTCATCGTAGTCCAACGCCCAGAAGAAGGCCGAGCCCAGCCGGTCCAGAGGCCGGTGTATTATTTGAGCGAGGTGCTGTCCGCTTCAAAGCAGAACTACCCGCACTACCAGAAGATGTGTTACGGCGTGTACTTCACCGCCAAGAAGCTGAAGCCCTACTTTCAAGAGCATCCCATCACGGTCGTATGCAGCGCCCCGTTGGCCGAGATCATAGGCAGTCGGGACGCATCCGGCCGAGTGGCGAAATGGGCCATCGAGCTGGCCCCTTACACAATCTTCTACCAGCCCTGCACCGCCATCAAGTCCCAAGCACTGGCCGACTTCCTCGTCGACTGGGCCGAGACCCAGTACCTGCCGCCGGCTCCCGACTCCACCCATTGGCGCATGCACTTTGACGGGTCCAAGATGCGCACCGGCTTGGGAGCCGGCGTCGTCCTTACCTCTCCCAAAGGCAACAAGCTCAGATACACGCTACAGATCCACTTCGCCGCCTCCAACAACATGGCCGAGTACGAGGCGCTCATACACGGGCTCCGACTTGCCAAAGAACTCGGCATTCGCCGGATCCTATGTTATGGCGACTCGGACTTGGTGGTTCAGCAATCATCCGGCGACTGGGACACCAAGGACGCAAATATGGCAAGCTACCGCTTCCTGGTCCAACAACTCAGCGGATACTTTGAAGGATGCGAGTTCCTCCACGTACCGCGAGCCGACAACGAGCCAGCCGATGCCTTGGCTCGAATAGGCTCTACTCGGCAAGCAATACCAACCGGCGTCGCTCTACAACGCCTCCTCAAGCCATCTATCAAGCCATCTCCAGAGTCCGATTCCATCTTCGTGCCGCCTGACCCCGACGCGGCCGGGTCCGGCTCGAAGAACCAAGCAGGCGACCCCGAGACTTCCGCAGCCGGCCCGGGGACTTCGGCAACCGGCTTGGGGACTGCCACACCCGGCTCGGGGACTGCGGTAGCCGGCCCGGGGACTGCACCTGCACAACAGCCGGCGGCCGACTCCAGCATTTCACCACCCAACCCGCACACCCTTGTGGCAGTAGCCACATTGGCAGTAGGAGAAGTCGCGGCTCCGTCATGGGCTCAGTCCATCCTCAACTTCCTAGTAAACCAAGATCTGCCGGCTGACGAAACAGAGGCAAGACAAGTCCAACATCGAGCCGGAGCATACACAATCGTCAACAGAGAACTAGTCAAGCGCAGTGTCACTGGAGTCCTCCAATGGTGCGTCGAGCAAGAGAAGGGCATTGCAATCCTCAGAGACATTCACCAAGGAGAATGCGGCCACCATGCGGCCTCAAGATCACTCGTCGCCAAAGCCTTCCGCCATGGTTTCTTTTGGCCGACTGCTTTGGATGATGCCAAGGAATTAGTTAAATATTGCAAAGGGTGCCAACTCTTCAGCTCCAAGCAACACATGCCGGCTTCGGCACTCAAGACCATTCCCGTCACCTGGCCCTTCGCCGTTTGGGGACTGGACATGGTGGGCCCATTCAAGACGGCGCGCGGCGGCATGACGCATTTGCTCGTCGCCGTGGACAAATTCACCAAGTGGATTGAGGCAAAGCCGATCAAGAAGCTGAATGGGCCGACTGCTGTGACATTCATCGTAGACATAACAACTCAGTACGGCGTGCCACACAGCATCATCACCGACAATGGCACGAATTTTGCCAAAGGAGCCTTGGCACGTTTCTGCGCAGCCCAAGGTATCTGGTTGGACCTAGCGTCCGTCGCCCACCCGCAGTCAAACGGCCAGGTCGAGCGAGCCAACGGCCTCATCCTCTCCGGCATCAAGCCCCGACTGGTTGTACCACTGGAGCGTTCAGCCGGCTGTTGGCTCGACGAGCTGCCGGCTGTCTTCTGGAGCCTGCGCACTACACCAAACGAGTCAACCGGCTACACCAAACAAGTCAGCTGGAAGGTCAAGCCAAGATCCTTCCAAGAGGGCGATCTTGTGCTCCGGCTGATCCAGCGAACAGCCGGCCAGCACAAGCTCTCGGCCCCTTGGGAGGGCCCCTTTGTCATCACAGAGCCTTAGGCAACGACTCCTACTACCTGATCGACGCACAGAAGCCGAAGGCACGAAAGAGAGACGACTCCGGCAAGGAGTCGGAACGACCATGGAACGCCAACCTCCTTCGAAGATTTTACAGCTGAAATGCAGTATGTATCACGCTAACTTTTGTACTAAGTACGAGACAAAAGGCCCCCCGAGGAGGGCTCAGGGACTGCCATCCTTTATCTATGAATGAAAAGTATCATGCTTATGACCTTGTCATTTCATTTACTTGTTCCGTCCGGCACCGGGTTCGACTAGTCGGCCCGGGGACTGGCCGACTGGAGTTATATTAGAAGTCCTACCCGCGGTCAGACAAGTAGTGTGCCGACACCCAGGCTTAGCTCTTGCCAAAGTCACAGTTCGAAGAACCGGCTGTCCGGCTGGCAAGAGTCAAAAGCAGGAAAGGATGCCCACACGAAAAATGGCCAGGGACCATCGGACTAATATAACGAAAGCCGGTTTGCCGCCTACCACCGACCCGGTTTCCATTCACTTCACTTCAATCCAAGAAAGCTCGAGTACTTGCCTCCCCAAAGAGGGAAGGCGGCAAAGGAAAAAGCCTAAGGATAAAAAGCATACGCGAATGGAAACCAAACATGCACATAATAATATTTACATAAAAGACCTCCGAGAGGCCAACATTCAACATAGTTTGGATACACCCCCAGTGGGTGGAACTGTGAAAACTTAATAAAGATTGTTCAAAAGACAACAAGCAGGAAAAATAAGGACGGCAGGTCAAGCTGGTGGAGCGAACGACGAGCCGGGCTGGTCGGCGGAGACAGTTGTGCCGGCTGAAGGAGCGACCGGCTGGCGAACCTAGGCTTGATCACCGCCTCCCGCCGAGGGCGCGCTTCCACGCGCCTCGTTGCTGGAGGCACGGTCAGCTTGAGGCCGGCCGGTTGTTCCACTAGCCGGCTCGACGTCTTCGCCGTCCTCTTCTTCGTCATCCTCGCCCTCGTCGCTGGAGGCGATCTCCTCTGCCGAGTCTTCGCCCACCGCCGGGTTCAGCCCGAACCACTCCTTCGGCTGGGCAACGCCGTCATCATTGATTTCAAGTGCAAAAACGCTGATGTCGGTGCACTCGGCGATCGTCGAAGCACGCTGGGCGATAGCCGGCCGCACCTCCTCCAGCTCCGCGTCGGCCTCCAGCCGCCAAGTGCGCAGCTGGTCCAGGTTCAGCCCTGGGTACCAAGCCCGAACGAACTCCAATGCCCGCCCGGCTCCAAGACGGGCCGCCGACGCCTTCCAAGCTTCAAAGCGACCGACTGCGACCCCCAGCCAGTCGGCAGTCCGGCTCGGGGTGCGGGGGATTGTCTCGCCGGGCCAGAGGGCGGCCAACACCTGCGCCCCGGCACGTTGGAGCGGCGAAGCATCTGATGAGCCGGCTGCAACCGCGCCTGGACAGCCAAGAGCTGCTCCTCAAGTGTCCGGTTCGCGTCCGGCGCGATGTTGGCCTCCGCCTGACGGCGCGCCTCACGATGAGCCTCGATGCTTTGGGCGGCGAAGGCGGAGTAGCCAGGAAAGTAGTCTGCACAAGAAAATAGGCAGCAACACAAGTTAGGCCAAAAACCAGGCGCCAAGGGGCAGGAGAGGAGCGAGGAAGGCGGCTTACCGTCGATCAAGTCTTCCATGCGGCCGAAGCCTTCATCCAGTGCTCGCCGAGTCTCAGCCCAGCTTGCCGCCTCGGTCTCAAACTCTGCCTTCAGGGCGGCCTCGCTATCATGCGCTTTCTGCAGGGTCGCCTTGTGGCTCTTCTCTTGGTCAGCCAGCTTCTTGGCCAGGCGGTCACGCTCCTGGACCAAGGCAGCGTACTCAGCATCCTTGGTACGAAGGGCGGTCTGCGCTTCGCCGAGATCCCTCCTCAAGTCAGCGTTGGCCCCTGAAAGCGCGAAAGACAAACGAAAACCAATAAGGAAAAAGTCGTCAAGAAAAGATCCGACCCGACTGCTCAGCAGTCGGCCCGAATCTCGGGGACTACACCCAGTGGGTGCGCTGACGCGCCCCCACAGGAGAAAGACAAGATCAAGCACTTACTTCGGCTGTTGGCCAGGTCACCGGTCTTCCGACCCAACTCCTGAGCCTGGGAGTTGAAGGCGGCAGCACGGGAGTTATGATATTCCTGGAAGTTCAGACAGGAAGCAAAAATAAGGTAGTCGTCAAGAAAGATCCGACCCGACTGCGCAGCAGTCGGCCCGAATCTCGGGGACTACACCCAGTGGGTGCGCTGACGCGCCCCCACGGAAGAAATCAAGAGACCAAAGCGGCCAAGAATGAAAAACTCACCCGGATGACAGCCCACATCGACCGGAACTCCTGGGTGTACTGCTGCAGCAGGGCGGCCTGAGGTTGAAGCCGGCTCCGGACCTCTTGAGCCGCCACATTCAGCTCGCCAGTCCTCCCGTTGGGAGTCCACTCGGACGAGGCAGTGCTGGCCGCCTCCAGAGCCTCAGCCGACTGGCCGGCGCCCGCAACTCGGCGCGACTCCGTCGGAGCGGCGCCTCCCCCTGCGCGCCGACGCGTCACCGGCTGCACCTCGAAGCCGGCTCCATCCTCCAGCTCACCCCCGACCGGCTCCTCTGGCGCCGCTGACGATTGGCCGCCTTGGCCCGCTCCGGTTGGCGCTGCTGGCGGCGCTCTCCCCGCGAGGACCACGAGGTCCTGCCTCCTCTCCATCAGCGGAGGGTCTTGGACGATTTCCTCCGCCAGGGGCAATGGGGTGTCAGGGGCCACGGCTCGGAGGGGAATGGCGAGCAGCGGAGGCTGGTTACGCAAACCCTCCGCCTCCGACTCCGCGGTCGCCGCCTCCGCCTGAGCCTTGGCTGCCGCGTCGGCCTGCTCCCTCGCCGCCTGGGGGGCCGCTTTTTCCGCCGCCTCGCGCTCCTCCCGCGCCTCATGGGCGTTCCGCTCTGTGGCCTCCCTGAGGTCGGCGCGGGGGTCCACGCGGCAGGAGCCCGAAGACCCTCCGGTCGGCCCAACTACGGAGCCGCCCGGACCCCGCTCAAGGGAAAGCGGCGCCCTGTCCAGCAAGCGGGAAAAAGTTAAGAAGAATGTTCGAACAAGAAGAGAATGATGAAGAGCAGGTGACCAGGCAATCGACGACTTATGGTGAGACCGCCTGAGGCTGTTTCACCGCCTTGCGGAAGCGGGTCGCCTTCGCGGCCGCCTCATCTTGTTTTGTCGCCGCGGTGGAGGCTTTGGATTTCTTCGGCCGACTGCCGAAGAGGATTGACGCGGCCCGGCGCTTCTGTGCACCGCCGCTGGCCGCCGACACGGTGGACGAGCCCGCGCCTTGATGGTCGGCCGCCGGCTGGCGACGCGGGACGACTTCGGCTTCGGCGTCATCCGGCCAATCCTCGAAGCTGGCGGTGAGCCTTGTGCTTCCGGGCTCGGCGTCGTCCCCCACGACGGCGTCTTCCATGGCGGCCGCCCCCAAGTCCGGGTCGTCGACATCGTCCACCATGCGGTCGGGGATGTACTCGCGCTCTATCCTTGCTGCCCCAGTCATCGGCGGAAGAAGGGGGTTCTGCTAAGAAGAACCGACCAATCAGAAGTCGGCCATCATAAAGCCGGCTACCAACAGAAAGAAGAAAGAGAGGAAAGCTTACCACGGGCGGAGGGTTGGCACGAGAATACGGCACCTTGCCGTATCGCCAGTCCTCGGCGAGCTTGCAATTGGAGATATAATTTACCATGTATGACACCTCCGCATGAGGCATCTCCCTGGTGCTTAGCCGGCTTGGGTCGAAGCGGCCGCTCATCTGGCACATCATGTGGGGCCGGCTTTGGAGAGGAGAACCCGGCGCTCCATGAAGGCGGCCACCAAGTCGGCCCCACTCAGGCCTTCCGACTGGATCATCACCCGAAGCCGGGAGGCGGCAGCGTTCCCGGCCTGAGACAGTGACCGGGACCGGAAACTCCATGAGGGCTGCCTCCCAGCCGGCGGGCCGGCTACGTAAGCCGGCAGGTTGACGTGGTCTCCTTGCTGGGTGACGTTCTTCACATAGAAGTACGACTTCTGCCAGATCTTCACCGACTGAATCAGGGGGATGGGCGGGAACGGGTTGTTCTTGCCCGCCCTCCTCATGGCGATGAAGGCCCCGCAGGGGGCGGGCACGCCTGCGACGACGGTGCCGAGTTTGCTCTGGAAGAATTCCCCCCAGAGCTCCAGCGTGGGGAGCAGCCCCAAGAAACCTTCGCAGAGAGAGACGAAGGCCGACAGCAGCATCACCGCGTTGGGCGTGAGGTGATGCGGCTGAAGATTGTAGAACTCGAGGAAGGAGCGCAGGAACCCGCTCGCCGGAAGGCCGAAGCCACACAGGAAGTGCGAGCGGAAGACGACCCGCTCGCCCTCCTCTGGTGCCGGCGAGAGCTCCGTCTCTGGCGCCAGGCGGACCCGCACGAGGTTGGCGTCGGGCAGGCGCCGAGTCTGGCGGAGGAACTCAACATGGTCCTCGTGGACGTTGGAGCCGTCCCAGGAGCTCGACAGCGCCATGGGAGCAAGACGATGTGGCGGCGCGGCGGCGCTGAGACGGGAGGCTGCGGCGGCAACGAGAGGAAGAAAGTAGGACGAGAAGGGGCGGAGCGAGAGAGAGCGTGCGAACCTCTGTCGCTCCCCCTCCTCCCCCAACTTATAGGCTCGCGTGGTGGAGACGAGGAGGCGCGGCGTGGGGAAACGTGGGGATCGATCATGCCCACTCCCCCACGTCCCGCGTTTATTACGCCCTAACGGCGAAATAAAACCGCCGCGGGAAGGCGAGCGGTCCATGTGGGCCACGGAAGATCCGCGCTCGGACTGAGGCCTGCGAGTGGTGGGCCCGGGCCTGCGGCAACGTCCCGTCGCGCGCGTGCGTTGGCAGGATTTCCTCGCCATGTGGCCTGCATTCCCGCCTACGAGAACCGAAGCTCTCTGAAGTCGGCAGGCACAAGCAAAGCCGGCCCCGCAGGATAGGAAGCTGACCAAGCTTCTCGTCCCCTTATCAGCCTCGAAGCTCGCTCAGCTTCGGGGACTACTGTCGGAGTAAATAGCCATGGGTAGCCTAGCCGGCTTTCCCCTGGCCCTTCTGAAAAAATTACGAGCCCGTCCGGCTCTCAAGAATCCAAGACATGGGGCCGCCTTCCCCTTGCTGGCTATCACCCAGGCCGGCTTTCGGAAGGCGGCCTGACTTTAGCCCTCATGAAGAAAGCCATGGGAGGGCCGACTTCGAGAAGCCGGCTGCGAGAAGGCCGACTCCAAGAAGCCGACTCCCATAAAGCGGTCGAGACCGTACCCTCAAAGTTTGCACCCACCTAACGGCGGTGCGACGGGGCGTGGCTATAGTGAGGCCAGCCACCCCCGAATCCTGGAGCACGCCTGGCACAGTGCGCCGTACGGGTGGCCTTGACCCGTCTAGCACGACACTGTTGCCACATTGCCCCTGATGTCATCCACGACGGGCTACTAGTACGGCCCACGGGCGGTGGGCCCCTTCGGGCAGAGAGACACCCGAAGGCGGCCATGCCTCCCCTAGTCGGCCCAAGGCGGAGCCGGCTCCCCGCAGCCGGCTTGCCGCCTCCCTCGAAGGAGACGCCCCATTAAGAAGACAAGACGCGGTGAGGCTACAGCGATCGCCCGCCGGGCGGCGGCACTGTAGCCACGCCTACCACGATGAAGCCCGCGTCACCAAGATAGAGCAACAGTGATCAGCCGCCGACCAGGTCCTGGACAGTGGGGCCTGCCTGTCGACCGAGGGGCCGGCAGCCGGCGGGACCCACCAGTCGGCGGGCCCCAGCAGCCGGCGCAGAAGCCGGCGAGCACAGTCACAGACGGCTGGGCCCCACGCCCAGTCGGATTACCATTGTACCCCCGGGGGGTAGGCCTATATAACCCCCCCGGGGCACCCATGCAAAGGGTTCGACCCTCAGCTAGTTTTAGACACCACACCAGGAGAAGAAGCAAGCTAGCCGTGCCCTTCTTCCTCCTCCCACCAAACAGCTCAAGGAGCATTGTGTAGCTACTTGTCCATCTAGTGATCATGCGGAGACCCCGCAGAGCAGCAGTAGGGGTGTTATCTCCACGGAGAGCCCCGAAGCTGGGTAAGATTCGCCGGCATGCATGTCTTCGCCTCATCCCGTTTCCAGGCACCGGCGACATCTTACTGGCTCCCACAATGATAAGCCACCCGTTGGCATATGTCACACCTACCACCCGACACAAAGGTTTGATAAGAAATAGGTAATAGGTACTACCTCAACTACTTCCCATCCCACAATTTAATTAGATCCTAATCATGCAATGTGTGAGGATTGATCTAATGCAAAAAACCGGGGTAGTAGAAAAGTATGATCAAAGTGTTACTTGCCTTGCTGATGATCCGTGAAACCTAACGATTCGAAGTAACAAGTAGCGCACTCCGGGTATTCTATCGCAGACAAACAAACAAGCATACAATAAGTACTCATCTAATGCACAGGTAAAACTCAAATAAGAGATCTAACCAGAAGGTTCAACTTAGGAACTCTGGTTGGCAAAAAGAATCAAATCGAACTAAGCAACGAAAATCAAACGGCGAAAGAAAACAACTTCGTTCTAGTAATCTGGATCTAGGGCAAATTTTACAGTAGCAAAAATTTGTTTAAGTTGATTAAGCGGATAGAGGGTTTCGAGAAGAAACTCTAGGCGCTTGAATCGCCTGATTCCGATAAACGAGCGAAAATTTATACTAAAACGAAAATCGGATCAGGAATCGCGATCAGAAAAATCGCGGATTTAATCCGAGAAAAAGAAAAACGACGAACGCTCGCTAGAATGAACAAACGGACGAAGGTTCGCTATTTAAATAAACCAGAAAAACCGATTTATTAAAAAAACGAATCTAAAAAAACAGACGGAAAAATCCGACGAAAACCGATCTAATTTTTTTTAAAAAAACCGATGAAACGGAAGTCGAGGCGCGGCGAACCTCGGCGGCGGCGGCGGCGCGGGGCGGGAAGGGGTGGCGGCGGCGGCTTTGGGGCTGGGCGGCTAGGGTTTCTCCCGGGGGCTGGGCCGGCTTTTAAAGGCCACCTCGGGTCGGAGTCCTATCCGGACACGGCCCATAGGCTGGTTCGTTTTTTTTAAATATTTCACTCAGAAGAAAAATAAAAAGAAATACTAAACGTACTCCCAAAATTCCGAAATAAATTTTCACGGGCTTCTAAAATTAAGCCGCACGAGGTGAACATTTATTTGGGACCTAAATGCAATTTTGAAAAACACACATTTTTCCTAAATTCAAATAAAACACCGAAAAACCCTGAAATAAAATCTTATTTGATTTTATTATTAAATCCTCAATATTTATTTATTTTGGGAAAGTCATTTTATTCCCTCTCTCATATTTTTGTAATAGAAATAATTGATGATAAAATAAATAAAATCAAATGATCCTATTCTCAAAATTTGAGAAAACTCAAATATAAAAATAACGAAATCCCCAACTCTCTCCGTGGGTCATTGAGTTGCGTAGAATTTCTAGGATCAACCAAAATGCAAAAATAAAATATGATATGCATTGATGATCTAATATATAACATTCCAAATTGAAAATTTGGGATGTTACATTTCTGCAGTTGGACGAGGTTAAGACAAAGTATTGTCTGGCAAGATGGGATATTATTTGTCGACCAAAAGATTAGGGGGGGTCTTGGGATCGAGAACCTCGAGATTAAAAAGAAATGTCTACTGAGCAAATGGATTTATAGGTTAGCACTTGAACCCGAGGGTATGTGGGCTCAAATCCTGAGAAATAAATACTTGCACTCTAAAACTCTTGCTCAAGTGACCGTAAGACCTAATGATTCACCATTTTGGAAGGGTCTCATGAGAGTGAAAGAAACCTTCTTCCATAGGGTGTAATTCATTGTTGGGGACGGAACGACAACAAGGTTTTGGGAGGATACTTGGTTAGGGGACACACCGCTAGCTCTCCAATATCCTTCCCTGTATCATATTGCTCAATGTAAAGAAGATTACATAGCAACAATTTTGCAGATGGTACCTTTGAATATCCAGTTCAGGAGGTCCCTGGTAGGGGAAAGATGGGCTTCCTGGTTACACCTAGTGAGGAGGTTGATGGATGTTCAACTCTCTGATCAAGGAGATACATTGAACTGGAAATTAACGAGTAATGGAGTGTTTACGGTTAAATCGATGTACTCAAATCTCATTAACTCTGGCCCAATCCCAAGATCGTTACACATTCGGAAAGTTAATGTTCCCTTGCATATTAAAATCTTTATGTGATTTGTTCACAAGCAAGTGATTCTCACCAAAGATAACCTGATAAAGCGGCGATGGGTAGGGAGTTCATGATGTTGCTTTTGTATTCACGATGAAACAATTCAACACTAATTTCTTGATTGCCCTCTTGCGAAGTTACTTTGGCGGTCTATCCATATAGCATTTCATATTACACCTCTGGTAAGCATAGACGCGTTGTTTGGGACGTGGCTAAATGGAGTGCCTCCTCATGTTGCGTCAAGTATTCGGATTGGAATATGCGCACTTATTTGGGCTATATGGAACTGCAGGAATGATTTGATTTTTAATAGATTATCTATTGTTAATTTTCTGCAAGTTATCTTCAGGGCTACGACATGGACCCGTACGTGGTCGTTACTCACTCCTATGGGCTCCAGGGAGCAGCTGGCTACTGGGTGTAACCAGTGGGAGATGGTAGCACGGGCTATATTCAACCGGTTTGGATGGCGGTGGCATAATAGGATATGTCCTTAGTATCTTTTTGTCTGGCCGGTTGTGGCTTTGAGTTTATCTTGTTTTATCTTTTTAGCTCCTTCTATGAGCCGTACTTTGCAGACCAGACTATTTGTTTTTGTTGAACTTGTTTTTAATAAAGTGGCCGTATGCATCTCTCCAATGCATAGGCCGGGGATGACCTCCTTTTATAAAAAATATTACTATAAATGTAGCCCTTTGGTATCGTTTATACATGGATTTTGTTTAGTTAGAAATTAGCCATAACTGCAACTTCTCGTACTTTGTCTATGTCCATCGGCCAGGACAAGACTGCTTATGGAACCCCAACTTTCACCAATAACCATTCATACATTTATTCACAATATCTAGATTGAAAAATCTTAATTAGTGATTGTTTTTCGATTGCTTGCATGAATTAAACCTTCATGTTCAGGTTGATCATGCTTCGGCATAGTCAATAGCCTCTCAGGAGTTTTTTAGTGATTACTAAGGCACAATGTCATCACACATTTGTTGTTGGATCGTCAAAGTTGACTCCATCAAAATCACCAGCTACCATCTCATAGAAACATCAAGACAACCTTTCCCTTTTAACACGTTGAGGGAGTGCTTGGTACTGCCCCTCGGAACCCTGAGCATGTTAGAGTCCTCCCATGCGAACACATCTCAATTTTCTCAAACAAAAAGACGAGCGCTGCCTCATGGTCGGGTTGACTTGGGTGCCAATATGTATGACCTGGGTAGGATCGTGTGGATCGATGAAGATTTCCTTGATGTGATGCGCCTCTTGGAATGATAAAGAACTGAAGCGTTTCTTGGTCATGTGCCTCTTGTACAGCTTCTGAGGTGATCGCTTTTTGCATGGCATCAAACTCCATTGTAGCCACCAATGCATCGATGCACTAGATGCTCTCTTGGTCATATTGATGGGCATGTAGAACGCCGCTCTACACCATGATGACATCGTTGGTGCCTGGCATCCTAAGTTGCCGGTAGGCATAATGGGTGCCTCCATGAACTTGGCATAACATGGGCTCCCCAAGACATCATGGTAGGTGCTCGGCAAGTCGGTAACCTCAAAACATAAGGTTTCGGTCATGTAATTATCGAGGGTGCCCAAGGTGACATGTAGGTCTACTTGCTTGAGTGGCATGACCTGTTGTCTAGGGATGATCCACAACCTTCTGAGAGCAGGGAATCCCCATCCTGCAAAGGATACGGGAACAGCTCCCACATGTTAGGAAACGTAGCATGCAATTTCAAAAAAATGCCTACGCTCACACAAGATCTATCTTGGAGATGCATAGCAACGAGAGGGGGAGAGTGTGTCTACGTACCCTCGTGGACCGAAAGCGGAAGCGTTTGACAACACGGTTGATGTAGTTGGACTTCTTCTCATTCCGACCGATCAAGCACTGAACATACGACACCTCCGAGGTCTGCACACGTTCAGCTCGATGACGTCCCTCGAACTCTTGATCCAGGAAAGTGTCGAGGGAGAGTTTTGTCAGCACGGCGGCATGGTGACAGTGATGGTGAAGTGGTCTGAGGACATCAATACCATTGTTACACCCACCTGCTACTATACATACTGGACCAACTACTAGAGCTCGTGCACGCCAATTAAATTACCAGGTACTTTCGTTTCTTGGTAATGATTCTAGTGTTCATGAGAATATGATGCTACCTAAATTGGATACATTTGTTTTGCTTACAAATCAAGGGCCTAGCTTGGAGAAGGATGAACATTGGAGCAAGAACCAGCATGGAGATGATGGCATGCGCAAGGGAAACAAGAACGGAGTTTCAAGTGATGATTTCAGGACTTTGAAGCCACCGTAATGAGTGCATGAAGTCTTGGACAAAATATACAAGATGCCACTTCACAAATTTCGTCCAGAGGCTATTATAGGTGCTGCGTCACCTTATTATTGGGCCAGTCCCATGTAATTTTGAATTACATAAGTATAGGCTGCTTTTAGAGTCCGTATGTGTGGGGAAACAAGAGATAGGGTTGGTTTCAGACCCCTCCTCCAAGGGCCACGAAATCCCCCCTCTTCCTCCATATGTACAACCCTTAGGGCGTCGTTTAGACTTCGGATTTTGTTTAGATTAAAACTTCGCCATAGCTGCAACTTCGCGTACTTCGTTTGTGTTCAACGACCAGACCAAGGCGTCACATAACCCCACCTTGATCAATAAAGCTTTCATCTTATATTAGCAACATCCAGATTGCAATCTTAGTTTCGTGCTTGTTCTTCGTTTGCTTGCAGGAAATAGACCTTTGTGGTCAGGTTGATCGTGCTCCGGCGTGGTCAATAACCTCTCGAAGTTGGTTTAGCGATTGCTAAGGCGCGACGTCCTCGCACGTACGTAGTCGGATCGTCAAAGTCTACTCCTCCGAAACGATAATCACCATCTCACTGAAAGACGGGACACCTTCGCCTCTATCAAGTGGTATTAGATTTCCAGGTTGCTCGGTGAGATTTTACAGTTTTTCATAGTTTAGATCGAGGCTGTTCTTCATACCTACAGTCCACGAAAAAGCCAAAAAAAAATTAGGGTTAGTTCATCATATCCAAACCAATCTGAGCCTTTGCATAATATTTCTAGGGTTTTGCATTGTTGAATTTGCGGTTGCATCGTCATGTCTTGTTGCTGGTCTTAGTGTCTAGTCCTTTAGAGTTTCGAGTTCTGTTCACAACTTGTCACGCCGCCGCCACATCATCGTCATGACCGCTGCCATATACCACCATCATCGTCACCGCTGCCATATACCACCATCGTCATCATCGCTGCCATATACCACCATCATCATCACTGTTGCCATATACCACATATCCACTGCCATCATGATAATTCGAGTCCACCTCCATCATAGATTCGCCACCAGTCCGTGTTCCACCGCCCTACATATATCCGCCACCAGTCCGAGTTCCACCAGATTCATCTCCGCCACCAGTTCGAGTCCGAGTACAGTATTTATTACTCTGTTGTTGATTTCTAGATCACGCTATACTCCGAGTCGTGACAGAGTAGGACTCCCGAAATTCTGTTCTACTCGCAGTAGAAAAATAGTTCCAGTTAAAAAAACTAAGTCTGGAAAACTCTGGCTAGGCAGTTTTTAGACCATTTGTAGACTTTTTCGAAAAAATTGTTGCGGAGCCAAAAAAGAGGAAAAAAGTGAAAAAAATAAAAAATTCAGAGTGTGCTCCTCCCTTGTTTTCGCGCAGCGCTGTGATTTTGTTAGTGTTCTAGGCTCACGTCTCTAGCATGGTCTAGCCTAGAATCAGCACAGTACAGTCGTTGAGCTTTTATTCAACTTTGCATCTCTGAATTGGTTATTGCCAACATTTTTGCTACCATATCATAAGCCTTCCCAGCTCCACATACATCTACGTCGTGCATTTGACACCACCTGGCAATCGCTCTGTCCAAACTTTGAGAGTTTTGACTACAACGGTTGCCGATCACCACCTGCTGCTGGGTAAGAACTGGTACGAATTTGAGATTCGCTTGACGGATTTGTGACACACCACCACCACCACCACCACTTTCTAGTAGTCTATAGGATCATATTCTTGTGTGTTTCTATTGCTGCTAACCATGGCAGGATCACAAGCCGATGAGATTGATTGGGAGAACATGACGAACAAACGGCTATATGATAAATTTCAACAAATGATGATTGGACGGGTGCAAGATGTACTGAACAGATTTGAAGAGACCATGGAGAAGATATATGGCATTGAGAAGACATTCGAAACAAAGCTCGATAATAAGTTTAATTAATTGCTCGCGCGTCTTCCACCACCACCGCCGGCTGCACCTGTCGCACCTCTACAACAACAACAACAACAACAACAACAACAACAACAACAACAATGCCGCCTTCCAAATCAAGTGGGACGAGCACTGCGCGTTCCCCTTGAGCCTAGAATTTTTTTTGGTGCCGCTGCTACTTTCGTTGATGCTTCTATAGCTCCTGCTGCTACTACGGAGGTGGAGGACTATTACGAGGATGAGGTTGATCAAAATCAAAACTACATGCAACCACCAGCACCAGCACCAGCAGGTCGACCTTAGGCATATAATCGCAATGGTAGGGCTGCCCCACCACCTCAGGTACGAGATCATGGCCATCTTCCTAAATTAAAATTGAATATTCCACCATTCGAGGGTAGATATGTTCCTGATATATATCTTACTTGGGAGTTACAAACTAAACAACGTTTTACATGTTTACAATATCCCGAGGAAAGACGTGTTGCTGCTGCTGTTTGTGCTTTCACTAGTTTTGCATGTGTTTGGTGGTCTGAACATTGTAGATTATATCCTATTCCAGCTACTTGGGCTGCTTTGAAAACTGCTATGTGTACTCGTTGGGTTCCACCATATTATCAACGTGAATTGCTTCAAAAATTGCAGCATTTAAGACAAGGAAAAAAATTCTATAGAAGAATATTATCAGGAATTACAAACTGGCATGATTAGATGTGGTATTATTGAGGAGAATGAAGCTATGCTTGCATGTTTTATGGGTGGATTAAATAGAGATATTTAGACCATTCTAGAGTATAAGGAGTATAATAATATCACTCATTTATTCCATCTTGCTTGTAAAGTTGAACGTGAAGTGCATGATCGACATGCATTGGCGCGAACTAACTTTTCTGCAGGTCGACCTTCATCATGGACACTGCGTGCATCTTCTACTTCTATTTTACCAGCACCTCCATTAGGTTCCACCTCCAACCGTGATACAAGAAAGCAGGCACAACAACCACTATCTGCCAAGAGCACACCTGTCGGGCCCACATAGAGCTTTTCTTCTTCCATGGCATCAACATTGCACACAATTGATATTATTTTTCATCGTTGTAAGGGAAGAGGTTATTATGCGAGAGAATGCACATGTCAACGTGTGATGATTGCTACTGAGGATGGTGGGTATGAGTCCGCTAGTGACTATGATGAGGAGACTTTGGCTCTTATTACAAGTGAAAAACACGGTGGAGATGATTTTGATCATGAGATGCAATACATGGCTCCTAAAGACGCTGACAGGTATGAATGTTTAGTTTCTCAACATGCTTTGAGTGTGCAGGTCACACAAGCTGAGAAAAATCAGAGTCATAATTTGTTCCATACAAAGGGAGTTGTGAAGGAATGTTCTGTCGGCGTCATCATAGATGGAGGGAGCTGCGACAACTTGGCTAGTATGGAGATGGTGGAGAAGCTATCTCTCTCCACAAGACCACATCTGCATCCTTACTACATCCAATGTTCAACAATAGCGGCAAGGTTAAGGTAACATGTACTGTTCGTGTGCATTTTAGTATCTATACATATGTTGATTATGTTGATTGTGATGTGGTACCCATGCAAGCGTGTTCTTTATTACTTGGTAGACCATGGCAATTTGATAAAAATTCTGTACACCATGGTAGAAACAATCAGTATACTCTTATTCATAAGGATAAACATATTACTTTGCTTCCTATGTCTCCTGATTCCATTTTTGAAAGATGATATTAATAGAGCTAATAAAGCAAAACAGGAGAAAAATAAGAGTGAAAATCAGATTGTGGCAAAAGAATTTGAGCAACAAATGAAGCCTAATAATAAACCAGCTAGTGTTGCTTCTGAAATTAAATTGAAAAGTGCATGTTTACTTGCCACAAAATCTGATATTGATGAGCTATATTTTAGCAAATCTGTTTGCTATGCTTTTGTGTGCAAAGATGCATTATTTTCATTCGAGGACGTGCCTTCCTCTTTGCCTCCTACTGTTACTAACATTTTGCAGGAGTTCGCTGACGTCTTTTCCACAAGACGTGCCACCAGGATTACCACCTATTCGAGGGATTGAGCATCATATTGAGTTAATTCCCTGTCGCTAGCCAACCGTGCACCATACCGTACCAATCCAGAGGAGACGAAGGAGATTATGCGTTAAATCCAGGAGCTGCTCGACAAAGGTTATACACGTGAATCCCTTAGTCCTTGTGCCGTTCCTATTATTCTAGTGCCGAAAAAGGAGGGTACATCACGTATGTGTGTTGATTGTAGAGGCATTAATAATATTACTATTCGTTATCGTCATCCTATTCCTAGGCTAGATGATATTCTTGATGAATTGAGTGGCTCTATAATATTCACCAAAGTTGATTTGCGTAGTGGATACCGTCAAATTCGTATGAAGTTGGGGGATGAATGGAAAACTGCATTTAAAACTAAGTTTGGACTATATGAGTGGTTAGTCATGCCTTTGGGTTAACTAATGCACCTAGTACTTTCATGAGATTAATGAACGAAGTTTTACGTGCTTTCATTGGACGATTTGTGGTAGTCTATTTTGATGATATACTGATTTATAGAAGATCTTTAGAGGAACATTTGGAACATTCACATGTTGTTTTTATTGCTTTACATGATGCACATTTGTTTGGTAACCTTGGGAAGTGCACCTTTTGCACCGACCGAGTATCTTTTCTTGGCTATGTTGTTACTCCACAGGGAATTGAAGTTGATTAAGCCAAGATTGAAGCTATTGAGAGTTGGCCGTAGCCCAAAATGGTCACACAAGTGAGGAGTTTTCTTGGACTCGTTGGTTTCTATAGACGTTTTGTGAGAGATTTCAGCACCATTGCTACACCTCTCAATGAGCATACAAAGAAGGATGTGCCTTTTCTTTGGGGTACTATACATGAAGAAGCCTTCACGGTATTGAAAGATAAGTTAACACATGCTCCTTTACTCCAACTTCCTGATTTTAATAAGACTTTTGAGATTGAATGTGATGCAAGCGGAATTGGATTAGGAGGTGTGTTATTACAAGATGGCAAACCTGTTGCACAATTTTCTGAAAAATTGAGTGGGCCTAGTTTGAACTATTCTACATATGATAAAGAATTATATGCTCTTGTTCGGACCTTAGAATCATGGCAACATTATTTATGGCCCAAAGAATTTGTTATACATTTTGATCATGAATCTTTGAAACACATTAAGAATCAAGCAAAACTGAACTGTAGACATGCTAAATGGGTTGAATTCATTGAGACTTTCCCTTGTGTCATTAAACATAAGAAAGGTAAAGAAAATGTTATTGTTGATGCATTGTCTCGTCGTTATACTATGCTTTCACAACTTGACTTTAAAATTTTTGGTTTGGGGACCATCAAAAATCAATATGTGCATGATGCTGAATTTAAAGATGTATTGCAGAATTGTAAGAAAGGGAGAACATAGAACAAGTTCGTCATTAACGATGGATTTGTGTTTCGTGCTAACAAGCCATGCATTCCTGCTAGCTCCGTTCATCTTTTGTTGTTGCAGGAGGCGCATGGAGGAGGATTAATGGGACACTTTGGCATGAAGAAACAGAGGATATACTTGCTACACATTTCTTTTGGCCAAAGATGAGACCGGATGTTCAGCGTTTTGTTGCTCGCTTCACCACATGTCAAAAAGCTAAGTCACGACTAAATCATCATGGTTTATATATGCCTTCGCCTATACCTAGTGTTCCTTGGGGGGATATATCTATGGACTTTATTTTAGGTTTACCTCAAACAAAGAAGGGGAGGGATAGCATATTTGTTGTCGTGGATAGATTCTCGAAAATGGCACACTTTATACCATGTCATAAAAGCGATGATGCTGTTAATGTTGCTGATTTGTTCTATTGTGAAATTATTCGCTTGCATGGTGTGCCAAATACTATTGTTTCAGATCATGATACTAAATTTCTTAGCCACTTTTGGAGATGTTTATGGGCTAAGTTGGGGACTAAACTGCTTTGTAGTACTACTTGTCACCCCCAAACTGTTGGACAAACTGAAGTAGTCAATAGAACATTGTCTACTATGCTTAGGGCTATTTTGAAGAATAATAAGAAAATGTGGGAAGAATTCTTGCCTCATATTGAATTTGCTTATAATCGTTCATTGCATTCTACTACTAAGATGTGCCCTTTTGAAATTGTGTATGGTTTCCTACCTCGTGCACCTATTGATTTGTTGCCTCTTCCATCTTCGGAGAAGGTTAATTTTGATGCTAAACAACCTGCTGAATTGATTTTAAAAATGCATGAGTTAACTAAGGAAAAAATTGAGTTTATGAATGCTAAATATAAACTTGCTGGAGATAAGGGTAGAAAACATGTTGTGTTTGCACCTGGAGATCTTGTTTGGTTACATTTGCGTAAGGATAGATTTCCTGATCTGTGCAAATCGAAGCTAACGCCCCGTGCTGATGGTCCTTTTAAGGTGTTAGAGAAAATAAATGATAATGCATGTAAACTTGAGCTACCTGTTGACGACGACATGTACCTAGGGTAGGGTCATAGGCCTGACCTAGACACCCTCCCCGAGGACAATGACCTAAAGTCAGAAGCATTCGAGGGATACCATCATTCACTCGACCATAAACATTCCACTCGGAAGATTCAAGTTCACTCGACCAGGTAGTACTCACTCGACGGATAGAAGATCTAAAGTCACTTTGTATGGCAACGGTCAGGCTTTACCCTGTAGACTTAATAGTCATTCATGTATCTTTATTGTTGGCGTTATCAGTAACGCCCCATCTTTATATACCTTAAACCCTGTGTAACTGAGGGCTGGAGGGGTCCAACACACTCTATATAAGCCACCCCCTCCTCTGGCACAAGGGTTCGCACCCCCTGTAACTTCACGCATAATCCAATCGACCGAGCCTCTGGGCACCAAGACGTAGGGCTATTACTTCCACCGCGAAGGGCCTGAACTCGTACATCTTGCGTGCACAATCTCACCATAGTTAGGATCTTGCCTCTACATTCCTACCCCCCTACTTTACTATCAGACTTAGAACCACGACAGTTGGCGCCCACCGTGGGGCAGGTGTCTTAGCGACTTTCCAGTGAGGTTCCAATTTTCTCCGACTCTTTTCATCATGGTTTCCGGCGGAGTTTTGGTTGAGGGTCATGAGATCCGTCTCGGCGCGCTCGTCTTCATCGCCGACGACTCCGCTTGGTTTCAGGAAGCTCCTCTCGACGTCGAGGCGCTCCCCGTCCGCGGAGCGACACACTTTTTTGCGTGTGTTCGCAGCGTCCTACTGCGACAGCCGTCGACCCACTATCGGTCGGCTCCCACAGTACCTTCACTCCCTGCTGCTTGCCGTTGCAAGCGATCCGGTCGATCGCGGCTTCAGCGATGGGTGAAGCACGCGGTGGCACGTCAGTCGGCCACCCCTCAAGTCGCAGCAGTTGAGCCCGACGAATCTCTCTACGGCCTGTTCGACTGGCTCCCTCGAGACCTTGTCCGAGTGCGATAGCAGCGACCCCGTGGCAGAAGTCCTGATGGTCGACACGCCCCGCAACCCGCCTGACATGCGTCGCAACGGCGGCAATGACGGCGGCGGCGAGCCGTCGCGTATTCATGAAGAGTATCATTCCAAAACTCTCTCTTCTCAGCAGAGGGAGGAACTTCACCACCGCAATATGGAGGCCCTACACACGCGCGTTGTTGGAGAGACCTCTGACGCTCGGGCCTTGGAGGCAGTGCGTTTAGCCACTTTGGGTGAGCGCACTCGACTGGAGAATCTTTAGTGTTCACTCGACGAACATGCTCGACGACAGATCCCCGAGTCCAGTCGACGGTAGTGGCAATTATTTCCACCGGAACCATATGTATACCGCACTCCGATTCAAAATCTCACCGCTGTAGCTCGTATAGCGGAGTCTATTCAGCCGGCCCAGTCGGAGGTTGGAAGGGGTTTGATGCAGATCAGAGCGTTACTCTAGGCGGCAGGAGAGCAGAACACAATAGTATCTTAGTCGCGTAACAGAATTCATAGCAGATCCATGGTAGCTGCCACCGTTCAGTTGGCTCACAGCCCAAGATCGCCTCCGCGGCGTGAAGGGCGAGGGTATCGCCAAGGGCAGTACTCGGGTCGGAACCGCGAGTAGTATGATCATCGGCTTGACCGTGATGACCGCCGCTGAGTGCCTACGCCCCCTCCGAGGGGCGAATCATATGTGCCCCGACATTATGACGATAGGCGCCCGAACAACGAAGAGCGGAGGAGGCCGGTCGATCCAAGAGAACCAGGGTTTGACGCAAGGTCAATTCTGGTGCAAGGTTTGGTAGACAGGAATCGGGCTCATAGAGAAGGGCAGGACAGAGATCGTCCAACTGGAAGTAGAATACATGTTTCTGGTCCAGAGTGTTTCAGCAGGGCTATCAAAGTAGCAGATATCCCTCCCAACTTCAGATTGGTGACCGGGGTCAGTAAGTTCACCGGTGAATCAAAGCCTGACACTTGGCTTGAAGACTACCGAGTGGCTGTGCAGACCGGAGGAGGAAACGATGAAGTGGCCATGAAGCACCTTCCCTTGATGCTTGAGGGGTCGGCTAGAGCTTGGTTGAATCAGTTAACTCCGGGCAGTATATTCAGCTGGGAGGAGTTGGCTCGAGTGTTTGTCAGAACATTTGAGGGCACGTGCAAACAGCCATCAGGATTGACAGAATTACAGTATTGCATGCAAAAACTGAATGAAACTTTGAGGGATTATATTTAGAGGTGGTCCACTTTGCATCACACTGTGGAGAATGTATCTCAGCATCAGGCAGTTTGCGCTTTTAAAGAAGGCGTTCGTTACCGGGAGCTCAACCTGAAATTCGGTCGGACAGGAGATATGTCCCTGACTCGAATGATGGAAATAGGCACTCGGTATGCAAACGGTGAAGAGGAAGACCGACTCCGCAGCGGCAAGAGTAAACCAGTCAGCCAAGACGCCGGAGGAGGTAAATCCAATCGGAAGCAGAAGCGCAAGGCAGAACCTGCGACTCTTGGGGAAGTTGCAGCCGCAACTCAAGGAAAGTTTAAAGGAAAACCTGAAGGGCCCTGGACCCCAAGAAGGTGAAAGATGCACCCGGAAATGACATAATGGATTTTCCATGTCACATTCACATCAAGAAGGATGAAGAGGGAAATCTCATCTATCCTAAGCATACCACTCGGCAGTGTCGAGTCCTTATACAACAGTTTAGAGAAAAACAACCCAGTGAGAAGGAAAAAGAATCTGATAAGGATGAGGACAAGGAAGAGGATGATGATGGTTTTCCCAATGTCAATTCCACTTTGGTGATTTTTGATGATGTTGAAAGCAAAAATCGACTGAAAGTCATCAACAGGGAAGTAAACATGGTTGCACCGGCAACACCGACATATCTGAAATGGTCAAAGACTCCTATCACATTCGACCGGTCAGATCACCTGCCGCATGTAGCCACCCCTAGGAGGCAAGTGTTGGTGGTCGACCCGGTCGTTGGAGGCACCCGACTGACCAAAGTTTTGATGGATGGTGGCAGCGGATTGAACATCTTGTATGCTGAGACCCTCCGTGGGATGGGCATTCCGATGTCCAAGCTCAGTGAGAGTAACATGCGGTTTCACAGAGTTATACCAGGGAAGAAAGTAGATTCACTCGGCCAGATCACCCTTGACGTGGCTTTCGGTGATTCAAAGAATTACCGGAAGGAAAAGTTGACATTTGAAGTCGTGGATTTTCACAGTGCCTATAATGCTATCCTGGGTAGAACTGCGTATGCCCGTTTCATGGCTCGACCATGTTATGTGTATCTCAAGCTCAATATGCCTGGCCCCAGGGTGTGATTACAATCACTAGTAATCGGCAGTGAGAAGAAGAGTGCTTTTAGAAGGGCTCGAAGATTGCCGATGAACAGATGGCAGCAATAGAAATGGAGGAATATAAGAAGATAGCAGATCCAAGTGATTTGTTGAGAGCTAAGAAGCCTGCTTCAGAGTCCGCGTTTAAGTCATCTGGTGAAACAAAGACAGTTCATATTCACCCGACTGATCCCAATGCTGCTCCGACCCACATATCAACAACACTCGACAGCAAATAGGAAGAAGCGCTCATCCAGTTCCTCCGTGAGAACTGGGATATCTTTGCATGGAAACCTTCTGACATGCCAGGTGTACCCAGAGAGCTAGCTGAGCACCATTTGCGAGTCGACCCAAAAGTGAAACCTGTTAAAGAGTACCTCCGACGGTCCGCCGTGGAGAAGAGAAAGGCAATTGGCGAGGAAGTGGCTCAGCTTCTGGCAGCTGAGTTCATCCGAGAGATTTACCACTCCGAGTGGCTCGCCAATGTCGTCATGGTTCCCAAGAAGGATGATTCACTCTGTATGTGTATCGACTTCAGGCATATCAATCGGGCCTGCCCGAAGGATCATTTTCCTCTACCCCGCATCGATCAAATAGTCGACTCGACTGCGGGATGTGAGCGACTGTCCTTTCTAGACGCATATTCTGGGTATCATCAGATCCGACTGTATGGGCCCGATGAAATAAATACAGCCTTTATCATCCCATTCGGGTGCTTTTGCTATGTTACCATGCCCTTTGGTCTCAAGAATGCTGGCACCACATTCACGCGCATGATACAGAAGTGCCTGCTCACTCAAATGAGTCGGAATGTGGAAGCATACATGGATGACATCATGGTTAAGTCACGTAAAGGTTCCGACCTCCTGACTGACCTCGCTGAAACCTTTGCCAATCTAAGAATATATGATAGCAAGCTTAACCCGTCGAAGTGTACATTTGGAGTTCTAGGCGGAAAGTTACTCGGTTTCCTTGTTTCTGAATGAGGTATCGATGCAAACCTAGAGAAAGTTGGCGCAATACTCCGAATGAAACGTCATGTGTGCATACACGATGTTCAGAAGATTATTGGTTGCTTGGCCGCTTTGAGTCGGTTCATCTCTTGTCTTTGTGAAAAGGCATTGCCTCTTTACCGATTGATGAAGAAATCTGATAAGTTTGAGTGGACTCCTGAAGCTGACACAACGTTTGCAGAGCTCAACCCTGCTTTCCACCCAGCCGGTGCTCGCTGCTCCAGTTAGCAAAGAACCTCTACTGCTTTATATTGCATCCACTGGACAAGTTGTCAGTAAAGTACTCACGGTCGAGCGGGGAGAAGAAGGTAAAACTTATAAAGTTCAACGGCCGGTGTACTATATTTCTAAAGTCTTAACTCCGTCCAAGCAGAGGTATCCGCATTACCAGAAGTTGGTCTATGGGATTTACTTGACTGCAAAGAAGGTAGCACATTATTTCTCAGATCACTCCATCACAGTCGTCAGCGACACTCTGTTGTCAGAAATTTTGAACAACAGAGATGCAACTGGTCGAGTGGCAAAGTGGGCGATTGAACTCCTTCCGTTGGATGTCAAGTTTGAAGCAAAGAAAGCAATCAAGTCCCAAGAAATAGTAGATTTCCTCGTCAAGTGGATTGAACAACAACAACCAACTCAAGTCTAGTCGGAACATTGGACTATGTTCTTTGATGGATCCAAAATGTTGAGTGGTTCTGGTGCTGGAGTTGTTCTGGTGTCCCCACGAGGTGACAAACTCAGTTATATCCTTCAGATTCACTTTGATTCCTCCAACAATGAGGCTAAGTATGAAGCTCTTTTGCATGGGTTGCGAATGGCCATTTCACTCGGCGTCCGTCGCCTAATGGTCTTCAGTGACTCAGATTTGGTGGTTAATCAAGTGATGAAAGAGTGGGATGTCAGAAGCCCGGCTATGACTGGCTATTGCAAGGCAGTTAGAAAGTTGGAAAAGAAGTTCGAAGGTCTAGCGCTCCACCATATTCCCTGACTGAAGAACCAGGCAGCAGATGACCTGGCTAAGATAGGTTCCAAGCGAGAGCCCATTCCTAGCAATGTGTTCTTGGAGCATCTTCACACACCATCAGTCCAGGAAGATCCCTTCACAGAAGAACCCTCGCAACGTAAGAGTTCCCCTGATCCGACTGAAGTTAAAATCCCAGTTGTGGTCGACCTAGTCATGGAAGTTTTGGACGTCATTCCCGATCGGACTGTACCATACATCGCATATATTCTCAGGAAAGAGCTGCCAGAAGACGAAGATGAAGCGCGACAGATCGTCCGTCGATCCAAAGCCTTCACTGTGATAAGCGGTCGACTGTACAGAGAAAGTGTGACTGGAGTTGCTCAGCAATGCATTACCCTAGAAGAAGGTCAAATGATTCTCAATGATATCCACTCGGGGACCTGTGGTCACCATGCGCCCTCACGTACAATAGTGGCCAAAGCATACCGAGCAGGTTTTTACTGGCCGCGAGCAAACGAAATGGCAAAGGAAATAGTCGACAAGTGTGAGGGTTGCCAGTTCTACTCCAACATGTCTCACAAGCCCGCTACAGCCTTGAAGACCATTCCACTCATCTGGCCATTTTCCGTTTGGGGTTTGGATATGGTTGGACCCTTGAGGACTGGCAGAAGTGGTTTCACTCACTTACTTGTTGCAGTCGACAAGTTCACTAAATGGATTGAAGCCAAGCCCATCAAAAGCCTCGATTCGAGCACCGCCGTCAGCTTCATCATAGGGTTAACATTCAGGTTTGGAGCCCCACACAACATCATCACAGACAATGGTTGAAACTTTGATTCAGATGAGTTCAAAGGTTTCTGTGCTTCCCAAGGCACTCGGGTCGATTATGCTTCAGTCGCTCACCCGCAGTCAAACGGACAAGCAGAAAGAGCAAATGGTTTGATCCTCCAAGGGTTGAAGCCCAGGTTGATGCGAGACCTCAAGCATGCGGCCGGTGCCTGGGTAGATGAGTTACCATCAGTACTGTGGGGCCTGAGGACAACGCCAAATCGGTTGACTGGCCGGACTCCCTTCTTCCTGGTTTATGGAGCCGAGGCCGTGCTACCGGCTGATTTGCTTCATAATGCCCCGGGAGTGGAACTCTTCTCAGAAGCCAAAGCAGAACAAGCCCGGCAAGATGTTGTTGACCTTCTGGAAGAGGAAAGAGAGATGGCGCTGATCCGATCGACCATCTATCAACAAGATCGGTGGCGTTTTCACGCCAGAAACGTCAGGGGTTGAGCATTTAAGGAAGGAGACCTGGTTCTCCGAGTGGACCAGCAATGTCCACACAAGCTCGCTCCCACCTGGGAAGGCCCCTTCATCATCACCAAAGTGCTGCACAACGGTGCATATCACCTGTACGATGTGGAACACAAGAAAGACGAGCCACGCGCCTGGAATGCAGAGCTTCTCTGCCACTTTAACACCTAAGCATTTAGACTGTCGAGATGTAATAAGAAGTACCTTTTAGTTTGTTTATCAAAGACATGGTTTTGCAGTCTCCTAAATGATTGTTATTACTTATACATGTGTCCAAAATCCCCCACTGGGTGGCTTAGTCGCGAATCCGATTCGCCTAAGTTCCAAAAAACGAAATCCCACCGAGTGGAGAGCATGCCTCCCACTCGGGGGCTTAGGTGCAGTCCAGTACTTACCTATGTTTAAAAAATCCTACCGAGTGGAGAGCAACCCTCCCACTCGGGGGCTTAGCTACAGTCCAGTACTCGCCTAAGTTTAAAAAATCCTACCGAGTGGAGAGCAACCCTCCCACCCGGGGGCTTAGCTGCAGCCCAGTGCTCGCCTAAGTTTAAGAAATCCTACCGAGTGGAGAGCAATCCTCCCACTCGGGGGCTTAGCTGCAGCCCAGTGCTTGCCTAAGTTTAAGAAATCCTACCGAGTGGAGAGCAATCCTCCCACTCGGACGCTTAGTTGCAGCCCAGTGCTCGCCTAAGTTTATAAAATCCTACCGAGTGGAGAGGAATCCTCCCACTCAGAAGCTTAGCTGCAGCCCAGTGCTCGTCTAAGTTTAAAAAAATCCTAC
>NC_041380.1:253771903-253775209 GCF_002162155.2 Triticum dicoccoides
GGGCTTAGCTGCAGCCCAGTGCTCGCCTAAGTTTATAAAATCCTACCGAGTGGAGAGCAATCCTCTCACTCGGAGGCTTAGCTGCAGCCGAGTGCTCGCCGAAGTTTAAAAAAATCCTACCAAGTGGAGAGCAACCCTCCCACTCGGGGGCTTAGCTGCAGCCCAGTGCTCGCCTAAGTTTATAAAATCCTACTAAGTGGAGAGCAATCCTCCCACTCGGAGGCTTAGCTGCAGCCCAGTACTCACCTAAGTTTTAAAAATCCTACCGAGTGGAGGGCAACCCTCCCACTCGGGGGCTTAGCTGTAGTCCAGTACTCGCCTAAGTTTCAAACAAGCCCAGAGCTGCGACACAAATACAACGTCCGCTCCATCCCGATCCACAAGGACGACGAGGTGCAGGTCGACTGCGACCTCATCCTCGGAGCGGTGACACAAATACAACGTCCGCTCCATCCCGATCCGCAAGGACGACGAGGTGCAGGTCGACTGCGACCTCATCCTCGGAGCTGCGACACAAATACAACGCCCGCTCCATCCTGATCCGCAAGGACGACGAGGTGCAGGCCATGGGCAACACTAAGTACCTTTGTCCATGGTTCACTCGACTGAGCTGCATCACAAAGTCAGTAGCAACTCAAACTGAAGAAACAAGTTCTACTCAAAGAGTCAAAAGATCCAAAAGCAACCAAGTTCAGATAAATCCTACGAGGTTCCAGATCGCGGTTTAAGGTACTCGGGCATCAGGCCCGAAGGAGTTTAAATGGTTACAAAAATCATTTGGCATACCAAGGCAAATTTAATCGGATCATAAAAAGTTTGTTCACTCCACGGGAGGAGGACTGGCAGGCTCGACGGTTTCGTCTAGGTCGATCCTATCTGCAGTTCAAGTGGCAGCGGCAATAAAGGTTTCCATGAAGGACTGGAAGTCGTGTTTTCTGGTATTGGCAACCTTGATTGCTGCTAGCTTTTCCTCCTTGGCTTCCTTGCAGTGGACTCGAACTAGCGACAGAGCTACGTCAGCACCGCAGCGAGCAGATGACTTCTTCCACTCCTGCACTCGACGGTTTTGGCAGAATTCTACAAAGGCAAAGAAATAATGAGTCGACGGTTGCATGGTGAATCGACAATAGCTAAACAGTCGGACAAGGAAGAATACCTTCGAGCATAAGGAATAGCTTCTTGGCGAGTGCCCCCAGATAAGCTTCCAGGTCATTTCTCTTACGAGAAATGCCTTCAATCTTCTCGTTCAAAGCCACTTTGTCTTTCTCCAGACGGGTCACTTCTCGGTTGGATTCATTAAGAGATGCCTTCAGCTTGGCGTTTTCTTCCTCCAGCGCCCCGACCGAGGCCAGCTTCTTGTCCGCAAGCCCAGTCTTCTCCTGAGCCTCCTTTTGCGCAGCAGCAAGACCGAGGTCCTTTTTCGCCAGAGCCTGCTTCATTTTCTCTGAAAGATATGCACTCGGGTCAGACAGAAGAACGAGGAGATGACTTGTGAGTCGGCCAAGTTAAACAGTCGACCGGTTGTTACCTTCCATACCAGCTGTCTCGTCTTTGGCCTTCTGCAAGTTCTGCTTAGAGATCTCCAAGTCAAGATTGAGCTGTCTGTGCTTCTCCTTGAATTCGGAAAATTTGGAGATGAGCTCACAGGATTTCTGAAGTCAACAAATGTTACATTAGTGGATAGAATCAAAAGCTATTCACTCCCGAGTGAAAAGAATTCTCAGACTACTGCCGAATCAAACATTCAACAGTAGTCTCAGGGACTACACCCAGTGGGTGCACTTAGCATGCCCCCACTGGTTCAAGTTACACTCGACATGATTGCTACCTCTTGAGAACTGCGTTGGTTTTCCCCCGAAGAGGAAGGGATGATGCAGCAGAGTAGCGTAAGTATTTCCCTCAGTTTTGGGAACCAATGTATCAATCCAGTAGGAGGCTACGCACGAGTCCCTCGTACCTGCACAAAACAAATAAATCCTCGCAACCAACACGATAAGGGGTTGTCAATCCCTACACGGCTACTTACGAGAGTGAGATATGATAGATATGATAAGATAATATTTTTGGTATTTTTATCATAAAGATGCAAAGTAAAATAAAAGCAAAATAAAAAGAAAAGGAAATAACTAAGTATTTGGAAGTTTAATATGATGAAGATATACCCGGGGGCCATAGGTTTCACTAGTGGCTTCTCTCAAAAGCATAAGTATTCTACGGTGGGTGAACGAATTACTGTTGAGCAATTGACAGAATTGAGCATAGTTATGAGAATATCTAGGCATGATCATGTATATAGGCATCACATCTGAGACAAGTAGACCGACTCCTTCCTGCATCTACTACTATTACTCCACTCATCGACCGCTATCCAGCATGCATCTAGAGTATTAAGTTAATGAAAACAGAGTAACGCCTTAAGCAAGATGACATGATGTAGAGGGATAAACTCATGCAATATGATGAAAACGCCATCTTGTTATCCTCGATGGCAACAATACAATACGCGCCTTGCCGCCCCTATCGTCACTGGGAAAGGACACCGCAAGACTGAACCCAAAGCTAAGAACTTCTCCCATTGCAAGAAAGATCAACCTAGTAGGCCAAACCAAACTGATAATTCGAAGAGACTTGCAAAGATAACCAATCATACATAAAAGAATTCAGAGAAGATTCAAATATTGTTCATAGATAGACTTGATCATAAACCCACAATTCATCGGTCTCAACAAACACACCGCAAAAATAAGATTACATCGAATAGATCTCCACACGAGATGGGGAGAACATTGTATTGAGATCCCCAAAGAGAGAAGAAGCCATCTAGCTAATAACTATGGACCCATAGGTCTGAGGTGAACTACTCACACTTCATCGGAGGGGCTATGGTGATGATGTAGAAGCCCTCCGTGATCGATGCCCCCTCCGACGGAGCTCCGGAATAGGCCCCAAGATGGGATCTCGTGGATACAGAAAGTTGCGGCGGTGGAATTAGGGTTTTGGCTCCGTATCTGATCGTTTGGGGGTACGTAGGTATATATAGGAGGAAGGAGTACGTCGGTGGAGCAACAGGGGGCCCACGAGGGTGGAGGGCGCGCCTGGGGGGGGGGGGGGGGGGGCGCGCCCTACCTCGTGGCCTCCTCCTTTGTTTCTTGACGTAGGGTCCAAGTCTCCCAGGGTCTTGCTCGTTGAGAAAATCATGTTCCCGAAGGTTTCATTCCGTTTGGACTCCCTTTGATATTCCTTTTCTTCGAAACCCTAAAATAGGCAAAAAACAGCAATTCTGGGCTGGGCCTCCGGTTAATAGGT
>NC_041380.1:253775225-253792863 GCF_002162155.2 Triticum dicoccoides
GTGGCCTCCTCTTTTGTGTCTTGACGTAGGGTCCAAGTCTCCTGGATCATGTTCGGTGAGAAAATCACGTTCCTGAAGGTTTCATTCCGTTTGGACTCCGTTTGATATTCCTTTCCTTCGAAACCCTAAAATAGGCAAAAAAAAACAGCAATTCTGGGCCAGGCCTCTGGTTAATAGGTTAGTCTCAAAAATAATATAAAAGTGGATAATAAAGCCCAATAATGTTCAAAACAGTAGATAATATAGCATGGAGCAATCAAAAATTATAGATACGGTGGAGATGTATCAATGATCCATTCAGACCGAGTGAGAAAGTTCTGATTCTCAGACCATAACCGACTGCCCGCAGTCAACTATGGTCTCGGGGACTACACCTAGTGGGTGCACTCAGCGTGCCCCCACTGGTTCAAAGACTCAATCGACACAACCTAGTCGACTTAAGAAGCAAAACTATTTATCAGTACTATTCAGCAATAAATTAAACATCCAGTGGGTGTACAAATGCAAAATGCAGACTGACAAAAAGATGCACAAGGAAAATTTTCGGGTAGCATATCCTAACAGAGCAAGCGACAAGCTAAGGGATCAGTCGGTAATCAAGCAACCTGGACGTTGCTCCGAAGAGTTGAGCTGGCATCATAAGCAACTTGACTGGCCCCCCGAACCAGCTTCATTTGCTCCATCATGATGCCTGCCTGGCGTATAGCTTCCTTGGCAGCACCCACTTGGTCCTCCGGGACGTGATGCACAGTGAAGAGTGAAGACGGTGTATCGGCTGGAATCTGTGCAGTCGACGCCGAAGGCTGAGCACTCGACAATGGTACAACAAAAGTCACAGAAGCCCGGTCGGCATCGCCGGTCTCCTGGATCACCGGCTCCGTCACTGGCGTCGACTGGGGCACCTTGCCAGTTGATGTCTTCTTACTTCTCCCTCCCATGGGCCTCAGCGACACATCCTCGTCATCGTCTGGGAGGAGCTGCAAAAAGAATTAACTGCCAGAATTCAGTCGACCAACAAAATGGCTGAGAAAGCAAAGACAAGTTTGCAGAAGTAATACCCGGGTTAGAAGTGACCGCGTCTTCCACATCCTCGTCATCATCCATGTAAGCAGAAGTCCTAGAAGTAGCAGCTCTGCAAGTTTCAAGATTCACTCGGTCAAGTGAGGAAGAGAGTCGACAGCACAAGTCCTTGATCAAAAATTGAGGACAAGACACTTATGCAGAAGCGACGGGGACATCGATCTTGATCTTGGGCAGGGTCTTCCGAGACTTCGGTGCTGCAACTTTGGGCTGCTTTGGAGCCTTCTCAGTTGGCACAGGGGAAGAGGTCGGAGTGCGCTTGGAAGTCTGTCCGGTCGGCTTAGCTACTTTGCCACAGATACTTGCTGGGTCGTGCTTATGCTTGGAACGCTTTTCGTTGCGAGGTGGTGACTCGACTTCTTCACCACTGCTCGAGTCCTCGCTTTCCTCCTTCTCTTCTCCTCCATCAGACTGTCAATCCATGCTTTCGCCTCCACTTTCTTCTCCTTCCTGGTACTGCTCTTGCTCCCCGTTTGGCACTGAGTACGTCTCCATATAAATCTGCGAAGCAAAAGAGGTGACCAAAGGATGGTCGACTCAATAAACAACTACAAGTCAGAATGAAAAACACTCGGAAGTAAAGAATAGACCTGGTCTGGTTGGTTGTTGGTGTCGAATGATAAAACTCTTCGGGACCCCCTGGGGTTATCCTTGTTTCCTGTGATGCCTTGCATCCACTGCACCACCGTCTTCTCATCAACGTCCTCCGGGTGGATCTGAGTGGTATCTTCAATCCCTGACTACATTCACATGGAGTGATCACGAGCCTGGAGGGGCTATATACGTTGACTGAGGAATACCTCGAGTAGATCCATACCAGTCACACCCTCATGGATCCGCTGAACTACTTGCCATAGCAACATGGTCACCTCCACCTTCTCTGCTGGAGTCACTCTCAAGGAAGTAGGTTTCTAGACTCGCTCCAAGGAAAAGGGAGGGAGACCAGTCGAATGACCAGGGGTCGACTTGTCTTTGCAATAAAACCAAGTCGACTGCCACCCGCTAACCGAGTCAGGGAGAGTCATCACGGGAAAAACACTCTTCCCCCTCATCTAGATACCTAAGCCCCCACACATCTGGATCACCTGGGTTTTCTCGTCACTCGGGCTAGCTTTTTTACAGTCTACGAGCGACATGTGAAGATGTGCTTAAACAGACCCCGGTGCGGTCGGCAGCCCAGGAAATTCTCACACAAGGAGACATAGGCAGCGAGTTACGTGATAGTGTTGGGAGAGAAATGGTGGACTTGAGCTCCGAAGAAGTTCAGGAATGCACGGAAAAAGGGATGTGGGGGCAAAGAAAAACCATGGTCGACGTGAGTGGCGAGTAAGACACACTCACCCTCCTGAGGCTGCGGCTCAATTTCATCCCCCGGAGCCTCCCGGAACAATGCTCAATCAGCCTGTTCTCGGCCAGATCTTGCAAGTCATCCAGCTCGATTATGGACTGGATCCAGTCGCCCTGAACCCAGCCGCGTGGCAAGGCGGATCTCAACGACTACCCGCTCCTGCTGGTCTTCTTGCCCTTCCCCTTCGCCGCCCCCTTCTTTGCATGCTCCAGCGCCGCCGTCTTGTCCTTCGCCATCGCAGCAAGAGGCGCACGAGCGGGAGGCGGTGTCGAGAGCAGAAGCGGTAGCGGTGGAGAAGCAGAGGAGGAAGAAGGAGAAATTGGCGCGCACTGTGCAAAATTCCCCAACCCAACGCCTTATATGGAGTCATTTCCGAGTGACTGACGACTGGTCCTGGGCAATCATGTCAAATCCCGCAATTGTCGCTCGCTCGATACGTGGCGGAAAAGGTGGCGTGGTGATCGAGACGCCCCTGCCTAATCCATCCCGATTACTGCGGCCTCCTCCGCCCCGCGCGCTTCCCAAAATTTCAAGTCCCGCAAGATCCGGGAGTAGTAGAGCAACCTGTCAGACTGAAGATTTCTTCCATATCAACACTCGAAGCTTATCAGCAAAAGTTCACTCGACTACTTTAGAATGGATCAAGGCGACTCAAAATGAAGTCAAAGTTGTCGCATGACTCATCAGTCTAAGGAAAACGCTTCCACAACGTGTAACAGAGTTGGAACCAACTTCCACTCCTTTTTCCACTCGAACCCTGAACCATTCGTGGGCTAATGATGACGACATGTACCTAGGGTAGGGTCATAGGCCTGACCTAGACACCCTCATTGACCTAAAGTCAGAAGCATTCGAGGGATACCATCATTAACTCGACCATAAACATTCCACTCGGAAGATTCAAGTTCACTCAACCAGGCAGTACTCACTCGACGGATAGAAGATCTAAAGTCACTCTGTATGGCAACGTTCAAGCGTTACCCTGTAGACTTAATAGTCATTCATGTATCTTTACTGCTAGCGTTATCAGTAACGCCCCATCTTTATGTACCTTAAACCCTATGTAACTGGGGGCTGGAGGGGTCCGGCGCACTCTATATAAGCCACCCCCTCCTCTAGCACAAGGGTTCGCACCCCCTGTAACTTCACGCATAATCCAATCGACCGAGCCTCCGGGCACCAAGACGTAGGGCTATTACTTCCACCGCGAAGGGCCTAAACTCGTACATCTTGGGTGCACAATCTCACCATAGCTAGGATCTTGCCTCTACATTCCTAGCCCCCTACTTTACTGTCAGACTTAGAACCACGACACCAGTAGATTTTTGTGTTTAGTCCCACTTTTAACATTGCAGATTTGAAGCCTTATTAGGGTGAGGAAGATTAACTTCCGTCAAGGACGACTTCATTTCAAGAAGGGGATGATGATGAAGACATCAATACCATTGTTACACCCACAGTCCCTGCTACTATACATACTGGACCAATTACTAGAGCTCATGCACGCCAATTAAATTACCAGGTACTTTCGTTTCTTGGTAATGATTCTAATGTTCGTGAGAATATGATCCTGCCAAAATTGGATACATTTTTTTTGCTTACAAATGAAGGGCCTAGCTTGGAGAAGGATGAACATTGGAGCAAGAACCAGCATGGAGATGATGGCATGCGCAAGGGAAACAAGAACGGAGTTTCAAGTTATGATTTCAGGACTTTGAAGCCACCGTAATGAGTTCATGAAGTCTTTGATGAAATATACAAGATGCCACTTCACAAATTTCGTCAGAGGCTATAATAGGTGATGTGTCACCTTATTATTGGGCCAGGACCATGTAATTTCGAAATACATAAGTATAGGCTATTTTTATAGTCTGTATGTGTGGGGAAACAAGAGATAGGGTGGTTTCAGACCCCTCCTCCAAGGGCCAGGAAATTCCCCCCTCTTCCTCCATATATACAGCCATTAGGCGTCGTTTAGACTTTGGGTTTTGTTTAGATTAAAAGATCGCCATAGCTGCAACTTCACGTTCTTCGTTTGTGTTCAATGACCAGACCAAGGCGTCACATAACCCCACCTTGATCAACAAAGCTTTCATCTTATATTTGCAATATCCAGATTGCAATCTTAGTTTCTTGCTTCTTCTTCATTTGCTTGCATGAAATAGACAATCGTGGTCAGGTTGATCATGCTCCGGCGTGGTCAATAACCTCTTGGAGTTGGTTTAGCGATTGCTAAGGCGTGACGTCCTCACACGTACATAGTTGGGTCATCAAAGTCTACTCCTTCGAAACGATAATCACCATGTCATCGAAAGACAGGACACCTTCGCCTCTATCATGATCCACGCAGGGCTTCGCCTAAGCACTACGTTAATATGACCGGAGGCGTAAACTATCGAGGGGGGCGCCGCACACGACTAAAACTGTTGATGTTTGGTCTAGCAGTGCCCCCCTCATATATATAGGTTGGAGGGGAGGAGAGGCAGCCAAGGGGGCGCCCCAAGTAGGAGGAATCCTACATGGGCGCCTCCCAATTCGGTCTCCCCCTTCCATATTCATCTGAAGGGGAAAGGAAGGAGGAGGGGGCAGAGAAGGAAGGGGGAGGCCGACTTGCTCCCCTTCCTTTCTCTCCTCCCCTCTTTCCTTCCCCCTTATTTTGGCCTACATGGGGCGAACCAGCCCCCTAGGGGCTGGTCTGTCCCCTTCTTGGTCCATTAGGCCCATGTAGTTGCCGGGGGGATGCCCGGAACCCCTTCCGGTGACTCGATATGTACCCGGTACCCCAGGAACACTTCCAGTGTCCGAATATCATCGTCCAATATATGAATCTTTACCTCTTGACCATTTTGGGACTCCTCATCATGTTCGTGATCTCATCCAGGACTCCGAACAACATTCGGTCAGCAAATCACATCACTGATATAATACAAAATCGTCATCGAACGTTAAGCGTGCGGACCCTACGGGTTCGAGAACTATGTAGACATGACCGAGTGTAGGATCGAAAGTATGTCTAGAGGGGGGTGATTAGACTACTTGACCAAATAAAAATTTAGCCTTTTCCCAATTTTGAGTCTTGGCAGATTTTAGCAACTTATCACAAGTTAAGCAATCAACCTACACATGCAAATCTAAGAGTATAGTAGCAGAATGTAAATCATTGCATATGAAGGTAAAGGGGAGGAGTTTGGAGGGAGAAAACGCAATGTAGACACGAAGATTTTTGGCGTGGTTCCGATAGGTGGTGCTATCGTACATCCATGTTGATGGAGACTTCAACCCATGAAGGGTAACGGTTGCGCGAGTCCACAGAGGGCTCCACCCACGAAGGGTCCTCGAAGAAGCAACATTATCTATCCCACCATGGCCATCGCCCATGAAGGACTTGCCTCACTCGGGTAGATCTTCACGAAGCAGGCGATCTCCTTGCCCTTACAAACTCCTTGGTTCAACTCCACAATCTTGACGGAGGCTCCGAAGTGACACCTAACCAATCTAGGAGACACCACTCTCCAAAAGGTAATAGACGGTGTGCTGATGATGAACTCCTTTCTCTTGTGCTTCAAATGATAGTCTCCCCAACACTCAACTCTCTCACACAGATTTGGATTTGGTGGAAAGATTATTTGAGTGGAAAGCAACTTGGGGAAGGCTAGAGATCAAGATTCATGTGGTTGGATTGGAATGTCTTGGTCTCAACACATGAGTAGGTGGTTCTCTCTCAGAAAATGAATGCTGGAAGTGTAGGCACGTTCTGATAGCTCTCTCCCACGAATGGAGGATGGTTGGAGGGGTATATATAGCCTCCACACAAAATCTAACCGTTACACACAATTTACCAAACTCGGTCGAACCGAATAGTTAACTCGGTCAGACCGATTTAGTTCAAAATGTGAACGTTAGGATTTTCGGTGGGACTGACATGTCAACTTGGTGTGACCAATTTCATTAGGGTTAGGGCATAACATAATCTCGATGAGACCGATCACAAGAACTCGATGAGACCGATTTCTGTAATAGGCAAATAGAGAGTTGGTCAGGCAAACTCGGTGGGACCGATCGCTCATTTCGGTGAGACCGAAATGTTACGAAAAGGAAACACAGAGTTTGCATTGTGAACTCTGTGGGACCAATCGCTCATCTTGGTTAGACTGAAACTTTATGAAGGGAAACAGGGAGTTTGCAATCCCATCTCGGTGAGACCGAGATCCCGATCGGTGAGACTGAACTGGTTAGGGTTTCTGGCTATGGCTATGTCAAATGAACTCGGTGGCGCCGAATAGATCAAATTGGTGGGGCTGAGTTTAACTTTTGGTTTGGGACATATGTGGATATGAGAAAGTGGTTGAGGTCTTTTGGAGCATATCACTAAGCTTTTTGAGCAAGCAAGCCATTAAGCAACACCTCATCCCCTTTTAATAGTATTGGCTTTTCCTATGGACTCAATGTGATCTTGGATCACTAAAATGAAACTGTAGAGTCTTGAGCTTGAGCCAATATGTGTCCTTAGCATTTTGAGGGGTCCACATCTCTTGTCCATGCCATTCCAATCATTGAACTTTCTGAAATGATCATCTTGAAAGAGTATTAGTTCAATGAGTATGTTGTTAAGAATTACCAAAACCACCCAGGGATTACTTGCACTTTCACCGAGACACCTCTCCAGTCAATAACAAACAGCTGGACCTGGATGCTCATATTGGTTCCCACATATTCAATGAAGATCTTTATCGGTCGTACCGTATTGACAACATACGTTATTCCCTTTGTCATCGGTATGTTACTTGCCCGAGATTCGATCATCGGTATCTTCATACCTAGTTCAATATCGTTACCGGCAAGTCTCTTTACTCATTCCATAATACATCATCCCGTAACTAACTAATTAGTCACATTACTTGCAAGGCTTATTATGATGTGCATTATCGAGAGGGCCCAGAGATACCTCTTCGCTACTCGGAGTGACAAATCCTAATCTTGATCTATGTCAACCCAACAAACACCTTCGGAGATACCTGTAGAGCATCTTTATAATCACCCAGTTACGTTGTGACGTTTGATAGGACACAAGGTATTCCTCCGGTATCCGGGAGTTGCATAATCTCATAGTCAAAGGAATATGTCTATGACATGAAGAAAGCAATAGCAATAAAACTGAATGATCAATATGCTAAGCTAACGGATGGGTCTTGTCCACAACATCATTCTCCTAATGATGATCCCCTTCATCAAAAGACAACACATGCCTATGGTTAGGAAACTTAACCATCTTTGATTAACGAGCTAGCCTAGTAGAGGCTTACCAGGGACACGGTGTTTTTTCTATGTATCCACACATGTATCAAGTTTCCGGTTAATACAGTTCTAGCATGAATAATAAACATTTATCATGATATATAAGGAAATATAAAATAACAACTTTATTATTGCCTCTAGGGCATATTTCCTCCAGTCTCCCACTTGCACTAGAGTCAATAATCTAGTTCACATCGCCATGTGATTTAACACCAATAGTTCACATCTTCATGTGATTAACACCCATAGTTCACATCGCCATGTGACCAACACCCAAAGGGTTTACTAGAGTCAATAATCTAGTTCACATTGCTATGTGATTAACACCCAAAGAGTGATCATGTTTTGCTTGTGAGAGAAGTTTAGTCAATGGGTCTGCCACATTCAGATCCGTATGTATTTTGAAAATTTCTATGTCTATAATACTCTGCATGGAGCTACTCTAGCTAATTGCTCCCACATTAAATATGTATCTAGATTGAGACATAGAGTCATCTATATTAGTGTCAAAGCTTCATCGAGCCATCGACGTAACTCTTTACGATGAACTCTTTATCACCTCCATAACCGAGAAACATTTCCTTAGTTCTCTTTAAGGTAAGTGAGGATAATTTTGACCATTGTACAGTGATCTAGTCCTGGATCACTATTGTACCCCCTTGCCAAACTCATGGCAAGGTACACAACATGTTTGGTACACAGCATGGCATACTTTATAGAACCAATGGCTGAGTGATGACCCACAAGTATAGGGGATCAATTGTAGCTCTTTTCAATAAGTAAGAGTGTCGAACCCAATGAGGAGCAGAAGGAAATGACAAGTGGTTTTCAGCAAGGTAATGTCTGCTATTGCCGAAATTGTAAGTAGCAGAGTAGTTTGATAGTAAGATAATTTGTAACGAGCAAGTAACGATAGTAGTAGCAAAAGTGCAGCAAGGTAGCCCAATCCTTTTGAGGCAAAGGATAGGCAAAAACAGTCTCTTATGATAAGCAAAGTGTTCTCGAGGGTACACGGGAATTTCATCTAGTCACTTTCATCATGTTGGTTTGGTTTGTGTTCGCTACTTTGATAATTTGATATGTGGGTGGACCGGTGCTTAGGTGATCTTCTTACTTGAACAAACCTCCTACTTATGATTAACCCTCCCGCAAGCATCCGCAACTATGAGAAAAGTATTGAGAATAAATTCTAACCATAACATTAAACTTTTGGATCCAATCGGTCCCTTACAGAATAGCACATAAACTGGGGTTTACGCTTCTGTCACTCTCGCAACCCATCATATAATTGCAACTCCGGAATGCATTCCCTTCGGCCCAAATAGGGTGAAGTGTCATGTAGTCGATGTTAACATGACACCACTAAGGGAATCACAACATACATACTATCAAAATATTGAACACATATCAAGTTCACATGATTACTTGCAACATGATTTCTCCCATGACCTCAAGAACAAAAGTAACTACTCACAAATGATAAACATGCTCATCATCATAGGAGTAATAAATAGCATATTGGATCTGAATATATAATCTTCCACCAAATAAACCATATAGTAATCAACTACAAGATGTAATGAACACTACTAGTCACCCACAAGCACCAATCTATAGTTCCGGTAACAAGATTGAACACAAGAGATGAACTAGTGTTTGAGATGAGATGGTGCTATTGAAGATGTTGATGGACATTTCCCTCTGCAAGATGGGAGAGTTTTTGGTGATGATGATGACGACGATTTCCCCCTCCGAGAGGGAAGTTCCCCCGGCGGAATCGCTCCGCCGGAGGGCAAATGTGCTTCTGCCCTAGTTCCACGTCGAGGCGGTGGCGCTCTGTCCTGAAAGTCCTCTCCTCATTTTTCTAGGTCAAAATGACCTATATACCAGAAGATGGGCACCGGAGGTGGCCCTGGGTGAGCACAACCCACTAGGGCGTGCCTGGGCTCCCTAGCGCACCCAGGTGGGTTTGTGCCTGCCTGGTGGGCCCTCTCTAGTAGTTATTTGATCCAATAATTCTTAAATATTCCATAAAAAATCCTCGTGAAGTTTCAGCTCATTTGGAGTTGTGTAGAATAGGTAGCCCGACGTAGTTTTTTCAGGTCCAGATTTCCAGCTGCCGGAATTCTCCCTCTTTGTGTATACCTTGCATATTATGAGAGAAAAGGCATTAGAATTACTCCAAAAAGCATTATTACGGATAAAACATTATAAATAATAGTAAGAAAACATGATGCAAAATGGACGTATCAACTCCCCCAAGCTTAGACCTCGTTTGTCCTCAAGCGAAAACCGAAATCGAAAAACATGTCCACATGCTTTGAGAGAGAGGTGTCGATAAAAACAAAATACGGACATAGAAGCATCATGTTGATTATTATAACAGCAATAAAATTAAACATAAGACTTTTATCATAGAACTTTTATCATATACTTCTCATGGATAAGTGACAATTCATCACACAATCGAAGTATGAAGCAAAAACTTTATTAAAAACCAACAAATTATGTTCTCAGTCAACTTTGCAACTACAATTCATCATCTTTTTAGGAAGGGTCACGTATCAGAGCCTTTAGGCAAGTCCACATACTCAACCATCATATAGTCTTCTATGATTGCTAACACTCACCGTGTACACATGAGCAAAACGTTTCAACCGGACACATAGAAAGATAGGGGCTTATAGTTTCGCCTCCCAACGTATTCACCTCAAGGGTGACATCAACAATAATAACGCATGCTATCTATACTCAACTGGACATATGTGCCTAGATCTTTCCTCACCACATGATGCTTGCCAAAGGAGAAAAATAAAAATGAATAGAAGGAAAACTTTGACTCTTTGCATAAAAGTAAATACATAAAAGTAAACGACAGGCCCTTCGCAGAGGGAAGCAGAGGTTTCCATGCGCTTATTTGTTTGTATGCTCAACCCCTTAATGCAAAAAATGTCACGTTGCATTGCCCCTTGTGATAGCGACCTTTATTATGCAGTCTGTCGCTTTTATTCTTCACAATCACAGGTTCGTGCAACGCTCAATTTTCTATTACACTAAATGATCTCACACTTTTATAAGCAATTTTTATTGCCTTTTTGCACCGATGAAAACTTACTTGAGGGATATTGCTCAATCCCTAGGTAGGTATGGTGGGCACTTGAAAATAAGATTTGGGCTTAGGGGTTTTTGGATGCACAAGTAGTATCTCTACTTAGTGCGGAATTTTTGGCTAGCAAAGACAGGGGGAAAGCACCACATATTGAAGGATCTATGACAATATGACTTCTATGTGAATATAAACAAACATAAACCATTAAGTTGTCTTCCTTGTCCAACGTCAACAATTTTGGCATATAATATCTTGATGAGGGATCACAATCACAAAAGATTTGTAGGATAGTATATTTATATGTGCATCTTCTCTTCCCTTATTAATTCTTTCATGTGTTGCATCATTGATTAATGCTATGTTTGTCAATCTCTAATAAAAATTTCTACTTGTACTTTTCCTTATGTGGTGTCATCACCTACCATAGGATTAGCTCATGATATTTCCTTTATTTCTTTGCTTTCTTTTATTTATTTCCTTTCTCCTTTTCTTTCTTATTTCTTTTCTTTAATTTACAACAAGAAAGTAAAGAAAGCAAAAACTCAAACTAACTTTATTATATAAATTGCGCACGATTACAAGGATAGATCACTAAGCAAACTCAAAGAAGAAAGGATCGAACTAAACTTTTATTCATCTAAAGCAAATGATTGAACTTAAATAAGTAAAGGCAAAAAGGATAGTGGGGTGATACGATACCAGGGCACCTCCCCCAAGCTTGGCGGAAGCCAAGGGGAGTGCCCATACCCGATACTTAGTTCTCTTTTGGTGGTGAAGAAGATGATGGTGATGATGAAGTGATTCTATCCTTAAGGATCAAGAGATTCTCCAATCGACGGATGACGCTCCGGAGATGCATGATATGCACTTGATGCAGAATATTTTCGCGAGTAAGGTATTTATTCTGTATGCGAACTATTTCAATGACGTGAAAAGCTTCAATCTCTGCAGGAGTAAGGTGAGTAAGGTAGGGCTTAAGGATATCCTCTTCCTCCTCCTCAGCTAGTAGGGCGTGTGCTGCCACCGGGGATGGATCTAAGTTAGCTTTCTTGCCCTTGTCTCCTTTGACACCAGGGGACGCTTCCTGGAAGTTTCTTTATTTCCAAGTTTTTTAAATATTCCAAAACCGATAAAAAATATTTTTGCGGATTTTTCGGAGTCTGTTTACTTACAGTATCACGTACCTCCTTATTTTCATGATTCTGGAGTGTTCCGGAAGGACTCTTTTATGTGTTCTTCCGGTGTCAAAGTTTGGATAACATTACTTTCAACATTAATGGGCGTACCTGGGATATAATGCTTTATTCGTTGCCCATTGACAACCTTCGGGTTAGTACCTTCGGAGTTATTTATTTTGATGGCTCCAGACTGGTAAACCTCCTCGATAACATACGGGCCTTCCCATTTTGAGAGGAGTTTTCCTGCAAAGAATCTGAAACGAGAGTTGTGCAAAAGAACATATTCTCCAACTTTAAACTCACGATTTTGGATTCTTTTGTCATGCCATCTTTTTACTTTTTCTTTGAATAATTTTGCATTTTCATAAGCTTGGGTTCTCCATTCATCTAAAGAGCTGATATCAAATAACCTCTTTTCACCGGCAAGTTTGAAATCATAATTGAGTTCTTTGATTGCCCAATATGCTTTGTGTTCTAACTCAAGAGGCAAATGCCAAGCTTTTCCATAAACCATTTTATATGGAGACATACCCATAGGATTTTTATACGTTGTTCTATAAGCCCAAAGTTCATCATCTAATTTCTTATACCAATTCTTCCTGGACCTATTAACAGTGTTTTGCAAAATTAATTTTATTTCTCTATTGCTAAGTTCAACTTGACCACTAGACTGAGGATGATAGGGTGATGCAATTATATGGTTAACATCGTCATACTTGGCAAGCATTTTGCGGAAAGCACCATGAATAAAGTATGAACCACCATCAGTCATTAAATATCTAGGGACTCCAAACCTTGGGAAAATAACTTCCTTAAGCATTTTAATAGAGGTGTTGTGATCAGCACTACTGGTTGGAATAGCTTCTACCCATTTAGTAACATAATCAACAACAACCAAGATATGTGTATACCCATTAGAGGAAGGAAAAGGTCCCATATAATCAAATCCCCAAATATCAAATGGTTCAACAGCAAGTGAATAATTCATAGGCATTTCTTGACACTTACCAATATTACCTATTCTTTGGCATTCATCACAAGATAAGACGAACTTACGGGCATCCTTGAAGAGAGTATGCCAATAAAATCCAGATTGCAATACCTTGTGAGCAGTTCTATCTGCAGCATGATGTCCTCCATAAGCTTCAGAGTGACATTTCCATAGGATTTGTCCCTATTCATGCTTAGGTACACAACGTCTAATAATACCATCAACTCCCTCTTTATAAAGATGTGGGCCACCCCAGAAGTAATGTCTTAAATCATAGAAGATTTTTTTCTTTTGTTGGTATGTAAAGCTAGGTGGTAAATATTTAGCAACAACGTAATTAGCATAAGAAGCATACCAAGGAGTATTATGAGCAACATTTATTGTAACTAACTGCTCATCAGGAAAAATATCATCAATAGGTAGTGGGTCATCTGGCAAATTTTCAAGCCTAGACAAATTATCAGCCACTAGGTTCTCACTTCCTTTTCTATCAATGATATGTAAATCAAATTCTTGTAACAAGAGAACCCATCGAATGAGTCTAGGTTTAGCATCTTCCTTTTCCATCAAATATTTAATAGCACCATGGTCTGTGTGAACAGTTACTTTGGAATCAACAATATAAGCTCTAAATTTATCACAAGCAAACACAACTGCTAAGAATTCTTTTTCAGTAGTAGCATAATATCTTTGAGCATTGTCTAGAGTTTTACTAGAATAATGAATAACATTTAGTTTCTTATCAACTCTTTGTCCTAGAATAGCACCAACAGCATAATCACTAGCATCATGCATAATTTCAAAAGGCAAGTTCCAATCAGGTGGTTGAGCAATAGGTACAGAAATTAAGGCTTTCTTGAGTGTTTCAAAGGCTTCTGAACAATCATCATCAAAAACAAAAGGGATATCCTTTTGCAAAAGACTTGTAAGATGCCTAGAAATTTTAGAAAACTGTTTGACAAATCTCCTATAGAAACCAGCATGACCTAAGAAACTACGAATACCTTTTATATCTTTAGTATATGGCATTTTCTCAATTGCATCAACCTTAGCTTGGTCCACTTCAATACCTCTTTCAGAAATTTTATGACCCAAGACAATGCCTTCATTAACCATAAAGTGGCACTTCTCCCAATTCAAGACATTTATTTGTTCACATCTCTGCAAAACTTGATCAAGATTGATTAAATAATCATCAAAAGACTTATCATAAACAGACAAACCATCAATGAAAACCTCAACAATCTTTTTGCAAAAGTCAGAGAATATAGCAGTCATACATCTTTGAAAGGTAGAAAGTGCATTACATAAACCGAAAGGCATATGTCTATAAGCATAGGTTCCAAAGGGACAAGTAAAAGTGGTATTTTCTTGATCAGGTTGAGAAATAGGTATTTGTGAAAAACCAGAATATCCATCAAGGAAGCAAAAGTGTGTGTCCTTAGATAATCTTTCAAGCATTTGATCAATAAAAGGTAGAGGGTAATTATCTTTTCTAGTTGCTTTGTTTAATTTTCTAAAGTCAATTACCATTCTATAGCCTCTAACAATTCTTTGTGGAATAAGTTCATTCTTATCATTAGGAACAACAGTTATACCTCCTTTCTTAGGTATACAATGAACATGACTTACCCATCTACTATCAGCTAAAGGATGATTATACGTACTTCCACAAGCTTTAAGATTTCCGTTCTTAACACTTCCTTCATCTTCAGATTTAACTGACGTTGGTGATCAACAACGGGTTTAGCATCAGATTCCATATTGATTTTGTGCTGACATAGAGTGGGTCTAATGCCCTTTAAATCATCAAGAGTATATCCAATAGCAGCTTGGTGTTTCCTTACACTTTCAGTAATTTTTCTTCTTCATGTTCTGAAAGGTTAGCACTAATAATAACATGATATATCTTCTTTTCATCAAGATAAGCATATTTCAAAGTGTCTGGCAAATGTTTTAATTCAAACACAGGATCACCATTAGGTGGAGGAGGACCTCCTAGAGTTTCAATAGGCAAATTGTGTTTAACTAGAGGATGTTGATAACCCACAAATATAGGGGATCGTTTGTAGCCCTTTTCGATAAATAAGAGTGTCAAACCCAACGAGGAGCTAAAGGCAGAACAAATATTCCCTCAAGTTCTATCGACCACCGATAGAACTCTACGCACACTTGACGTTTGCTTTATCAGAAACAAGTATGAAACTAATTTGTAGGTGTGATGCTAGAACTACTTTGCAATAATAAAACTAGAAGTACTTTGCAAGATAATAAAAGTTAGGTGTTTAGTAAAAGGGTTTTTGTCAACAAGAAAGTTATTTGTCCCTAGGCAATCGATAACAAGTACCGGTAATCATTCTTGTAATTTTATATGAGGGAGAGGCGTGAGGTAACATACTTTCTCTACTTGGATCATATGCACTTATGATTGGAACTCTAGCAAGCATCCGCAACTACTAAAGATCATTAAGGTCGTGAAACCCAACCATAGCATTAAGAATCAAGTCCTCTTTACTCCCATATGCCATAACCCACCTACTCGGGTTTAAGTTTCTGTCACTCTCGCAACCCACCATAAGCAAATCATGAACATATTGCAACACCCTACAGTGGGGGCCCCTCACGTTTGCGTGAGAACGGAGGGCACTGTAGGACAACACCATAAATAAAATATACAATCATACCAACCAAGATCACGATTAACCCACAGGACAAAACAGATCTACTCAAACATCATAGGATAACCATAGATCATTGGGTAACAATATATGGAGTTGAGCACCATGTTTAAGTAGAGATTACAGTGGGGGAAGAGGTGTTACACCGCTGCATAGAGGAGGAGAAAGTTGGTGTTGACGGTAGCAAGATTGTTGATGTAGATCGCCGTCCCGATCGTTGCCCCAGTGGCACTCCGGCGCCACCGGAAGCGAGGGGGAGAGAGCCCCCCTACTTCTTATTCATCCTTGGCCTTCCTTAGATGGGGAGGAGAGTTCCCCCTCTAGTCCTTGGTCTCCATGGCGGGGGAGGGGCGGGAGCCCCTCCGAAATTGGATCTCCCTCTCTGTTCTCTTCTATTTCACGTTCCCCAAATCTGGCCGAAAACTGTTTCTTATATTCCCGAAGATCTGTAACTGTGATTGCGCTAAGATTTTAACACGATTTTTCCGGATATAAGCTTCCATGCGCCCGAAGTAGAGCCCCAACCGACGTATGAGGTGAGAGCAACCCACCGCGGCACGCCTGACTCCTCTACCGCACCCTGGTGGGTTGTGCCCACCATGGGCCTCCGTTTGCGGTGATTCCAACTCCCAAAAATCACTTATATTCCAAAATAATTCTCTGGGAAATTTTATTGCATTTGGACTTCATTTGATATGGATACTCTGCGATACAAAAAACATGTAGAGAACAGGAACTGACACTGTGTAGTGATCTGTTCTCAAACAGTCAAATCTCTGTGTATAAGTGTCATCCCTGGATCGGTAATGTTGACAACCATAGTACTCGAGGGTTTATACCATAGTTAAATCACACACTTATTACATCGAATGTCTCAAAAGAGAACTCATCACAATAATATGGCAAGGGCCATCTAATTAAGATAACAGCGGAAGGTTCAAAGCTAAATGAGTCCATCAACTCCAATGGCATAGCTGAGTGCACGACAACGACCTAGCACACCTTACTCTTCGTCTGAAAAATCTGCAACATAATACGTTGCAGCCTGTGTAGGTCAGCACATGGAATATGCTGGCAAGATAACACTACAGAGCAATGAACAAGTAACAACTATAACTATATGCATATATGGCTGGTGGAGGCTCTATGGTTATCATTTTGCGAAAAGCCAGTTTTTCCCTACAACAAAGGAATATATTTTATTTAACTACAAAGTTTGTTGAAAACATTGAGAATGGTAACTGTAACACCCCGGATGTACTTGCCATATTTATAACTCCGACTCTTGCCATTTTCGGCTTTATGTTATGAGATTCCATTCGTGGTTGGGTTTTGTCTTCGTTTTGCATTTTGTTCATGTCATGCATTTCATATCATGTCATCATGTGCATCGCATTTGCATTCGTGTTCGTCTCATGCGTCTGAACATTTTCCCCGTTGTCCATTTTGCAATTCGACACTCCCACATGCACGCGGCGCACCCCTCTTGTCTCTTTTCGTGAGCGGGAGAAAAATGTTCTTAGAATGGGCTGAGATTTGTCAAGTGGCCTGGTACACCACCGGTAGACCTCCTGCCAAATTTCGTTCCATTTGGAGGTTGTTTGATGCCCCAACGGTTAACCGGGTAACCACAAAAGCCTCTTTTGTGTTGCAGCCCAACACCCCTCCAAAACAGCCCAATAACCCATCTAAACCATCTCCATGTTCACCGCCGTTGGATCATGATCGTGTGGGCGAAAACCGCACCTCATTTGGACATTCCTACCTCCCTCTACCTATAAATATGTGCATCTCCCCCGAAATCCGGGTCCAAACCCTAGAAATTCATTCCTCGCCGCCACCGGACACGTCCGCCCCTCGCCGGATGAACTCGCCGCCGCCCCGCGCCAATCGCCTTCCACTATGTGGCGCGCCACCGCCGCCCATCGCCGGGCCCGTCCGTCGCCGCCCCGCGCCCGC
>NC_041380.1:253793363-253839923 GCF_002162155.2 Triticum dicoccoides
GCGCCCGTCCGGCCGCTGCGCCGCGCCTCGCCTCCGGCCGCCGCCCTCTCACCGAGCTGCCACCTAGCTCCTCTTCCTCCGCCATCGCCCGTCCCCGCCGCCTCCTCCGGTCGCCATTCGCCGCAATCTCGCCGGACCTCCTCGCCGGCCTCCTCGCCTTCGAGCTCTGGTCGCCGCCCCCGCAAGTTCCGGCGAGATCCGCTTCGGCCGTCCTCGTCATCCGCGCCAAACCCTAGATCCATATTCGGATAAGGTTGACCCCGAATTTCCACTAAGTCTCTAACATTTTTATGCCTCCTTCATCGCATCATATCTCCGTGACCGTGGCTCCAAATCATGCATATGATATGTCAAAATGTTCGTCTCGTTGATCTCTTGATGCCAGCAGCATTTTCATGAATGTTACTATCAATTATAATGCCATTTTCATTGTTGCAAGAGTGCTATAAAATGTTAACTGCTGATACTTATCAGATCATGGTGTTTTGTCATTTTTGTTGCATTTGATGTGTGCATTCTATGAGCATGAGGTCCTCATACGTTTTGAGATACATCATGCCATCTTTACAGAGGTGCAAGTATTGTATTTTTGTGATCTATGTGGTGACTAGCACAAGCATGCAAACTATGCTCCGTGATGTTGCTGTTTTCAGGCACTTAGGTTTTTGCTAAGTCTTTTTCCTGCTGTTATTTTGATGCCATGTAAACTTGATGCTACATTGAGATCCATGCTTATTTTGAGATACTTCAGTAAGGATGTTTTCAACATGTGGTTATGCTCTATCCATTCATGCCCCTGGTGGCAATTACGGAGTGCTCTAGCATGTCGTTTGCTTGCTCTACTTTTGCTATAAATTATTCCTAGCAGATTGTTAACATGTTAAACAAAATTGCCATGGTTGTTGCTAGTGATGCATGTACCATATGAACTTGCTCTTGCCATCGTTAGCTTAACAAACATGTCATCTTGCTACTGGTATGCCTATTTTGTCATTTAATGCTTTGCGGTGAGTGGCATCTTGCTATGAAGTTGCTATCATGAATCTGTTTATACCAAGCTCTGTTTTTATTCTAAGTCTGAATCTGTTTATAAAACTTGCTATGTTTACATGGGTGCCATCATATCTTCTGTGCCTTTTTGGCTCACGTTCATTAAAGGACTTCTGTTCTATGCATTTAGTAGAATCATGCGATGCCTTTGTTTACTATGATATGTTCCTGTAGCATATTGTTTGCTTGCTCTAAACATTGCTTCCTAATGATGTTTTTGACATGTTAGTATTTTCACAAAGTCTGTGAAGCTGTTATCTTTTGCACTTTTGCCATGCTTGTTTGAACCTATTCTAGTGTAATTTAGCCATAGCTCAGTGTTCTTTTGTCAAGCATCTCTTATACATCACTGCCATATGCTTTTTTGCCATGTTGTAGTGCAGTAGCTTAGTTTCTTGTTGCATTCTAAGTGGCATCATGCTGTTAATCGCAGATTTGCTTCATTCTTGTTTTGCTTGCCATTTGCAAACCATGCATCCATTTCCGGTGATCTTTATTTTGATTTCAACCGAAATCATCTCCTCTTTCCAGCGGCATACTTGGTTTGCTAAGTTGATGCTTTGATCATTCTTTCCCATCCGGAGCACACATATGCATTGCATATCATATCTTGCATATCATGCCATGCATTGCATCATGCTGTTTGTGCATTGCACCGTGATTGATTGTCGTTCCATTGCTTATGTTCTTGCTTTGGGTAGAGCCAGGAGACGAGTACGTGACCGAGGAACCTGTTGAGTACGCTAACGAGGATCAAGCTTTCGACAACTCTGAGAACATTGCAGGCAAGATGACCATACCCTCGATATCACTTCTATCTTTGCTTTGCTAGTTGTTCGTTCTATCGCTATGTCGCGCTACCTACCACTTCTTATATCATGCCTCCCATATTGCCATGTCAAGCCTCTAACCCACTTTCCTAGCAAACCGTTGTTTGGCTAAATTACCGCTTTTGCTCAGCCCCTCTTATAGCGTTGCTAGTTGCAGGTGAAGTTGAAGTTTGTTCCAGGTTGGAACATGGATATGTTGGGATATCACAATATCTCTTATTTTAAGTTAATTTATCTATATACTTGGTAAAGGGTGGAAGGCTCGGCCTTATGCCCGGTGTTTTGTTCCACTCTTGTCGCCTTAGTTTCCGTCATACCGGTGTTATGTTCCTTGATTTTGCGTTCCTTACGCGGTTGGGTGTTATGGGAACCCCTTGACAGTTCGCTTTGAATAGAACTCCTCTAGCAAGGCCCAACCTTGGTTTTACCATTTTCCTACCTACCACCTATACCTTTCCCTTGGGTTCTGCAGACTCAAGGGTCATCTTTATTTTAAACCTCCCCGGGGCCAGTGCTCCTATGAGTGTTGGTCCAAAACGGGCAGCCTGCGGGGCCACCTCGAGGAGACTTGAGGGCTGGTTTTACTCGTAGCTTCTCCCATCCGGTGTTTCCTGAGAACGAGATACATGCGACTCCTATCGGGATTTGTCGGCACATCGGGTGGCTTTGCTGGTCTTGTTTTACCATTGTCGAAATGTCTTGTAACCGGGATCCCGAGACTGATCAGGTCTTTCCGGGAGAAGGAATATGCTTCGTTGACCGTGAGAGCTTGTGATGGGCTAAGTTGGGACACCCCTGCAGGGTATAAACTTTCGAAAGTCATGCCCGCGGTTATGTGGCAGATGGGAATTTGTTAATATCCGGTTGTAGAGAACTTGACACTTGACTTAATTAAAATGCATCAACCGCATGTGTAGCAATGATGGTCTCTTTTTGGTGGAGTCCGGGAAGTGAACACGGTCTTGTGTTATGCTTGATTGTAAGTAGTTTCAGGATCACTTGTTGATCACTTTTAGCTTCTTGACCGTTGCGTTGCTTCTCTTCTCGCCCTTATTTGCGTATGTCAGCTTCCATATATGCTTAGTGCTTGCTGCAGCTCCACCTCACTAGCCTCTCCTACCCATAAGCTTAAATACTCTTGATCTTGCGGGTGTGAGATTGTTGAGTCCTCGTGACTCACGTATACTTCCAAACAGTTGCAGGTGCAGAGGATACCAGTGCAGGTGATGCTACCGAACTCAAATGGGAGTTCGACAAGGATCTGGGTCATACTACATTTAGTTTCCTGATGATCAGTAGTGGAGCCCAGTTGGGACGATCGTGGATCTAGCATTTGGGTTTTATATTCCTTTTCTGTTGGATTTAACCGTAGTCGGTCTATGAGTGTATTTGGATGATGTATGAATTATTTATGCATTGTGTGAAGTGGCGATTGTAAGCCAACTCTTTATCCCTTTCTTATTCAGTACATGGGATTGTGTGAAGATTACCCCTCTTGCGACAAAACTACCATGCGACTATGCCTATAAGTCGTGCCCCGACACGTGGGAGATAGAGCCACATTGTGAGTGTTACAGTAACCCCATCTCAATCCCAATTAATAATCATTAACCCAACAAGTTAATTAAGTAAAGTGATGAGATCAACATAGTAATTCAAGCACCAGATACTCAAGATGTCCATAACCGGGGACACGGCTAACCATGATTAGTTTATACACTCTGCAGAGGTTTGCGCACTTTTCCCCACAAGACTCGATCTCCTCCCTTGAATTTCTCGCACTGCATGATGTTTGAGAAACGGATGACCGAGACACAGTCTTTCCGAAGAGGTCCCCTTAACTGATAGAGAGGCCAATACACCTACAATCCCCTACATCTGCTAGCCCATCATGGAAAGGATTCCCACAACTTACTCAACTATGCCAGAGCCCATAATGGCTTGTGGCTGCACACGGAAGTTTCCAGCATGAATAACATAATGATCCCTTTGAGCCTGGGTGGCGAACCATAGGAAAATCACACGGATACCCCTGGATCTCCTTTGGACAACATTGGATTTCCCCAGGTGCCCAAAAACCAATCCACCCAGATGTGTGTTAAAGTAGCCACCTTAAGTAAACCCTTAATTCATAATAATACTCACAACTGTCATGAATCACTCAAGCCAAACCACGCCTACGAGCATAGCATAGCAAAGTATAATAAGCGCAACATAGAACTCCCAAGGTTTGAATAAAAGGGCAATAGGTACTACCTCAACAACTACTTCCTAATACCCACATGTTTAACAGATCCTACTCATGCAATGTTTGAGGATTGAGACTAATGCATAAAAATTGGGTAATAAGGTATATGATCAAAGTGTTACTTGCCTTGTTGATGATCTGAAAACCCTAGTGACTCGTAGTAGCACGCTTCGCACTCCGGAAACAAGAGGGGACCAAGACGAAGATTTTGGCGTTGGTTTCACTGGATTTGGACAAGCGAGCAAAAAGTTGCGAGGGTTTGAAGATCAGGGACTGATCTATGCGAAAAGTATTCGTGGATAGGTCCCTGCCCGAAAATAAAAGAAAAATAAAAACCTATCGAACGAACATATGCTATGAAACCCTAACGAACAAAAACATTCACTACCGAGAATTAACGGGCGAACATTGATACATCTCCAACGTATCTATAATTTTTTATTGTTCCATGCTATTATATTATCTGTTTTGGATGTTTAATGGGCTTTACTAAGCACTTTTATATTATTTTTGGGACTAACCTACTAACCCAAGGCCCAGTGCAAATTGCTGTTTTTTGTGCCTATTTCAGTGTTCCACAGAAAAGGAATATCAAAGGAATGAAACCTTCGGGAGAGTTATTTTTGGAACAAACGTGACCCAGGGGACTTGGAGTGGACGTCAAGAAACAAATGAGGCGGCCACGAGGTAGGGGGCGCGCCCTCCACCCTCGTGGGCCCCTCATGGCTCCACCGACCTACTTCTTCCTCCTATATATATCCATATACCCGGAAAACATCAAGGAGCACCACGAAACCCTATTTCCACCGCCGCGACCTTCTGTACCCAAGAGATCCCACCTTGTGTCCTTTTCTGGAGATCCGCCGGAGGGGGAATCAATCACGGAGGGCTTCTACATCAACACCATAGCCTCTCTGTCTTTCACGAATGATGTGTGAGTAGTTTACCTGAGACCTTCGGGTCCATAGTTATTAGCTAGATGGCTTCTTCTCTGTCTTTGGATCTCAATACAAAGTTCTCCTCGATCTTCTTGGAGATCTATTCATGTAACTCTTTTTGCGGTGTGTTTGTCAAGATCCGATGAATTGTGGGTTTATGATCAAGATTTTCTATGCACAATATTTGGTTCTTCTCTGAATTCTTATATGTATGATTTAATTATCTTTGCAAGTCTCTTCGTATTATCAATTTGGTTTGGCCTACTAGATTGATCTTTCTTGCAATGGGAGAAGTGCTTAGCTTTGGGTACAATCTTGCGGTGTCCTTTCCCAGTGATAGCAGGGGCAGCAAGGCACGGATTGTATTGTTGCCATCGAGGATAAAAAGATGGGGTTTATAGCATATTGCTTGAGTTTATCCCTCTACATCATGTCATCTTGCTTAATGCGTTACTCTGTTCTTATGAACTTAATACTCTAGATGCATGCTGGATAGAGGTCGATGTGTGGAGTAATAGTAGTAGATGCAGAATCGTTTCGGTCTACTTGTTGCGGACGTGATGCCTATATACATGATCATGCCAAGATATTCTCATAATTATGCACTTTTCTATCAATTGCTCGACAGTAATTTGTTCACCCACCATAATACTTATGCTATCTTGACAGAAGCCACTAGTGAAACCTATGGCTCCTGGATCTATCGTTTATAATATAAGTTTCCAATCTATTTTATTTCGCAATCTATATAATAAAAATACCAAAAATATTGATCTTATTATTATTATTATCTCTATCAGATCTCACTCTCGTAAGTGACCGTGAAGGGATTGACAACCCCTTTATCATGTTGGTTGCGAGGTTCTTATTTGTTTGTGTAGGTACAAGGGACTTGCATGTAGTCTCCTACTGGATTGATACCTTGGTTCTCAAAAACTGAGGGAAATACTTACGCTACTTTACTGCATCACCCTTTCCTCTTCAAGGGAAAACCAACGCAGTGCTCAGGAGGTAGCAAGAAGGATTTCTGGCGCCATTGCCGGGGAGGTTGCACCAAGTCAAGTCAAGATTTGATCTCCCGTCAACAAGCCATTTCTAGCGCTGTTGACGAGGAGATCTACATCAAGTCAAGACATACCAAGTACCCATCATACACTCTTATCCCTCGCATTACATTATTTGCCATTTGCCTCTCTTTTCCTCTCCCCCACTTCACCCTTGTCGTTTTATTCACCCTCTTTTTCTGTTCCCCTTCTCTTTTCCGTTCGTCTCTTTTCACTTGCTTCTTGTGTGCTTGTGTGTTGGATTGTTTGCCACGATTGCCTTACCAAAAAGTTTTGATCCTCACCTTAGAAGGTTGGAAGAAATTGAAAACAACGTCAGAAGTTTTATGTCCTTGCAGTTTGAGCATAATAATTTCTTCAGAAACGAGCTTAAAGAACAAAAAGGTTTTATGGGGTACATGAATAAAGAGCTCGATGATATGTCTAAAGAATTTCCCATAGATTAATGATGTTCTTATTGTTGCAAATAGGAATTATTTTCCCATGTATTTCATTGTTCTTGATATTGATTGCAATCCTTCATGTCCTATTTATTCTTGATAGACCTTTCCTTAGAACGATTGGTGCAATTATTGATATGAAAGAAGGGAATATTAGATTCCAATTTCCATTAAGGAAGGGCATGGATCATTTTTCTAAAAATAAAATTAAATTACCTTATGAATCTATTATGAGAGCCACTTATGTATTGCATACCAAAGATGATAACACCTAGATCTATTCTTGCTTTTATGCCTAGCTAGGGGCGTTAAACGATAGCGCTTGTTGGGTGCAATATAATTTTATTTTTGTTTCTTGCTTTTTGGTTCTGTTTAGTAATAAATAATTCATCTAGCCTCTGTTTATCTGTGGTTTTATGCTTTTAATTAGTGTTTGTGCCAAGTAGAACCTTTGGGAAGACTTGGGGAAAGTCTTTGCGATCTTGCTATAAAAAACAGAAACTTTAGCGCTCACGAGATTTGCTGCCATTTTTACTGGAGAGTGCGATTAGGTCGATTCTTTTTGCATATGATTAATAGGTAAATTCCTCACGCCCAGAAATTTATTTAGAATTTTTGAGGTTATAGAAGTAGTCGAAACCTACAGATTACTACAGACTGTCCTGTTTTTGACAGATTCTGTTTTTCGTGTGTTGTTTGCTTATTTTGATGAATCTATGGCTAGTATCGGAGGCTATGAATCATAGAGAAGTTGTAATAAAGTAGGTTTAACACCAAAATAAATAAATAATGAGTAAGTGGTGGTTTGTTTTCTTAAACTAACATAGCTCATGAGATTTTCTGTTTAAGTTTTGTGTTGTGAAGTTTTCAAGTTTTGGGTAAAGATTTGATGGATTATAGAATAAGGAGTGGCAAGAGCCTAAGCTTGGGGATTCCCAAGGCACCCCAAGGTAAAATTTAAGGACAATCAAAACCCTAAGCTTGGGGATGCTCCGGAAGTCATCCCCTCTTTCGTCTTCTTCCATCGGTAACTTGAGGCTATATTTTTATTCACCACATTATATGTGTTTTGCTTGGAGCGTCTTGTATGATTTGAGTCTTTGCTTTTTAGTTTACCACAATCATCCTTGCTGTACACACCTTTTGGGATAGACACACATGAATTGTAATTTATTAGAATACTCTATGTGCTTCACTTATATCTTTTGAGATAGATAATTTTGCTCTAGTGCTTCACTTATATCTTTTAGTGCATGGGGGTGGTTTTATTTCATAGAAATTATTGATCTCTCATGCTTCACTTATATTATTTTGAGAGTCCTTTAGAATAGCATGGTAATTTGCTTTGATTATAAAATTAGTCCTAATATGATAGGCATCCAAGATAGGTATAATCAAAACTATCATAAAAAGTGCATTGAATACTATGAGAAGTTTGATACTTGATGATTGTTTTGAGATATGAAGATGGTGATATTAGAGTCATGCTAGTTGAGTAGTTGTGAATTTGAGAAATACTTGTTCTAAAGTTTGTGATTCCCGTAGCATGCACGTATGGTGAACCATTATGTGATGAAGTCGGAGCATGATTTATTTATTGATTGTCTTCCTTATGAGTGGCGGTCGGGGACGAGCGATGGTCTTTTCCTACCAATCTATCACCCTTCCACCATTGCTAGCCTCTCTAGTACCGTGCAACTTTCGCCGATACCTTAAACCCACCATATACCTTCCTCAAAATATCCCCCATACCTACCTATTATGGCATTTCCATAGCCATTCCAAGATATATTGCCATGCAACTTTCCACCGTTCCGTTATTATGACATGCTTCATCATTGTCATATTGCTTTCCATGATCATGTAGTTGACATCGTATTTGTGGTAAAGCCACCGTTCATAATTTTTCATACATGTCACTCTTGATTCATTGCATATCCCGGTACACTGCCGGAGGCATTCACATAGAGTCATATTTTGTTCTAAGTATTGAGTTGTAATCTTTGAGTTGTAAGTAAATAAAAATGTGATGATCATCATTATTAAAGCATTGTCCCAAGTGAGGACAGGATGATGGAGACTATGATTCCCCCACAAGTCAGGATGAGACTCCGAATGAAAAAAAGGAAAAGAGGCCATAAAAAAAGAAGAAGAAGGCCCAAATAAAAAATGAAAAAATGAGAGAAAAAGAGAGAAGGGGCAATGTTACTATCCTTTTACCACACTTGTGCTTCAAAGTAGCACCATATCTTCATGATAGAGAGTCTCCTATGTTGTCACCTTCATATACTAGTGGGAATTTTACATTATAGAACTTGGCTTGTATATTCCAATGATGGGCTTCCTCAAAATGCCCTAGGTCTTCGTGAGCAATAGAGTTGGATGCACACCCACTTAGTTTCTTTTGTTGAGCTTTCATACACATATAGCTCTAGTGCATCCGTTGCATGGCAATCCCTACTCACTCACATTGATATCTATTGATGGGCATCTCCATAGCCCATTGGTACGTCTAGTTGGTGTGAGATTATCTTCTCCTTTTTTGTCTTCTCCACAACCACCATTCGATTCCACCTATAGTGCTATGTCCATGGCTCATGCTCATGTATTGCGTGAAGATTGAAAAAGTTTGAGAACACCAAAAGTATGAAACAATTGCTTGGCTTGTCATCGGGGTTGTGCATGATTAAATACTTTGTGTGATGAAGATAGAGCATAGCCATACTATATGATTTTGTAGGGATGACTTTCTTTGGCCATGTTATTTTGAGAAGACATGATTGCTTAGTTAGTATGCTTGAAGTATTGCTATTTTTATGTTAATATTAAAATTTTGTCTTGAATCTTTCGGATCTGAACATTCATGCCATAATAAAGAAAATTAATTGAGAAATATGTTAGGAAGCATTCCACATCAAAAATTCTGTTTTTATCATTTACCTACTCGAGGACGAGCAGGAATTAAGCTTCGGGATGCTTGATACGTCTCCAACGTATCTATAATTTTTGATTGTTCCATGCTATTATATTATCTGTTTTGGATGTTTAATGGGCTTTACTATGCACTTTTATATTATTTTTGGGACTAACCTACTAACCTAAGCCCCTATGCAAATTGCTGTTTTTTTGCCTATTTCAGTGTTTCGCAGAAAACGAATATCAAACGGAATCCAAACGGAATGAAACCTTCGGGAGAGTTATTTTTGGAACAAACGTGACCCACGGGACTTGGAGTGGACGTCAAGAAACAAACAAGGCAGCCACGAGGCAGGGGGTCCGCCTACCCCCTGGGCGCGCCCTCCACCCTCGTGGGCCCATTGTGGCTCCACCGACCTACTTCTTCCTCCTATATATATCCATATACCCCGAAAACATCCAGGAGCACCTCGAAACCCTATTTCCAACGCCGCAACCTTCTGTACCCAAGAGATCCCATCTTGGGGCCTTTTCTGGAGCTCCGTCGAAGGGGGAATCAATCACGGAGGGCTTCTACATCAACACCATAGCCTCTCCGATGATGTGTGTGTAGTTTACCTCAGACATTTGGGTCCATAGTTATTAGCTAGATGGCTTCTTATCTCTCTTTGGATCTCAATACAAAGTTCTCCTCGATCTTCTTGGAGATCTATTCGATGTAACTCTTTTTGCGGTGTGTTTGTCGAGATCTGATGAATTGTGGGTTTATGATCAAGATTATCTATGAACAATATTTTGTTCTTCTCTGCATTCTTATATGTATGATTTAATTATCTTTGCAAGTCTCTTCGAATTATCAGTGTGGTTTGGCCTACTAGATTGATCTTTCTTGCAATGGGAGAAGTGCTCAGCTTTGGGTTCAATCTTGCGGTGTCCTTTCCCAGTTACAGCAGGGGCAGCAAGGCACATATTGTATTGTTGCCATCGAGGATAAAAAGATGGGGTTTATACCATATTGCTTGAGTTTATCCCTCTACATCATGTCATCTTCCTTAATGCATTACTCTGTTCTTATGACCTTAATACTCCAGATGCATGCTAGATAGCGGTCGATGTGTGGAGTAATAGTAGTAGATGCATAATCGTTTCGGTCTACTTTTCACGGATGTGATGCCTATATACATGATCATGCCTAGATATTCTCATAATTATGCACTTTTCTATCAATTGCTCGACAGTAATTTGTTCACCCACCTAATACTTATGCTATCTTGAGAGAAGCCACTAGTGAAACCTATGGCTCCCGGGTTTATCTTTTATCATATAAGTTTCCAATCTATTTTATTTCGCAATCTTAACTTTCAATCTATATCATAAAAATACCAGACATATTTATCTTATTATTATTATCTCCTCGTAGTGGTGATACACGAAGATATGCTCGGTCTCCAATTTCATAGACTACCTCCTTCCGTTTAGTATCGACATAACTCTTCTGCCTGGACTGAGCTGCCTTCAGTCTATCTCGAATCAACTTAACCTCTCTTCAGACTCTTTGATCAAATTTGGTCCAAACAACTGACGGTCTGCAACTTCATCCCACATCAACGGTGTCCTGCATCTTCTTCCATACACAGCTTCAAAAGGTCCATCTTCAAACTAGCCTGATAACTATTGTGGTATGAGAACTCTGCGTAGGGTAAATTATCGTCCCAACTAGATCCATAATCTAGCACACAAGCTCTCAACATGTCCTCCAGAATCTGATTGACTCTCTCTGTCTGTCCATCGGTCTATGGATGAAAGGTTGTACAAAACTCCAGCCTAGTACCCAAAGTCTGGTGTAGCTGATTCCAAAATTTCAAGGTAAAATGTGTCCCTCTATCTGAGACAATGGTCCTCGGAACTCCATGCGGACATATGATCCTGGTCATATATATCTTGGCCAACTTCGCGCTTGTATAGGTGGTTTTCACTGGGATAAAGTGAGCCACTTTGGTCAAGCGATCTACTACTACCCAGATTGAGTCATATACCGATCGGGTCCTGGGTAATCCGGTGATGAAATCCATGCCAAGTTTATCCCACTTCCAATCGGGTATTGGCATAGGCTATAATAATCCAGCTGCATTCTGATGTTCTGCCTTCACTCTCTGACTTACATCGCATACTGCTACATACTCGGCAATATCCTTCTTCATACCTGTCCACCAGAAATTTTCCTTCAAATCCAAATACATCTTGGTGTCTCTGGGGTGAATCGACTATGGCGAGTCATGAGCTTCCTGAAGTATTAATTTCCTGATCTCCACATTATTTGGCACATATACACGATCCTCAAACCATAAAGTCTCGTTCTCATCCTCACAAAAACCTTTGGCTTTTCCTTTGTTCATCTTCTCCTTTATCTCAATGGTGTCCTTATCATCCTTCCGAGCTTCTCGAATCTTTCCCAACAATGTAGACTGAACCTCCATTGTTGCAACAAAACCTCTTGGAACTATCTCCAAACAAAGTTCCTTGAGACCGTCAACTAACTCATGCGGTAATCCTCCGCTTACAAGAGTATTGGCATAACTCTTGTAGCTCAAAGCATCTGCTACGACATTGGCCTTTCCTGGATGATATTGCAACTTCATATCATAATCCTTTATGAGCTCCAACCGTCTCCTCTGCCTGAGATTCCACTCCTTCTGCGTGAAAATGTACTTCAAACTCTTGTGATCCGTGTACACGTCACAATGGTTTCCAATCAGAAAATGTCTCCAGGTCTTGACTCTTGAGCGCATGCACTACGACTGCTAACTGAAAACCATGTGTGTCATAATTCAACTCATGAGGTCGAAGCTGCCAGGAGGCATATGAAACAACTCTTCCGTCTTGCATAAGTACACCTCCAAGTCCCAAGCGAGAAGCGTCACAATACACATGGAAATCCTTACGTATATCCGGAAGAATCGGGACTGGGGCTGTAACCAAACATTTCTTCAACTCCTGAAAACTAGCCTCACAATCCTCGGTCCATTTGAACTTGGTGTCCTTCTTCAATAATTCAGTCCCGGGTTTCCCAATTTTGGAAAAAAATCCCAAAAAATCTCCGATAATATCCTGTGAGTTCCAGAAAACTTCAGATCTCTCCAACTGAGGTGGGTGCCAACCACTCAGTGACAGACTGAACCTTTGTAGGGTCTACGGCTATACCTTCTCCTGATATAACATGTCCAAGAAATCCAAGTTCCTTCAACCAAAAACTTACACTTGTTGAACTTGGCATATAGCTGATGTTCCCTGAGTTTCTTGAGAACTAATCGTAAGTGTTCCTTGTGTTCCTCTTCATTCTTTGAGTACACCAAAATATCATCAATGAACACCACAACAAACTTATCCAAAAACTCCATGAACACCTTGTCCATCATACTCATAAAATAGGCAGGGGCATTAGTAAATCCAAAAGACATGACTGTGTACTCATATAGCTCGTAACTTGTGGTAAAAGTTTTCTTAGGTATATCCTGTTCTCGGATCTTCAATTGGTGGTATCCTAATAGAAGATCGATCTTGGAGAATACTTTAGCTCCTTGCAACTGGTCAAATAGATCATTGATCATCGGTAGTGGGTACTTATTCTTGATCGTCACTTCATTCAACGCCCGATAATCAACAACTATTCTCAAAGATCCATCCTTCTTCTCAACTAAGAGAACTGGGGCTCCCCACGGTAATGAACTTGGCCGTAATATAACCTTTCTCCAATAACTCCTTAATCTGCTTCTTAATTTCCTCCAGATCATTTGCAGGCATCCGATGCGGTCTCTTCGATATGTGTCTGGTGCCTGGCAACAACTCTATCAAAAACTCTATGTCTCGATCCGGCGGCATGCCTGGTAGTTACTCTGGAAATACATCCGGGTAATCCTTCACAACAGGAAATTCTTCCTGAACAACTCCCGAGAGAGAATTTACTTGGGTCCTCCTTGGCGCATGCCTAGACACGTACTTGATCCTCTTTCCCTCTGGGGTGGTGAGTAGAATTGAATTACTAGCACAATCGGTATTTCCTCTGTACATGGATAGCCAATCCATGCCTAGTATCACATCCAATCCTTGTGACTCCAAAATTATCAGTTCTAAGGGGAAAACATGTCTACCTATGGTCAATGGCATCTGAAAACATCCACTGCTTGCCATATACTCCGCTCCAGGTGAGCTTACTAACATAGGTGTCTTAAGAACTTTGGTGGGTAACTTATACTTATCCACAAATCCCCTTGATATGTATAAATGCAATGCACCAGTATCAAAAAGAACTATTGCAGTAAATGACATAATTAGAAACTTACCTATAACTGCATCTAGCTGTTCTTCAACCTCCTCCACGTTAACGTGGTTCACTTGTCCTCTGGTGAAAGGGTTGGGCTTCTTCCCAGAGTTTCCATTTCCATTGCCATTCTTCAACTCTAAGCAACCATTGCCGTAGTGCCCAGTCTTCCCGCACTTGTAACACGTGACATGACTCGGACCCTTCTTAGCGGGTGTTGCTGGATTGGGACGGTTCTGGCTGCTGCTTCCTCCATTCTCATTCCCATTCTTATGGCCACTGTAGTTATGTGTGCTTCCTCCGTTATGAGTATGGCCTCCATGGTTATGGGTGTAACCTCCGGAGTTAGGGGTAAAGCGAGGCTTCTGCTGAGCTCCAGAATTGTACTTCCCCTATCCATACTTCCGTTTGTGGCTCTCTATCTGTTGTTGTTTGCTTTGAATCATAAGGACCCTATCTACCAACTCCTGGTAGTTAGTGAATGTTGCCACCATCAACTGCATACTCATCTCATCATTCAGCCCTTCCATAAACTTTTCCTGCTTCGCGGCATCTGTGGCCACATCATCTGGGGCATAGCGAGCTAACTTACTAAACTCATCCACGTACTGCCCCATCGTATGATTTGCCTGGCATAAGTTGCGAAACTCACGCTTCTTCATGTTCATTGCTCCAATTGAGACATGAGCTGCGCAAAACTTGCTGAAACTGATCCCATGGGACATTGGCTATGGGAAAAGTGGCGGTGTAATTCTCCCACCATGAGGCCGCGGGTCCATCCAATTGATGTGCGGCAAAACACACCTTCTCAGCATCTGTGCAACCTACATTGGTTGGCTCCCTTCCAATCCCGCGGAGCCAGTCATCAGCAACAATCGGCTCGGTGCTACTAGAAAACACCGGCGGATTCAACCTCAGAAAACAGGCTAAGTTGTCAACTGGAGGTGGTGGCGGTGGGTTGTTATTGTTGTTGTTGTTGTTGTTGTTGTTGTTGTTGTCATTGCCTTGGTTCTGGACTAGTAGCTGCATCAAGGCATTCTGCTGCTGGATCAACTGGGTGAGCTCCGATGGAAAAACAAATCCGGGGTCATGTCTCGGAGGAATCTGATAGGTTTAGAGGGGAGAGAATAGAATAGAGTGGGGTCTAAGGAGAAAATCACTACCCATATGCACATGAGACAAACACATTCATATCACTCCACTCAATTCAAACAAGGGCATACAATCGATCTAGCTACCGTTACAAAATACTTGGACTACTACTATATACACAGGGAAATACTACTGATAATATGGGGTCGACTAGAAATTTTGATCGGAAGAAGACTCCATGATATCTGCTCCAGCATCGCCTTCATAGTCATCATCACTGTCGGGGTCAGAGTCGGTGTCGTCGATGATGATGTAGTCTTCGGGATGGTTGTCCTCTCCTGGCGTAGGGTCTCCCATGAATATTCCCAGATTGTTCTTCAGGTCTTCATTCTTCTCCAGTAGTACGACAATTTCCTCTTCATATCCATCACGTGTAGACTAAATTTCCTCTTCTAGCTCCATGTTCCTAGTCATCACCTTCTTCATGTCTATCATGCTGGCGCACATCTGGTTCTCCTGATGACGAATGTGCTGATTTAACTCCTGGATGTAGGCTACAATGGACTTGTCCCTCCTGGTGCTGATCATCCCCCATTGCTCATCTCAGCGTCCACATATCTGGTAGATGTTCCTTTAGATCCTTGTGGTAAACTTCGCCGATGCGTCCCATGGCGATGTGAGCTGCCATGCTCTTTCCTAGATTCCAGGCTGGTGCGTCAAAGGAAAACTCTATGGGCTCAGTAACTGGCGTGAATGTCCTTCCTGGAACATGAACTCGTATTGTCCAGCGCTCTTCTTCCGGTAAAGTGGCGGTGTAGGTCCTGGTGAAGCTTGGTATTCCAATGCTCAGGTATCTAGTGGCTTCCTTCAGGTGTCATCCAAAAGGGGTGTCTTCATCCGGTTGAGCAAACTTGTTCTTTGGGTCCGCCATCTATAGAGTGGAAAGTGGAGAAGAGTCAGAAATGAGTAGAGATGAGTGTCCTATGGCTCATCTTAGTGGTCGCGTCCTACAGTTAGCGTGTGCTCTGATACCATCTTGTAGCGATCTGACCTCAAACGGTCAAATCTCTGTGTATACGTGTCATCCCTGGATCGATAATGCTAACACACAGTACTCAAGGATTTATAACAGAGTTCAATCACACACTTATTACATCGAATGTCTCAAAAGAGAACTTATCACAATAATATGGCTGATGGCCATCTAATTAAGATAACAATGGGAGCTTCGAAGGTAAATGAGTCCATCAACTCCAACGGCATAGCTGAGTGCACGACAACGACCTAGCGCACCTTACTCTTCGTCTGAAAACTCTGCAACATAATACATTGTAGCATGTGTAGGTCAGCACATGGAATATGCTGGCAAGATAACACTATAGAGCAATGAACAAGTAACAGCTATAACTATATGCACATATGGCTGGTGGAGGCTCTATGGTTATCATTTTGCGAAAAGCCAGTTTTTCCCTATAACAAAGGAATATATTTTCTTTAACTACAAAGTTTGTTGAAAACATTGAGAATGGTAACCCCATCTCAATCCCAATTAATAACCATTAACCCAACAAGTTAATTAAGTAAAGTGATGAGATCAACATAGTAATTCAAGCACCAGATACTCAATATGTCCATAATCGGGGACACGGCTAAGCATGATTAGTTTATACACTCTACAGAAGTTTGTACACTTTTACCCACAAGGCTCGATCTCCCCCATTGAATTTCTCGCACTGCATGATGCTTGAGAAATGGATGACCGAGACACAGTCTTTTTGAAGAGGTCCCCTTAACCGACAGATAGGCTGGTACACCTACAATCCCCTTAAACAAGGGCATACAATTGATCTAGCTACCGTTACAAAATACTCGGACTACTACTATATACATGGGGGAATACTACTAATAATATGGGGGTCGACTAGAAATTTTGATCGGAAGAAGACTTCATGATATCTGCTCCAGCTTTGTCTTCATAGTTATCATCACTGTCGGGGTCGGAGTCGGTGTCGTCGATGACGATGTAGTCTTCGGGATGGTTGTCCTCTCCTAGCGTAGGGTCTCCCATGAATATTCCTAGCTTCTTCTTGAGGTATTCATTCTTCTCTAGTAGTACGGCAATTTCCTCTTCATATCCATCGCGTGTAGACTTCAGTTCCTCCTCTAGCTCCATGTTCCTGGTCATCACCTTCTTCATGTCTATCATGCTGGCGCACATCTGGTTCTCCTGATGACGAATGTGCTGGTTTAACTCCTGGATGTAGGCTGCAATGGACTTGTCCCACATGGTGCTGATCATCTCCCATTGCTCATCTCGGCGTCCACATATCTGGTAGATGGTGTCCTTTAGATCCTTGTGGTAAACTTCGCCGATGCGTCCCATGGCGATGTGAGCTGCCATGCTCTTTCCTAGACTCCAGGTTGGTGCATCAAGGGAAAACTCTATGGGCTCAGTAACTGGCATGAATGTCCTTCCTGGAACATGTACTCGTATTGTCCAGTGCTCTTCTTCCGGTAGAGTGGCGGTGTAGGTCCCGGTGAAGCTTGGAATTCCAATGTTCAGGTATCTAGTGGCTTCCTTCAGGTGTCGTCCAAAAGGGGTGTCTTCACCCGGTTGAGCAAACTTGTTCCTTGGGTCCGCCATCTATAGAGTGGAAAGTGGAGAAGAGTGTCATATGGCTCATCTTTGTGGTCGCGTCCTACAGTCAGCGTGTGCTCTAATACCATCTTGTAGCGATTTGACCTCAAACGGTCAAATCTCTATGTATAAGTGTCATCCCTGGATCGGTAATGCTGACACACACAATACTCGAGGATTTATAACAGAGTTCAATCACACACTTATTACATCGAATGTCTCAAAAGAGAACTTATCACGATAATATGGCTGAGGGTCATCTAATTAAGATAACAACGGGAGCTTCGAAGGTAAATGAGTCTATCAACTCCAACGGCATAGCTGAGTGCACGACAACGACCTAGCGCACCTTACTCTTCATCTGAAAACTCTGCAACATAATACGTTACAGCCTGTGTAGGTCAGCACATGGAATATGCTGGCAAGATAACACTATAGAGCAATGAACAAGTAACAGCTATAACTATATGCATATATGGCTGGTGGAGGCTCTATGGTTATCATTTTGTGAAAAACCAGTTTTTCCCTATAACAAAGGAACATATTTTATTTAACTACAAAGTTTGTTGAAAACATTGAGAATGGTAACCCCATCTCAATCCCAATTAATAATCATTAACCCAACAAGTTAATTAAGTAAAGTGATGAGATCAACATAGTAATTCAAGCACCAGATACTCAAGACATACATAACCAGGAACACGGCTAACCATGATTAGTTTATACACTCTGCAGAGGTTTGCGCACTTTTCCCCATAAGACTCGATCTCCTCCGTTGAATTTTTCGCACTGCATGATGTTTGAGAAACAGATGACCGAGACACAGTCTTTCCGAAGAGGCCCCCTTAACTGATAGAGAGGCCAATACACCTACAATCCCCTACATCTGCTAGCCCATCATGGAAAGGATTCCCACAACTTACTCAACTATGCCAGAGCCCATAATGGCTTGTGGCTGCGCACGGAAGTTTCCAGCATGAATAACATAATGATCCCTTTGAGCCTGGGTGGCGAACCATATAAAAATCATACAGATACCCCGGGATCTCGTTTGGACATCACTGGATTTCCCTAGGTGCCCACAAACCAATCCACCCAGATGTGTGTTAATGTAGCCACCTTAAGTAGACCCTTAGTTCATAATAATACTCACAACTGTCATGAATCACTCAAGCCAAACCACGTCTACAAGCATAGCATAGCAAAGTATAATAAGCGCAACGTAGAACTCCCAAGGTTTGAATAAAAGGGAAATAGGTACTACCTCAACAACTACTTCCCAATACCCACATGTTTAAAAGATCCTACTCATGCAATGTTTGAGGATTGAGACTAATGCATAAAAACTGGGTTATAAGGGATATGATCAAAGTGTTACTTGCCTTGCTGACGATCTGAAAACCCTAGTGACTTGTAGTAGCACGCTTCCCACTCCGGAAACTCTATCGTGAACAAACAATAGCATACATAAGCAATCAAGCATAAGATGCAAGGGTAAAACTCAAATGAAAAGATCCAAACTGAAAGTTCAACTGAAGAGCTTCGATTTGCAAAAAGAATCAACCAAATCGGAGCAACGAAACTCAAACTACGATCAAAAGAAGTTCGAATTCAAATCTGCTTGCAACCAAATTTTAATTTGTCAAAACCATGTTCAAGTTGGTTATCCGAAAAGAGGGGAACAAGACGAAGATTTTTGCATTGGCTTCACTGGATTTGCACAAGCGAGCAAAAAGTTGCGAGGGTTGGAAGATCAGGGTCTGATCTGTGAGAAAAGTATTTGCGGATAGGTCCCTGGCCGAAAATGAAATAAAAAGAAAAACCTATCGAACGAACATTCGCTATGAAACCCTAACGAACGAAAACGTTCGCTACCGAGAATTAACGGACAAACGTCCGCAAATTAAAACCAAACATAAAAACCGAGAAAAACCCTAACCCTAAAAATAAACCGATCTAAACCAAAGAAACGAAAAAAAACTGAAACGAACCGGCGAACACGGGCGGCGGCGCTTATAAAGGCCCAAGGAGGGGGCGCCGGGAGGAGTCTGGCTCGGACTCGAGCTCCGACGGCGGCGACGTGGAGTCCTCGCGTGGGAGGGAGGCGGCGCGTAGGCGGGCCAGCCTGCTCGGCTGGGCCTTCAGCCCAGTCGGGCAGGAACTTTTTTTTAAAGAATAAAATTTCACCCGAAGAAAATCCTAATAAATATAAAAAAATTCTAAAAACACCAGAAACAATTTTCACCGACTAAACCTAATATGTAGAACAAGGTGAACATTTTTCTGGCCTAAAAATGCAATTTTCAGAAATGCATATTTTTCTAATTCAAATAAAATAGCAAAGAAAATCCAAATTAAATTTTAATTTGATTTTAAATTTTCTTCTCCAATATTCCTTTCTTTTGAAGAAGTAATATTATCTTCTTTCTTTTATTTTTAATATTGGAAATAACTGGAGAGAAAATATAAAAAATCAAATTGATCCTCTTTTCAGATTTGAGAAAATTGAAATATGAAAATTTATGAAATCCCAAACTCTCTCCTTGGGTCCTTGAGTTGCTTAAGATTTCTAGGTTCACAACCAAATATGCAAATAAAATATGATATGCATATGAGGTCCTATGTATAACATCCAAATTGAAAATTGGGATGTTACACACTAGGCACTAGATCAATAGATTAGTCCAATAAATCATATAAAAAGTTGTCGAAAGTGTGTGAAAGTGGTATAATATTGGCATGAAACAATAAAAAATATAGATACGATGGAGACGTATCAGCATCCCCAAGCTTAATTCCTGCTCGTCCTCAAGCAGGTAAATGATAAAAAAGATAATTTTTGATGTGGAATGCTATCTAACATAAATTTGATCATATGTCTAGTCATGGCATGAATATTGAGACATAAGTGATTCAAAGCAATAGTCTATTTGACATAAAGATATCAATACTCAGGCATCCCAACAAATAATCATGTCTTCCAAAATATCAACACTAAAGAAAGCTATCCCTACAAAATCATATAGTATTTTCATGCTCTGTCTTCTTAACACAAAGTATTTATCATGCACAACCCCGATGACAAGCCGAGCAATTGGTTCATACTTTTTAACGCGTTTCAGCTTTTTCAACCCTCACGCAATACATGAGCACAAGCCATGGATATAGCACTACGGGTGGAATACATTATGATGATAGGGGTAAATATAAAGAAGACAAAAAAGTAAGAAAGTCTCACATCGATGCGGCTAACAAACGGGCTATGGAGATGCCCATCAATTGATATCAATGCTAGGAGTAGGGATTGCCATGCAACGAATGCACTAAGAGCTATAAGTGTATGAAAGCTCAATATGAAAACTAAGTGTGTGTGCATCTAATCCTATAATGAAAAATTCCCACTAGTATATGAAAGTGACATCATAGGAGACTCTCCATATGAAAAACATGGTGCTACTTTGAAGCACAAGTGTGGTAAAGGATACTAACAATGCCCCTTCTCTCTTTGTTTATTTTTTTTCCTTTTTTCTTTCTTTCTTTTTTTCTCTCATTGTCCGGAGTCTCATCCCGACTTGTGGGGGAATCATAGTCTCCATCATCCTTTCCTCACCGGGGCACTGCTCTAAAAATGAATAATGATGATCATCACACTTCTATTTACTTATAACTCAAAAGAAAATAAAAATTACAACGCGATACCTATTACAAAGTATGACTCTATATGAATGCCTCTGGCATGTACCACGATGTGCAATGATCTAGCGCAACATGTATGAAAAATGATGAACGGTGGGCGAGCCACAAACACTATGTCAGCTATATGATCATGCAAAGCAATATGACAATGAATGCTCAAGTCATCAAACAGAAGTGGTGGAAGTTGCATGGCAATATATCTCAGAATGGCCATGGAAAAGCCATAATAGGTAGGTATGTTGACTGTTTTGAGGAAGATAAAATAAGGCTTATGTGTGACAAAGCATATCATATCACAGAGTTTGGATGCAGCTGCGAAGTTTGCACCACGTCTCGATGTGAGAAAGGGCAATGCACGGTACTGTAGAGGCTAGCAAATTGCGGGAAGGCAAGAGTGCATATAATCCATGGACTCACATTAGTCATAAAGAACTCATATACTTATTGCAAAAGTTTATTAGCCCTCGAAGCAAAGTACTACTATGCATGCCCCTAGGGGGATAGATTGGTAGGAAAAGACCATCACTCGTCCCCGACCGCCACTCATAAGGTAGACAATCAATAATAAATCATGCTCCAACATCATAGCATAACGAGAGACTATACGTGCATGCTTCAGGAATCACAAACCTTAACACCAATATTCTTACTAAACACAACCGTTTACTAGTACCTCCCATATATTCCATCTCTATATCGCAAAACTATTGCAAGGAATCAAACATATCATATTTAGTGATCCATAAGTTTTATGTAGGATTTTATGACTAACCATGCAAGACCAATTCCTTTGGACTCTCTAAATAGATATAAGTGAAGCATGATATCTTCTACAAAAGACCATGCTCTAATAAATATAAGTGAAGCAAAAGAGCATTCTACAAATGACGGTTTTCTATGTGAAGAGAAACAGACAATCCAAACTTCAAATGATATAAGTGAAGCACATGAAGCATTCTATAAAGCCATACTCAAAAGATATAAGTGAAGTGCAATGAGCATTCCATAAATCAACCATGGACTATCTCATACCAGCATGGTGCATAAAATAAAAGTGAAAACTAAATGCAAAAGACGCTCCAAGATTTGCACATATCACATGAATGAAACGAAACCGAAAACATACAGATGCTTGTTGAAGAAAGATGGGATGCCTTCTGGGGCATCCCCAAACTTAGACGCTTGAGTATCCTTGAATATTTACTTGGGGTGCCTTGGGCATCCCCAAGCTTCAGCTCTTGCCTCTCCTCCTTCCCCTCACATTGAGACCTCCTCGATCTTCGAACACTTCATCCACATAAAACTCAACCAAACTTTTAGTGGCGGGGTTAGAGAATATGGCAATGAAATCCCATCATGTACTGCTGTAACATTATTGTATAATTATAAACAAACATTACCCACTGTATGCTATCACAATTCTATGGCCCCAAGTCAAGAAGGCTTCAACAAGAATTCAAACATATGCAAATAATGAAGCTATAACAGCAATTTATGAAAACAGAATAATCTATAAATATTTGAACATCCACCATACTAATGTAACTCAAGCAACTCTGAAACATCGGGACAAAATAAATTTTTTTTATAGAAAGACAGTGCAAAAAGTTTCAGAACTTTTTGATGTTCCAGTAAAAAATGTAAAATCGAGCACTACAGCCAAAGTTTCTGTTTTGCACCGCACAAACCAACAAGCAATTTAATCATCCTAAAGGCAAACCTTGGCACATTATTTTTATAATACAATGGAATTGTACAAGGGGATAATTATTTTTGTGATAATCTTCATGAAAAATTCTACACTGTTTCCATGAGCATGAACACAAGTGTTCAAGGTCGACCCTCACTTCTCCAATGCATAACTTCCAATCGCTTCTCTTTTGTGAAAAGGTTTTTAAGTTCCCCTCTATATTTTTGTTTTTAAACTATATAACAGCACTCAACAGAAATAAATGACTCTCTAAAACTTTTGGGTTGTCTCCCTCGCAACGCTTTCTTTAAAGCCATTAAGCTAGGCATAAAGTGCTCAAGTAATGAATCCACCCGGATCCCAAGGTATATCAAAGCCAATTTTAATTAGGAATGATTTGGCATTTAGTAGTGAGCACAAAGCAACATATATCAAGCAATGACGAAGTCTAACTCTCTTCCTATGCATCGGCATGTCATACAAGAACAATTCATGCACATCAAGTAAAGGCCAATACATAGCATAGGCAGTTTCTTGCAATTTTATTGTGTGGGAAACATAAAGAGGCGGAGATATAGTTCCCCTCTCATAATAATTGCAAGTAGGATCAACAAGCACATGCATATTATATTCATCAAAATCATCATGTGCAACGGTAAAAGGCAACCCATCAATATAATCCATAATAAAAGCAAACTTCTCCGATATAGTGTAGTTGGGAGAATTCAAAAAGATAATAGGACTATCATGTGTGGGTGCAATGGCAACAATTTAATCCTTAGCATAAGGAACTATGGCAAGTTCATCTCCATAAGCATAATTCATATTGGCATCTTGGCCACAAGCATCAAGTTCATCAAAAAGGGATATTTCAGATGAATCAACGGGATCATAACAATTATCATAGCATTCATCCTTCGGTAAGAAAGAAGGGGCATTAAATAATGTATGAGTTGAAGAGTTACTCTCATTAGAAGGTGGGAACAGGTAGCTAATCCGCTCTTACTTCATATGTTTTTCGCTGTCCTGATCATCTTTTTCATCCAATGAGCTCACAGTTTCATCAACTTCTTCTTCCATAGACTCCTGCAAAATATTAGTCTTTTCTTGGACAGCGGGGTTATTCTCAATAAATACATCAATATTATAATTATATTTATAATTATCATAGCAATATTTAAGGATAGCAAGATTTTCAGTTCTATAAACTGAATCATCAAAATCTTCAAACTTTTCAAACAAAGATTCAATTTCATATGCACCCTTAAAAGCAACAAATTCTTCTATTCGTTCCACATCATAATAATCATATATACCTCTAGCATAAGAAGCCAAGGTTTCATTATCATTAAATTCGCATGAATAGGGAAGGTGTGGAACCTCAATCTTAGAGCAACAAGTATAATCATATCTCAAGCATAGATTCCAAGCATACCATTGCAACATTTCAATTTGATCCCATAAAAGTGTTCCCTTTTGAGTCAAGCGATAATCACTAAAGTATGCACGTTGGTCCAATGTTACTCCCATTATCAAGTTGAATGGGGTTTGCTACCTCTTGAGCACTGCGTTGGTTTTCCCTTGAAGAGGGAAGGGTGATGCAGTAAAGCAGCGTAAGTATTTCCCTCAGTTTTTGAGAACCAAGGTGTCAAGCCAGTAGGAGACCATGTGTGAGTCACCTCGTACCTACGGACACAAATAAGAACCTCGCAACCAACGCGGTAAAGGGGTAGTCAATCCCTTCACAGCCACTTGCAAGAGTGAGATCTGATAGAGATGATAATAATAAGATAAATATTTTTGATATTTTTATGATATAGATTGAAAGTAAAGATTGCAAAATAAAATAGATTGGAAACTTATATGATGAAGAATAGACCCGGGGGACATAGGTTTCACTAGTGGCTTCTCTCAAGAAAGCATAAGTATTACGGTGGGTGAACAAATTACTGTCGAGCAGTTGATAAAAAGCGAATAATATGAGAATATCTAGGCATGATCATGTATATAGGTATCATGTCCGAGACAAGTAGATCGAAACGATTCTTCATCTACTACTATTACTCCACACATCGACCGCTATCCACCACGCATCTAGAGTATTAAGTTCATAAGAACAGAGTAATGCCTTAAGCAAGATGACATGACGTAGAGGGATAAACTCATGCAATATGATGTAAATCCCATCTTTTTATCCTCGATGGCAACAATACAATACGTCTCGGTTCCCTTTCTGTCACTGGGATCGAGCACCGCAAGATTGAACACAAAGCTAAGCACTTCTCCCATTGCAAGAAAGATCAATCTAGTAGGCGAAACCAAATTGATAATTCGAAGAGACTTGCAAAGATAAACCAATCATACATAAAAGAATTCAGAGAAGATTCAAATATTGTTCATAGATAGACTTGATCATAAACCCACAATTCATCGGATCTCGACAAACACACCGCAAAAGAAGATTACATCGAATAGATCTCAAACAGAATTGAGGAGAACTTTGTATTGAGATCCAAAGAGAGAGAAGAAGTCATCCAGCTACTAGCTATGGACCCGAAGGTCTGAAGTAAACTACTCACACATCATCGGAGGGGCCATGGAGTTGATGTAGAGGCCCTCCGTGATGAATGCACCCTCCGGCGGAGCTCCGGAAAAGGCCCCACGATGGGATCTCTTGGGTACAGAAGGTTGCGGCGGTGGCAAAAGGGTTTCGTGGTGCTCCTAGATGTTTGCGGGGTATATGGATATATATATAGGAGGACGAAGTAGGTCGGTGGAGCAATGAGGGGCCCACGAGGGTGGAGGGCGCGCTCCTCCTGCCTCGTGGCCTCCTCGATTGCTTCTTGACGTCCACTCCAAGTCTCCTGGATCACGTTTGTTCCAAAAATAACGCTCCCGAAGGTTTCATTCCGTTTGGACTGCAGTTGATATTCCTTTCGGCGAAGCTCTAAAATAGGCAAAAAACAGCAATTTGGGTCGGGCCTCCGGTTAATAGGTTAGTCCCAAAATAAATATAAAAGTGTAAAAATAAGCCCTTTAAGATCCAAAATAGATAATATAATAGCATGGATCAATAAAAAATTATAGATACGTTGGAAACGTATCAAGCATCCCCAAGCATAATTCATCCTCGTCCTCGAGTAGGTAAATGATAAAAACAGAATTTTTGATGTGGAATGCTTCCTAACATATTTCTCAATGTATTTTTTCTTTATTGTGGCATGAATGTTCAGAACTGAAAGATTCAAAATAAAAGTTTAATATTGACATAGAAATAATAATACTTCAAGCATACTAACTAAGCAATCATGTCTTCTCAAAATAACATGGCCAAAGAAAGTTATCCCAACAAAATCATATAGTCTGGCTATGCTGTTGCTACCTCTTCAGCACTTGCATTGGTTTTCCCTTGAAGAGGAAAGGGTGATGCAGCAGAGTAGCGTAAGTATTTCCCTCAGTTTTTGAGAACCAAGGTATCAATCCAGTAGGAGGCTACGCGTGAGTCCCTCGCACCTGCACAAAACAAATAATCCTCACAACCAACGCGATAAGGGGTTGTCAATCCCTACACGCTCACTTACGAGAGTGAGATCTGATAGATATGATAAGATAATATTTTTCGTATTTTTATGATAAAGATGCAAAGTAATAAAAGGCAATGAAAATAACAAAGTATTGGAAGATGAATATGATGAAGATAGACCCGGGGACCATAGGTTTCACTAGTGGCTTCTCTCGAGAGCATAAGTATTTTACGGTGGGTGAACGAATTACTATTGAACAATTGACAGAATTGAGCATAGTTATGAGAATATCTAGGTATGATCATGTATATAGGCATCACGTCCGAGACAAGTAGACCGACTCCTGCCTGCATCTACTACTATTACTCCACACATCGACCGCTATCCAGCATGCATCTAGAGTATTAAGTTCATAAGAACAGGGTAACGCCTTAAGCAAGATGACATGATGTAGAGGGATAAACTCATGCAATATGATGAAAACTACTCACACTTCATCGGAGAGGCTATGGTGTTGATATATAAGCCCTCCGTGATCAATGCCCCCTCCGACGGAGTTCCGGAACAGGCACCAAGATGGGATATCGTGGATACATAAAGTTACGGCGGTGGAATTAGGGTTTTGGCTCCGTATCTGATCGTTTGAGGGTACGTAGGTATATATAGGAGGAAGAAGTACGTCGGTGGAGCAACAGGGGGCCCACGAGGGTGGAGGGCGAGCCCTGGGGGGTAGGCGCTCCTCCTACCTCGTGGCCTCCTTGTTGATTGCTTGACGTAGGGTCCAAGTCTCCTGGGTCTTGTTCGTTCCAAAAATCACGTTCCCAAAGGTTTCATTCCGTTTGGACTCCGATTGATATTCCTTTTATTCGAAACCCGAAAATAGGCAAAAAAACAACAATTCTGGGCTAGGCCTCCGGTTAGTAGGTTAGTCCCAAATATAATATAGAAGTGGATAATAAAGCCCAATAATGTCCAAAACAGTAGATAATATAGCATGGAGCAATCAAAAATTATAGAAACATTGGAGACGTATCAAGCATCCCCAAGCTTAATTACTGCTCGTCCTCGAGTAGGTAAATGATAAAAATAGAATTTTTGATGTGGAATGCTACTTGGCATAATTTCAATATAATTCTTCTTAATTGTGGTATGAATATTCAGATCCAAAAGATTCAATAAAAAAGTTTAATATTGACATAGAAATAATAATACTTCAAGCATACTAATTAAGCAATTATGTCTTCTCAAAATAACACGGCTAAAGAAAGTTATCCCTACAAAATCATATAGTCTGGCTATGCTCTGTCTTCACCACACAAAGTATTTAAATCATGCACAACCCCGATCAAAAGCCAAGGAATTGTTTCATACTTTTGACATTCTCAAACTTTTTCAATCTTCACGCAATACATGAGCGTGAGCCATGGATATAGCACTTTAGGTGGAATAGAATGGTGTTTGTGGAGAAGACAAAAAGGGAGAAGATAGTCTCCCATCAACTAGGCGTATTAACGGGCTATGGTGATGCCCATCAATAGATGTCAATGTGAGTGAGTAGGGATTTCCATGCAACGGATGCACTAGAGCTATAAGTATATGAAAGCTCAAAAATAAACTAAGTGGGTGTGCATCCAACTCGCTTGCTCACGAAGACCTAGGGCAATTTGAGGAAGCCCATCATTGGAATATACAAGCCAAGTTCTATAATGAAAAATTTTCCACTAGTACATAAAAGTGACAACATAGGAGACTCTCTATCATGAAGATCATGGTGCTACTTTGAAGCACAAGTGTGGTAAAAGGATAGTAGCATTGTCCCTTCTCTCTTTTTCTCTTTTTTTATTTGGGCCTTTTCTCTTTTTTTATGGCCTTGTTTTATTTTTTTACTTTTCGTCCGGAGTCTCATTCTGACTTGTGGGGGAATCATAGTCTCCATCATCCTTTCCTCACTGGGACAATGCTCTAATAATGATGATCATCAAACTTTAATTTTCTTACAACTCAACAATTACAACTTGATACTTAGAACAAGATATGACTCTATATGAATGCCTCCGGTGGTGTAGCGGGATATGCAATGAATCAAGAGTGACATGTTTGAAAGAATTATGAACGGTGGATTTGCCACAAATACAATGTCAACTACATGATCATGCAAAGCAATATGACAATGATGGAGCGTGTCATAGTAAACGGAACGGTGGAAAGCTGCATGGCAATAATCTCGGAATGGCTATGGAAATGCCATAATAGGTAGGTATGGTGGCTGTTTTGAGGAAGGTATATGGTGGGTGTATGATACTGACGAAAGGTGCGCGGTATTAGAGAGGCTAGCAATGGTGGAAGGCCGAGAGTGCGTATGATCCATGGACTCAACATTAGTCATAAAGAACTCATATACTTATTACAAAAATCTACAAGTTATGAAAGCAAAGTATTACGCGCATGCTCCTAGGGGGATAGATTGGTAGGAAAAGATCATCGCTCGTCCCCGACCGCCACTCATAAGGAAGACAATAAATAAATAAATCATGCTCCGACTTCATCACATAACGGTTCACCATACGTGCATGCTACAGGAATCACAAACTTTAACACAAGTATTTCTCAAATTCACAACTACTCAACTAGCATGACTCTAATATCACCATCTCCATATGTCAAAACAATTATCAAGTATCAAACTTCTCATAGTATTCGACACACTCATAAGAGAATTTTATTATTAATCTTGTATACCTAGCATATAGGATTATTTTAAGCAAATTACCATGCTATTTAAGACTCTCAAAATAATCTAAGTGAAGTATGAGAGATCGATAGTTTCTATAAAACAAATCCACCACCGTGCTCTAAAAGATATAAGTGAAGTACTAGAGCAAAACTATATAACTCAAAAGATATAAGTGAAGCACATAGAGTATTCTAACAATTTCCGAATCATGTGTGTCTCTCTCAAAAGGTGTATACAACAAGGATGATTGTGGTAAACTAACAAATAAAGACTCAAATAATACAAGACGCTCCGAGCAAAACACATATCATATGGTGAATAAAAATATAGCTCCAAGTAAAGTTACCGATAGAAGTAGACGAAAGAGGGGATGCCTTCCGGGGCATCCCCAAGCTTTGGCTTTTAGGTGTGCTTAGATTATATTGGGGGTTCCATGGGCATCCCCAAGCTTAGGCTCTTGCCACTCCTTGTTCCATAATCCATCAAATCTTTACCCAAAACTTGAAAACTTCACAACACAAAACTTAAAGTAGAAAATCTCGTGAGCTCCGTTAGCGAAAGAAAACAAAAGACCACTTCAAGGTACTGTAATGAACCCATTATTTATTTATATTGGTGTTAAACCTACTGTATTCCAACTTCTCTATGGTTTATAAACTATTTTACTAGCCATAGATTCATCAAAATAAGCAAACAACACACGAAAAACAGAATCTGTCAAAAACAGAACAGTCTGTCGTAATCTGTAGCTAACGCAAGATCTGGAACCCCAAAAATTATAAAATAAATTGCTGGACGTGAGGAATTTATATATTAATCATATGCAAAATTAATTAACTAAATAGAACTTTCCAAATAAAAATGGCAGCATTTCTCGTGAGTGCTAAAGTTTCTGTTTTTTTACAGCAAGATTAACAAGACTTTCCCCAAGTCTTCCCAACGGTTCTAATTGGCACAAACACTAATTAAACACAAAAAACACAACCAAAAAAGAGGCTAGATAAATTATTTATTGAATAACATCAAGTAAAAATATTGGGTTGCCTCCCAACAAGCGCTTTGTCTTTAAAGCCTTATAGCTAGGCATTGATAATTTCAATGATGCTCACATGAAAGACAGGAATTGAAGCACAAAGAGAGCATCATGAAAAACGTGACAAACACATCTAAGTCTAACATACTTCCTATGCATAGGCATCTTATAGGCAAACAAAATATCACAGCAAGCAAAAACTAGCATATGCAAGGAAGCGGAAAGAAACAATAGCAATCTCAATATAACGAGAGATAATTTAATAACATGAAAATTTCTAAAATCATATTTTCCTCTCTCATAATAATTACATGTCGGATCATAAGCAAACTCAACAAAATCTCTATCACATAAAATATTTTCAACATGATCCACATGCATGCAAAGTTGACACTCTTCCAAAATAGTGGGATTAACATTAACTAAAGTCATGACCTCTCCAAACCCACTTTTATCAAAGATTTCATAAGATTGAACATTTTCCAAATATGTGGGATCTAAAGTTGAAACTATTCCAAACCCACTTTCAATAATATTGCAAACACTATTATCAATTTCATATTCATCATGGGGCTTAAATAAATTTTCAAGATGATAAGAAGAATCACCCCAATCATGATCATTGCAACAAGTAGAGGACATAGCAAAACTAGCATCCCCAAGCTTAGGTTTTTGCATATTATTAGCGCAATTTACATAAATAGAATTTGTAATAAAATCATTGCAATCATGCTTTTTATTCAAAGATCTATCGTGAATCGCTTCATAAAGTAATTCATCACACTTTTCAGATTCACGAATTTCAAGCAAAACCTCATAAAGATAATCTAGTGCACAAAACTCACTAGCAATTGGTTCATCATAATTGGATGAGGATCCATAGATCTTTGGTTCTCTGTTTAGTAATAAATAAACAAATATTCCAACCATACGAGTAAACAAGAAATGGGCAAAAGAGGCAAATTGGGAAAGAGAAGGGGAAAGGAGAGAGAGAGGGCGAATAAAACAGCAAGGGTGAAGAGGGGGAGAGGAAAACGAGAGGTAAATGGAAAATAATGTAATGCGGGAGATAAGGGTTTGTGATGGGTACTTGGTATGTTGACTTTTGCGTAGACCTCCCCGGCAACGGCGCCAGAAATCCTTCTTGCTACCTCTTGAGCACTTGCGTTGGTTTTCCCTTGAAGAGGAAAGAGTGATGCATCAGATTTGCGTAAGTATTTCCCTCAGTTTTTGAGAACCAAGGTATCAATCCAGTAGGAGGCTACGCGCGAGTCCCTCGCACCTACACAAAACAAATAAATCCTCGCATCCAACGCGATAAGGGGTTGTCAATCCCTACACGATCACTTACGAGAGTGAGATCCAATAGATATGATAAGATAATATTTTTGGTATTTTTATGATAAAGATGCAAAGTAAAATAAAAGGCAATGAAAATAACAAAGTATTGAAAGATTAATATGATGAAGATAGACCCGAGGACCATAGGTTTCACTAGTGGCTTCTCTCGAGAGCATAAGTATTTTAAGGCGGGTGAACAAATTACTATTGAGAAATTGACAGAATTGAGCATAGTTATGAGAATATCTAGGTATGATCATGTATATAGGCATCACGTCCGAGACAAGTAGACCGACTCCTGCCTGCATCTACTAGTATTACTCCACACATCAACCGCTATCTAGCATGCATCTAGAGTATTAAGTTCATAAGAACAGAATAACGCCTTAAGCAAGATGACATGATGTAGAGGGATAAACTCATGCAATATGATGAAAACCCCATCTTGTTATCCTCGATGGAAACAATACAATATATGCCTTGTTGCCCCTACTGTCACTGGGAAAGGACACCGCAAGATTGAACCCAAAGCTAAGCACTTCTCCCATAGCAAGAAAGATCAATCTAGTAGGCCAAACCAAACTGATAATTCAAAGAGACTTTCAAAGATAACCAATCATACATAAAAGAATTCAGAGGATATTCAAATATTATTCATAGATAAACTTGATCATAAACCCACAATTCATCGTCTCAACAAACACACCGCAAAAAGAAGAATACATAGAATAGATCTCCACAAGAGAGGGGGAGAACTTTGTATTGAGATCCAAAAAGAGAGAAGAAGCCATCTAGCTAATAATTATGGACCCGTAGGTGTGAGGTAAACTACTCACACTTCATCGGAGAGGCTATGGTGTTGATGTAGAAGCCCTCCGTGATCGATGCCCCCTCCGGCGGAGCTCCGGAACAGGCCCCAAGATGGGATCTCGTGGATACAAAAAGTTACGTCGGTGGAATTAGGGTTTTGTCTCCGTATCTGATCGTTTCAGGGTACGTAGGTATATATAGGAGGAAGAAGTACGTCGGTGGAGCAACAGGGGACCCACGAGGGTGGAGGGCGCGCCCTCGGGGTTAAGCGCGCCCCCTACCTCGTGGCCTCCCTGCTGATTGCTTGACGTAGGGTCCTAGTCTCCTGGGTCTTGTTTGTTCCAAAAATCACGTCCCCGAAGGTTTCATTCCGTTTGGACTCCGTTTGATATTCCTTTTTTCGAAACCCTAAAATAGGCAAAAAAAACAACAATCCTGGGTCGGGCCTCCGGTTAGTAGGTTAGTCCCAAAAATAATATAAAATTGGATAATAAAGCCCAATAATGTCCAAAACAGTAGATAATATAGCATGGAGCAATCAAAAATTATAGATACGTTGGAGACGTATCAGCTCTATCTTCATCACACAAAGTATTAAATCATGCACAACCCCGATGACAAGCCAAGCAATTGTTTCATACTTTTGATGTTCTCAAACTTTTTCAATCTTCATGCAATATATGAGCATGAGCCATGGATATAGCACTATGGTGGAATAGAATGGTGGTTGTGGAGAAGACAAAAAAGGAGAAGATAGTCTCACATCAACTAGGCGTATCAATGGGCTATGGAGATGCCCATCAATAGATATCAATGTGAGTGAGTAGGGATTGCCATGCAAAGGATGCACTAGAGCTATAAGTGTATGAAAGCTCAACAAAAGAAACTAAGTGGGTTTGCATCCAACTTGCTTCCTCACGAAGACCTAGGGCAATTTGAGGAAGCCCATCATTGGAATATACAAGCCAAGTTCTATAATGTAAAATTCCCACTAGTTTATGAAAGTGACAACATAGGAGACTCTCTATCATGAAGATCATGATGCTACTTTGAAGCACAAGTGTGGAAAAAGGATAGTAACATTATCCCTTCTCTCTTTGTCTTTTTATTTATTCGGGCCTTCTTTTTTTGGCCTCTTTTCTTTCCTTTTTTTTATTTTTTTATTTTTTCTTCTGGGTCTCATCCCGACTTATGGAGGAATCATAGTCTCCATCATCCTTTCCTCACTGGGACAATGCTCCAATAATGATGATCATCACACTTCTTTTTTTATTTACAACTCAAGAATTACAACTCAAGAATTACAACTCAATACTTAGAACAAAATATGACTCTATGTGAATGCCTCCGGCGGTGTACCGGGATATGCAATGAATCAAGAGTGACATGTATGAAAAAATTATGAACGGTGGCTTTGCCACAAGTACGATGTCAAATACATGATCATGCATGGCAATATGACAATGATGAAGTGTGTCATAGCAAACGGAATGGTAGAAAGTTGCATGGCAATATATCTTGGAATGGCTATGGAAATGCCATAATAGGTAGGTATGGTGGCTGTTTTGAGGAAGGTATATGGTGGGTTTATGGTACCAGCGAAAGCTGCGCGGTACTAGAGAGGCTAGCAATGGTGGAAGGGTGAGGGTGTGTATAATCCATGGACTCAACATTAGTCATAAAGAACTCGCATACTTATTGCAAAAATCTATTAGTTCTCGAAACAAAGTACTACGCGCGTGCTCCTAGGGGGGTAGATTGGTAGGAAAAGACCATCGCTCGTCCCCGACCGCCACTCATAAGGAAGACAATCAAATAACACCTCATGTTTCAAATTTGTTACACAACGTTTACCATACGTGCATGCTACGGGACTTGCAAACTTCAACACAAGTATTCTCAAATTCACCACTACTCAACTAGCATGACTCTAATATCACCATCTCCATATCTCAAAACAATTATCAAGTATCAAACTTCTCATAGTATTCAATGCACTTATGTGAAAGTTTTTATTATGCCTAAAAGCAAATTGCCATGTTGTTCTAAAGGACTCTCAAAATAATATAAGTGAAGCATGAGAGACCAATTATTTCTATAAAATAAAACCACCACTGTGCTCTAAAAGATATAAGTGAAGCACTAGAGCAAAAACTATATAGCTCAAAAGATAAAAGTGAAGCACATAGAGTATTCTAATAAATTCTAATTCAAGTATGTCTCTCTGAAAAGGTGTGTACAGCAAGGATGATTGTGGTAAACTAAAAATCAAAGACTCAAATCATACAAGACGCTCCAAGCAAAACACATATCATGTGGCGAATAAAAATATAGCTCCAAGTAAAGTTACCGATGAACGAAGACAAAAGAGGGGATGCCTTCCGGGTCATCCCCAAGCTTAGGATTTTTGGTGTACTTTTATTTTACCTTGGGTTGCCATGGGAATCCCAAATCTTAGGCTCTTGCCACTCCTTGTTCCATAATCCATCAAATCTTTACCCAAAACTTGAAAAATTCACAACACAAAACTTAACAAGAAAATCTCGTGAGCTCCGTTAGCGAAAGAAAACAAAACACCACTTCAAGGTACTGTAATGAACTAATTATTTATTTATATTTGTGTTAAACCTACTGTATTCCAACTTCTCTATGGTTTATAAACTCTATTACTAGCCATAGATTCATCAAAATAAGCAAACAACACACGAAAAACAGAATCTGTCAAAAACAGATCAGTCTGTAGTAATCTGTAACTAACACAAACTTCTGGAACCGCAAAAATTCTAAAATAAATTTCTGGACGTGAGGAATTTATCTATTAATCATCTGCAAAAATAATTAACTAAATATCACTCTCCAATAAAAAATGGCAGCAATTCTCGTGAGCGCTAAAGTTTCTGTTTTTTACAGCAAGATGAAAAAGACTTTCCCCAAGTCTTCCCAACGGTTCTACTTGGCACAAACACTAATTAAACACAAAAAACACAACCAAAACAGAGTCTAAATAAATTATTATTGAATAACATCAAGGAAAAAATATTGGGTTGTCTCCCAACAAGCGCTTTTCTTTAAAGCCTTATAGCTAGGCATAAGATTTCAACGATGCTCACATGAAAGACAAGAATTGAAGCACAAAGAGAGCATCATAAAACACGTGACAAACACATCTAAGTCTAACATACTTCCTATGCATAGGCATCTTATAGGAAAACAAATTATCAAGGCAAGCAAAAACTAGCATATGCAAGGAAGCGGAAAGAAACAATAGCAATCTCAACATAACGAGAGGTAATTTAGTAACATGAAAATTTCTACGACCATATTTTACTCTCTCATAATAATTAGATGTAAGATCATAAGCAAATTCAACAAAATTACTATCACACAAAATATTTTCAACAAGGTCCACATGCATGCAAAGTTGAGACTCTTCCAAAATAGTGGGATTAACATTAACTAAAGTCATAACCTCTCCGAACCCACTTTTATCAAAAACTTCATAAGATTGAACATTCTCCAAATATGTGGGATCTAAAGTTGACACTTTTCCAAGCCCACTTTCAATAATATTGCAAACACAATTATCAATCTCATATTCATCATGGGGCTTAAATAAATTTTCAAGATCAAAAGAAGTATCACTCCAATCATGATCATTGTAACAAATAGTAGACATGGCAAAACTAGCATCCCCAAGCTTAGGGTTTTGCATATTATTAACACAATTGACATTAATTGAATTTATAATAACATCATTGCAATCATGCTTTTCATCGAAGGAACTATCAAGTATGGGTGCAATAGCAACGATCTCATGTTTAACATAAGGAACTATAACAAATTCATCTTCATAAATATTGGCATCATGGCCACAAGAATAGCAAGCATCATGTTCATCAAGGGATATTCCAATCACGTCATCGGAACCATAATTATCTATAGATTCATGCATATCATTATTTTCTTTCAAAGCAACGGTCGTTCTTTCAATAAATTCTTTGACATAGACATTATGAGCATAGTTTTCATAGCAATATTTAAGTATGTCAAAATTTTCAAATTCGTAGAGAGTAATATCATACTTTTTGTAGCGACCAGACCTCAAACAGTCTGATCTCTGTGCTTCAGTGTCATCCCTGGATCAGTAATCCTGACACGCACAGTACTTGAAGGATTTATAACAGAGTAGCAATCACACACTTATTACAACGAGTGTCTCAAAATAGAACTTATTACAAATAATATGGCTTAAGGCCATCTAATAACGATAACAACGGAAGGCTTGGAAGAAAAGCGAGTCCATCAACTCCAACGGCATCACTGAGTATAGAACCACGACCTAAGGCTCCTTACTCGTTGTCTGAAAAGTCTGCAACATGAACGTTGCAGCCCGAAAATGGGTCAGCACATGGAATATGCTGGCAAAGTAACACATAGAGGGTAATGAACAAAAATAGGCTATACTACATGCATATATGGTTGGTGGAAAGCTCTATGCGCAAAGCCAGTTTTTCCCTACTACAAGGAATAAATTTTATTTAACTATCATGGTAGTTGTTAAACATTGAGAGCGTAGACACCCTCTCAATCCCAATTAAACATCATCATTAAAACCCAACAAAAATAATTAAAGTCACATGATGAGATTCACATGATAATCCAAGTACTAGATACTCAACACGTCCATAACCGGGGACACAGCTAATCATGATTAGTTTATACACTCTGTAGAGGTTTGCACACTTTTCCCTACAAGACTCGATCTCCTCCGTTGGGATTCTCGCACTACATGGTGTTTGAGAAACGGATGACCGAGACATAGTCTTTCAGAAGCGCTAGCACCTTACGATCGGGTAGACCGTTACACCTACTTTCCCCTACATCTGCTAGTCTACCACTGTAAGAGTTCACACAACTTAATCAACTATGCTAGAGCCCATAGTAGCTTGTGGCTGCACACGGAAGTTTCTAGTATGAATAATCTCATGATCCCTTTGAGCCTGGGTGGCGGTCCATAAAAGAAAACCAGGCAATCGCTTGAATACCCAGGTGCCTCAATCCACCCGGATGTGTGTTAAAGTTGCCACCTTAAATAAACCATTAATTAACAATCTCACATCTATCCTGGATACACTCTCCCAATCCACGTCTACTAGCATAGCATGGCAATATAAGCAAACGTAGAAGTAACTCCCAAGGGTTTGATAATAAAACAGGTAATAGGTACTACCACATCTACTTCCCAACCCACAATTTAATTAGATCCTAATCATGCAATGTTTGAGGATTGATCTAATGCGATAAAACTGGGTGGTAAGAGGTATGATCAAAGTGTTACTTGCCTTGCTGATGATCCGGGAAACCTAGAGATTCAAAGTAGCAAGAGGCGCACTCCGGGTACTCTATCACAAACAAACAAGCATACAATAAGTACTCATCTAATGCACAGGTAAAACTCAAATAAAAGATCTAACCAGAAAGTTCAACTTAAGAACTCCAGTTTGCGAAAAGAAACAAATCAAACGAAGCAAAGAAAATCAAACAGCGAGAGAAAACAAGCTTCGACTACTAATCTGGATGTAAGTCAAATTTTACAGAAGCAAAAACTTGTTTGAGTTGGTTAAACGGAAAGAGGGTTTCGAGACGAAACTCTAGGCGCTTGAATCGCCAGATTCCGATAAACGAGCGAAAAGATAAACTAAAACGAAAATCAAATCAGAAATCACGATCAGAAATAATCACGGAAAATCCGAAAAAAAGAAAAATTGACAAACAGATTAATGAACGAACGTTCGTTAACTGAAACTAAACGGTGAAATCGTCCGTTAAAATGAACGAACGAGCGAACGCTCGCTAAATAAAAGAACCGATAAAAAAATCTAAAAAATAAAACTAGGGTTTTCAAAAAAACTAAATCGGTTTTGTTCAGAAAACCGGCGGCGGACGGCGGCTACCTCGTCGGACTCGGCGGCACTCGGGGCTCCGGCGGGGTGGGGTGGCGTCGGCGGCGGGCAGCGCGACAAGCGGCAGCGGCGTGCGGCGGCTGCGGAAGGCGGGGCGAGGCGAGCTGGCGGGGTGGGGTGGCGGCGACGAGTATTTATGGGTGGGGGCGAGGTGGCTTGGGGAAGGGGCCGTATCGGGAGGCGTGCTCCTCCCGGACTCGGGCGGCGGCGGTGGCTTCGCTCGGGACTCCGGTCACGAGCCGGTGCGGGAGACGGCGGCGAGCGGGCTTGGCCCGGCTCGGCTGGGCCTTCGGCCTAGTCTGGCGCGCGAATAGTTAAAAAAAACAATTCCACTGAAACTAAGAAAAATTCTAGAAAATAAAATAAAATTCTAAAAATGCCAAAATAAATTTTCGCCGTCTAAATAAAATATTTAGAATGAGATGAACATTTTCTTTGCCCTAAAATGCTGTTTTGAAAAACGTGCATTTTTTCCTAAATTCAAATAAACTAGCCAAAAACTCCAAAATAAAAATCTTATTTGATTTTTTATTAAATCCTCAATATTTTTTTATTTTGGGAAAGTCATTTTATTCCCTCTCTCATATTTCTATAATGGAAATAATTGAAGATAAAATAAATAAAATCAAATGATCCTATTTTCAAAATTTGAGAAAAACTCAAACATGAAAATAACGAAATCCCCAACTCTCTCCGTGGGTCCTTGAGTTGCGTAGAATTTCTGGATCAGGCCAAAAGCATATAAAAAATATGATATGCAGTGATGATCTAATGTATATCATTCCAAATTGAAAATTTGGGATGTTACAAACCTACCCCCCTTAAGATGAATCTCGTCCTCGAGATTCGGGTTGGCTAGAAAATAGGTGAGGGTGGTCCTTCAGCAGATCTTCCTCTCGCTCCCAGGTGGCTCATCCTCGGTGTGGTGGCTCCACTGAACTTCGCAAAACTTGATAGCCTTACTGCGGGTGAGTCGGCTGGCATATTCGAGAATCTTAACTGGCTTCTCCTCATAGGTCAAATCACTATCCAACTGAATCGCTTCCAGCGGCACTGTATCTCTGAACGGTATATCCGCCATTTTTGCATGGCACTTCTTCAACTGGGAAGCATGGAACACGTCGTGAACTCCCGACAATCCCCTAGGTAATTCTAACTTATAAGCAACTTCACCCATGCGTTCCAAAACTTTGTATGGTCCCACAAAACGTGGCGCTAACTTTCCCTTAACTCCAAAGCGCTTAATTCCTCCAAGTGGGAATACACAAAGATAAACTCTATCTCCGGCTTCTTAAACTATCTCCTTGCGTTTAGAATCTGCATAGCTCTTCTGCCTGGACTGGGCTACCTTGAGCCTATCGCGAATCAACTTCACCTTCTGTTCAGACTCCTTAATCAAATCTGGTCCAAATAACTGGCAGTCTCCAACTTCATCCCACGACAATGGTGTTTTGCACCTTCTTCCGTACAAGGCTTCAAAAGGGGCCATCTTCAAACTGGATTGATAACTATTGTTGTAAGAGAACTCCGCATATGGCAAGTTGTCATCCCAACTAGATCCATAATCTAACGCACAAGCTCTCAGCATATCCTCCAAAATCTGATTGACTCTCTCGGCCTGTCCATCGGTCTATGGATGAAAAGTTATACTGAACTCTAGTCTGGTACCCAAAGTTTCGTGCACCTAATTCCAGAACTTTGAGGTGAACTGGGTTCCTCTGTCTGATACAATGCTTCTTGGAATTCCATGCAGACATACGATCCTGGTCATGTATATCTTTACCAACTTAGGACTGGTGTAAGTGGTCTTCACTGGGATGAAATGAGCTACCTTCGTCAAACGATCGACTACAACCCATATCGAGTCATAGCCTAAACGGGTCCTGGGTAATCCCGTGATAAAATCCATGCCTAGCTTATCCCACTTCCATTCGGGTATCGGCAATGGCTGTAGCAATCCTGCTGGCTTCTTTTGCTCTGCCTTTACTCTCTGACATACATCACAAACTGCTACATACTCTGCCATATACTTCTTCATTCCGTTCCACCAGAAAGTGTCTTTCAAATCCAAATACGTCTTGGTATTTCCTCGGTGAATCGAGTATGGCGAATCATGGGCCTCTTGCAGAATTAACTTCATGATCTCCGGGTCATTAGGAACATAAACGCGGTCCTCAAACCATAAGGTATCGTGTTCATCCTCATGAAATCCTTTAACTTTTCCTTTGCCCATCTTCTCCTTTATGGTGGAAATCTCCTTGTCGGTCTTCTGGGCGTTTCTGATCTTATCCATCAGAGTAGACTGAATCTCCAATGCTGCTACATAGCTCTCGAAACTATCTCCAAACATAGCTCACGAAGATCCTCGGCTAACTCCTTTGGTAACTCCCCGGTCATTAGTGTGTTGATCTGGCTCTTGCGGCTCAATGCGTCAGCTACTACGTTAGCCTTCCCGGGATGATAATGCAATCTCATATCATAATCCTTGATGAGCTCCAACCATCTCCTTTGCCTGAAATTCAACTCCTTCTGCGTGAAGATGTACTTCAAACTCTTGTGATCTGTGTACACTTCACAATGGTTTCCGATGAGAAAATGTCTCCACGTCTTTAATGCGTGCACTAGGGCTGCTAACTCCAAGTCGTGTGTAGCATAATTCAACTCATGGGGCTTAAGCTGTCGTGAGGCATAAGAAACAACTCTTCCATCCTGCATAAACACTGCTCCAAGTCCTCGACCTGAAGCGTTGCAATATACTTCATAATCCTTGCGCTGATCTGGTAGAATCAACACTGGCGATGTAACCAAACGTTTCTTTAACTCCTGGAAACTGGCATCACATTCCTCAGTCCATTTGAACTTGGTATCCTTCTTCAACAACTCCGTCATAGGTTTTGCAATCTTCGAGAAATTCTCAATGAATCCCGCGAGTCCAAGAAAACTCCGGATCTCTCCAACTGTTGTTGGGGCTTCCCAATTTGTCACAGTGACAAATTTGGTGGGATCTACTGCTATTCCTTCTCCGGATATAACATGTCCGAGGAATCCAACTTCCTTCAACCAAAACTCACATTTGCTGAACTTGGCGTATAACTGATGTTCTCTTAGCTTACCAAGTACCAAACACAAATGTTCTTTATGTTCTTCTTCATCCTTCGAGTAAACCAGAATATCATCAATGAATACTACGACGAACTTATCCAAAAACTCCATAAACACTTTGTTAATCATGTTCATAAAATAAGCAGGTGCGTTAGTCAGACCAAATGACATAACGGTATACTCATATAGCCCATACCTTGTGGTAAAAGCTGTCTTAGGTATGTCCTGCTCTCGAATCTTCAACTAGTGGTATCCTGATCGCAAATCGATCTTGGAAAATACCTTAGCTCCTTGCAATTGGTCAAACAAATCATTGATCATCGGTAGTGGGTACTTATTCTTGATCGTCACCTCATTCAATACTCGATAATCAACAACCATCCTTAACTATCCATCCTTCTTTTCCACTAGAAGTACTGGTGATCCCCAAGGTGACGAACTTGGGCGAATATATCCCTTATCCAGTAACTCCTTAATCTGCTTCTTAATCTCCTCCAAATCCTTTGCAGGCATTCTATACGGTCTCTTAGATATTGGTCCTGTGCCTGGCAAAAGCTCAATCAAAAACTCAATGTCTCTATCCGATGGCATGCCCGGAAATTCTTCTGGAAATACATTCGAAAAATCCTTGACCACTGATACTTCCTCCTGTACAACTCCTGATAGGGAATTTACTTGTGTCCTCTTCAGCTCATGCCGTGACACATACTTGATCCTTCTTCCTTCTGGGGTGGTAAGCAAAATCGACTTACTAGCGCAATTAATGTTTCCTCCATACATCGATAGCCAATCCATACCCAGAATTACATCCAAACCTTGCGATTCCAAAATGATTAAATCCGAGGGAAACACATGCCTACCTATACTCAATGGCACTTGAAAACATCCTTTACTGGCCATATACTCCGCTCCTAGTGAGCTTACTAACATAGGTGTTCTAAGAACTTTGGTGGGCAGTTTATACTTATCCACGAATCCCCTTGATATGTATGAATGTGATGCACCAGTATCGAAAAGAACGATTGCAGTAAATGACTTAACCAAAAACTTACCTATTACTACATCTGGCTGGGCTTCAACCTCCTCCACGTTAACGTGATTCACCTGTCCCCTGTTTAAAGGGTTCGGCTTCTTCCCCGAGCTTCCGTTGCCATTTCCATTCTGGGCTTCAGGACATTCATTGGCATAATGTCCGGTCTTCTGACACTTATAACAAGTGACTTGACTCAGGTCTCTCTTGGCTGGGGTTGATGGGTTGGTACGGTTTTGACCGTTGCTTCCCCCATTCCCATTACCGTTCTTGGGGCCATTATGATTATGCAAACTTCCTCCTCCATGGGTATGCTGAAAATGACCTCCCGTTTTCGGGGTGAAACGTGGCTTCTGCTGAGCTCCTGAATTGTATTTCCCTTGTCCATACTTCCTCTTGTGGTTCTCAATCTGTTGTTGCTTCCCTTCTATCATAAGAGCACGATCTACCAACTCCTGGTAGTTGTTAAAAGTTGCTACCATCAATTGCAAGCTCAACTCATCATTCAGTCCTTCCAGAAACTTCTCCTGCTTAGCTGCATCTGTAGCAACGTCATCCGGGGCATAACGTGCTAACTTACTAAAGTCATCCATGTATTGGCCAACTGTCCATCCTCCTTGGCGCAAGTTGCGAAACTCACGCTTCTTCATGTCCATAGCTCCTACTGAAACATGGGCTGACGGAAAGCCTGCTGAAATTGATCCCATGTCACCGTGGCTATAGGGTAGGTGACAGTGTAATTCTCCCACCATGATGCTGCTGGTCCATCCAACTGGTGTGCGACAAAATGCACCTTCTTAGCGTCAGTACATCCGGTAGTGGTTAACTCCCTTCCAATCTCGCGGAGCCAATCATCTGCTACTATAGGCTCAGTGCTACTGGAGAACACTGGCGGATTCGGTCTAAGGAAATGGGTTAAGTGATCAACAGGTGGTGGTGGTGGTGGGTTGTTGTTGTTGTTGTTATTCCCCTGATTCTGATTCTGGACTAGCAACTGCATCAACGCATTCTGCTGCTGGATCAACTGAGTGAGCTCCGGTCGGAAAGCAAATCCATTGTCACGTCTCGGAGGCATCTGATGGGTTTAGAGGGGAGAGATTAGAATAGAATGAGGTCTAAAGAGAAAACACTACCCATATGCACATGAGACAAACACAAACATTTCACTCAATCAACCAAACAAGGGCATACAATCGGTCTAACTATCGCAAAAGTGCTTGGACTACTCTATTTACATGGTGGAATACTACTATTGATGTGGTGGTCTACTAGAAATATTCCTCGATTGCAGACTCCATGATATCTACTCTAGCTTCGTCTTCAAAGTCATCATCGCTCAGGTCAGAGTCGGTGTCGTCGATGATGATGTAGTCTTCCGGGGGAATCTCCTTGGGTTCTTCGTCTTCTTCTACTGGTGTGGGGTCTCCCATGAATATTCTGATCTTCTTAATCAGGTCATCATTCCTCTCCACTAGTACGATGATTTCCTCCTCATAACCTTCACGTGTAGCCTTGAGTTCTTCCTCCAGCTCCGTGGTTCTTGTCATCGCCTTCTTCAGATCTAACATGCCTACGCACATCTGGTTCTCCTGGCGTCGAATGTGCTGGTTTAATTCCTGGATAAAAGCTACGATTGATCTATCCTTCTTGGTGTTGATCATTTCCCAGTGCTCATCTCGGCGCCCACAAATCTGGTAGATAGTATCCTTGAGATCATTGTGGTAAACTTCTCCAATACGTCCCATGGAGATGTGGGCTGCCATGCTCTTTCCTAGACTCCATGTTGGTGCATCAAAGGCTAACTCTATGGGCTCGGTGACTGGCGCGAACATCCTTCCTGGAACTTGAACTTGAATCATCCAGCTCTCCTCCTCGGGTAAAGTGGCGTTGTAGGTCCCGGCGAAGCTTGGTACTCCGATGTTCAGGTACTTAGTGACTTCCTTCAGGTGGCGTCCAAAGGGTGTATCTTCATCCGGTTTCGTGAACTTGTTCCTTGCATCCGCCATCCTAAAAGAGTAGAAAAGATGAGGAGTCAGAAATGAGAAGAGTGAGTAGTGATCTAGGCGTTTAGCTTAGTGGTGGTGTCCTACAGTCAACGTGTGCTTTGATACAATCTTGTAGCGACCAGACCTCAAACAGTCTGATCTCTGTGCTTCAGTGTCATCCCTGGATTAGTAATGCTGACACGCACAGTACTTGAAGGATTTATAACAGAGTAGCAATCACACACTTATTACAACGAGTGTCTCAAAAGAGAACTTATTACAAATAATATGGCTTAAGGCCATCTAATAACGATAACAACGGAAGGCTTGGAAGAAAAGTGAGTCCATCAACTCCAACGGCATCACTGAGTATAGAACCACGACCTAAGGCTCCTTACTTGTCGTCTGAAAAGTCTGCAACATGAATGTTGCAGCCCGAAAACGGGTCAGCACATGGAATATGCTGGCAAAGTAACACATAGAGGGTAATGAACAGAAATAGGCTATACTACATGCATATATGGCTGGTGGAAAGCTCTATGGTTATAGTTTTGCGTAAAGCCAGTTTTCCCTACTGCAAGGAATAAATTTTATTTAACTATCATGGTAGTTGTTAAACATTGAGAGCGTAGACACCCTCTCAATCCCAATTAAACATCATCATTAAAACCCAACAAAATTAATTAAAGTCACATGATGAGATTCACATGATAATCCAAGTACTAGATACTCAAGATGTCCATAACCGGGGACACGGCTAATCATGATTAGTTTATACACTCTGCAGAGGTTTGCACACTTTTCCCCACAAGACTCGATCTCCTCCGTTGGGATTCTCGCACTACATGGTGTTTGAGAAACGGATGACCGAGACATAGTCTCATAAGCGCTAGCACCTTACGATCGGGTAGACCGTTACACCTACTTTCCCCTACATCTACTAGTCTACCACTATAAGAGTTTGCACAACTTAATCAACTATGCTAGAGCCCATAGTAGCTTGTGGCTACACACGGAAGTTTCTAGTATGAATAATCTCATGATCCCTTTGAGCATGGGTGGCGGTCCATAAAGAAAAACAGGCAATCGCTTGAATACCCAGGTGCCTCAATCCACCCAGATGTGTGTTAAAGTTGTCACCTTAAATAAACCATTAATTAACAATCTCACATCTATCATGGATACACTCACCCAATCCACGTCTACTAGCATAGCATGGCAATATAAGCAAACGTAGAAGTAACTCCCAAGGGTTTGATAATAAAACAGGTAATAGGTACTACCTCATCTACTTCCCAACCCACAATTTAATTAGATCCTAATCATGCAATGTTTGAGGATTGATCTAATGCGATAAAACTGGGTGGTAAGATGTATGATCAAAGTGTTACTTGCCTTGCTGATGATCCGGGAAACCTAGAGATTCGAAGTAGCAAGCGGCGCACTCCGGGTACTCTATCGCAAACAAACAAGCATACAATAAGTACTCATCTAATGCACATGTAAAACTCAAATAAAAGATCTAACCAGAAAGTTCAACTTAAGAACTCCAGTTTGCAAGAAGAAACAAATCAAACGAAGCAACGAAAATCAAACGGCGAGAGAAAACAAGCTTCTATTAATAATCTGGATCTAAGTCAATTTTTTTCCGAAGCAAAAACTTGTTTGAGTTGGTTAAACGGAAAGAGGGTTTCGAGACGAAACTCTAGGCGCTTGAATTGCCTGATTCCGATAAACGAGCGAAAAGATAAACTAAAACGAAAATCGGATCAGAAATCACGATCAGAAATAATCGCGGAAAATCTGAGAAAAAGAAAAACTGACGAACAGTTTAACGAACGAACGTTCGTTATCTGAAACTAAACGGTGAACTCGTCCGTTAAAACGAACGAACGAGCGAACTCTCGCTAAATAAAAGAACTGATAAAAAATAAAAAAATCGATCTAAAAAATAAATAAAACCTAGGGTTTTCAAAAAAACCGAACCGGTTTTCTTCAGAAAACCGGCGGCTTATGGCAGCTACCTCGTCGGACTCCGGTGCCACTCGGTGCTCCAACGGGTTGGGGTGGCGTCGGCGGCGGGCGGCGCGGCAAGCGGCGGTGGCGGCGACGGTTGCG
>NC_041380.1:253840743-253853436 GCF_002162155.2 Triticum dicoccoides
GGCGTGCGGCGGCTGCGGGAGGCGGGTGGGGTGGCGGCGGCGGGTATTTAAGGGTGGGGGGCGAGGTGGCTTGGGGAAGGGGCCGTCTCGGGAGGCGTGCTCCTCCTGGACTCGGGCGACGACGGTGGCTTCGCTCGGGACTCCGGTGCGGGAGACGGCGGCGAGCGGGCTTGGCCCGGCTCGGCTGGGCCTTCGACCCTGTCGGGCGCGCGAACAGTTTTTTTTTTAAAAACAATTCCGCCGAAACTAAGAAAAATTCTAGAAAATAAAGTAAAATTCTAAAAATGCCAAAATAAATTTTCACCGTCTAAATAAAATATTTAGAACGCGATGAACATTTTCTTAGCCCTAAAATGCAGTTTTGAAAAATGTGCAATTTTTCGTAAATTCAAATAAACTAGCCAAAAACTCCAAAATAAAAATCTTATTTGATTTTTTATTAAATCCTCAATATTTATTTATTTTGGGAAAGTCATTTTATTCCCTCTCTCATATTTCTATAATGGAAATAATTGAAGATAAAATAAATAAAATCAAATGATCCTATTTTCAAAATTTGAGAAAAACTCAAATATGAAAATAACAAAATCCCCAACTCTCTCCGTGGGTCCTTGAGTTGCGTAGAATTTCTGGATCAGGCCAAAAGCAAATAAAAAAAATATGATATGTAGTGATGATCTAATGTATAACATTCCAAATTGAAAATTTGGGATGTTACACTTTTCAATCAAAGAAGCAACTTCATAAGCACCCTTAAAAGCAACAAATTCTTCAATTTGTTCTATATCGTAGTAATTATAAACACGCTTTGCATAAGAAGATAAGATTTCATTATCATCAAAATCACATTGGTAGGGGAGGTGTTTTTTAGGGTTCTTAGAGCAACAAGACCACAAATTTCACAAAGATTCCAAGCATAACGCAGCAATTTGTTTATTTGATCCCATAAGAGTCTCCCTTTTTCAGACAAATGGTGATGCACAAAATGAGCATGCTCATCTAAAGATTTCCCATCAACTAGGCTAGTTGGAGTTTCAGCAAGAGCACATAAGGATCAAAGATGATCCAAGTATAACACTTTAAGTGGATCCATATCAATAGATTTTTAGCGAGTAAAGATGCAAGCAAATAGAAGGCACGTGGAAACACAAACAAAAAGACATACGGGAAGAAGGCGAAGAAAAGGCAAAGGCAAAGGTGAAGTGGGGGAGAGGAAAATGAGAGGCAAATGGCAAATAATGTAATGTGAGGGATAAGAGTTTGTGATGGGTACTTGGTATGTCTTGACTTGTGCGTAGACTCCCCAGCAACGGCGCCAGAAATCCTTCTTGCTACCTCTTGAGCACTGCGTTGGTTTTCTCTTGAAGAGGAAAGGGTGATGTAGTAAAGCAGCGAAAATATTTCCCTCAGTTTTTGAGAACCAAGGTATCAATCCAGTAGGAGACCACGCGCGAGTCACCTCATACCTACACACACAAATAAGAACCTCGCAACCAACGTGATAAAGGGGTTGTCAATCCCTTCACGGCCACTTGCAAGAGTGAGATCTGATAGATATGATAATAATAAGATAAATATTTTTGGTATTTTTATGATATAGATTGAAAGCAAAGATTGCAAAATAAAATAGATTGGAAACTTATATGATGAAGAATAGACCCGGGGGCCATAGGTTTCACTAGTGGCTTCTCTTAAGAAAGCATAAGTATTACGGTGGGTGAACAAATTACTGTCGAGCAATTGATAGAAAAGAGAATAATATGAGAATATCTAGGCATGATCATGTATATAGGCATCACGTCCGAGACAAGTAGACCGAAACGATTCTTCATCTACTACTATTACTCCACACATCGACCGCTATCCAGCATGCATCTAGAGTATTAAGTTCATAAGAACAGAGTAACGCCTTAAGCAAGATGACATGATATAGAGGGATAAACTCATGCAATACGATGTAAAGCCCATCTTTTTATCCTCGATGGCAACAATACAATATGTGTCGGTTCCCTTTCTGTCACTTGGATCGAGCACCACAAGATTGAACCCAAAGCTAAGCACTTCTCCCATTGCAAGAAAGATCAATCTAGTAGGCCAAACCAAACTGATAATACGAAGAGACTTGCAAAGATAAACCAATCATACATAAAAGAATTCAGAGAAGATTCAAATATTGTTCATATATAGACTTGATCATAAACCCACAATTCTTCAGATCTCGACAAACACACCGCAAAAGAAGATTATATCGAATAGATCTCCTAGAGAATCGAGGAGAACTTTGTATTAAGATCCAAAGAGAGAGAAGAAGCCATCTAGCTACTAGCTATGGACCCGAAGGTCTGAAATAAACTACTCACACATCATCGGAGGGGCCATGGAGTTGATGTAGAGGCCCTCCGTGATCAATGCCCCCTCCGGCGGAGCTCCGGAAAAGGCCCCAAGATGGGATCTCTTGGGTACAGAAGGTTGCGGCGGTGGCAAAAGGGTTTCGTGGTGCTCCTGGATGTTTGCGGGGTATATGGATATATATAGGAGGACGAAGTAGGTCGGTGGAGCAATGAGGGGCGCACAAGGGTGGAGGGCGCGCCCCTCCTGCCTCGTGGCCTCCTCGATTTCTTCTTGACGTCCACTCCAAGTCTCCTGGATCACGTTTGTTCCAAAAATAACGCTCCCAAAGGTTTCATTCCGTTTGGACTGCAGTTGATATTCATTTTTGGCGAAACTCTAAAATAGGCAAAAACACAGCAATTCGGGCTGGGCCTCCGGTTAATAGGTTAGCCCCAAAATAAATATAAAAGTGTAAAAATAAGCCCTTTAACATCCAAAATAGATAATATAATAGCATGGAGCAATCGAAAATTATAGATACGTTGGAGACGTATTAGAGTTTTCTCAGGATTATCAAAGTAGTGCGTAATATTTTTCACATAACGAGCATCGAGGGTTTTAGGAGGTTCCCCGTCTTCATGAGTAGCAAGTACAACTAATTTTTTTGGTGTTTTGTGTTCCATATCCATAACTAAAGATAGATAACAACTTAGAACAAGAAATAAAAACTACAGAGTGATAAAGCAAACAAGCACACACGAGAATATTCACCCCATGCTATTGCTCCCCGGCAACGGTACCAAAAAAAGGTCTTGATAACCCACAAGTATAGTGGATTGTTTGTAGCATTTTTCGATAAATAAGAGTGTCGAACCCAACGAGGAGCTAATGGCAGAACAAATATTCCCTCAAGTTCTATCGACCACCGATACAACTCGCACACTTGATGTTTGCTTTATTGGAAACAAGTATGAAACTATTTTGTAGGTGTGATGCTAGAACTACTTTGCAAGAATAAAACTAGAAGTACTTTGCAAGATAATAAAATTTAGGTGTTTAGTAAAAGGGTTTTTATCAACAAGAAAGTTATTTGTCCCTAGGCAATCGATAACAAGTACCGGTAATCATTCTTGTAATTTTATATGAGGGAGAGGCATGAGCTAACATACTTTCTCTACTTGGATCATATGCACTTATGATTGGAACTCTAGCAAGCATCCGCAACAACTAAAGATCATTAAGGTCGCTAAACCCAACCATAGCGTTAAGTATCAAGTCCTCTTTACTCCCATACGTCATAACCCACCTACTCAAGTTTAAGTTTCTGTCACTCTAGCAACTCACCATAAGCAAATCATGAACATATTGCAACACCCTACAGCGGGGGCACCTCATGTTTGCGTGAGAATTGAGTGCACCGTAGGACAGCACCATAAATAAGATATACAATCATACCAACCAAGATCACGATTAACCCACATGACAAAACGGATCTACTCAAACATCATAGGATAACCATAGATCATTGGGAAACAATATATGGAGTTGAGAACCATGTTTAAGTAGAGATTACAGCGGGGGGGAGAGGTGTTACACTGCTGCATAGAGGGGGAGAAAGTTGGTGTTGGCGGTAGCAGGATTGTTGATGTACATTGTCGTCCCGATCGTTGCCCCGGTGGCACTCCGGCGCCACCGGAAGCGAGGGGGAGAGAGCCCCCTACTTCTTCTTCATCCTTGACCTCCCCCCTAGATGGGGAGGAGAGTTCCCCCTCTGGTCCTTGGTCTCCATGGCGGCGGAGGGGCGGGAGCCCCTCCGAGATTGGATCTCCCTCTCTGTTCTCTTCTATTTTGCGTTCCCCGGATCTGGCCGAAAACCGTTTCTTATATTCCCGGAGATCTGTAATTCTGATTGAGCTGAGATTTTAACAAGATTTTTTTCCGGATATAAGCTTCCTTGCGCCCGAAGTAGAGCCCCAACCGACGTACGAGGTGAGCACAACCCACCAAGGGCCTCCGTTTGCGGTGATTCCAACTCCCAAAAATCACATATATTCCAAAATAATTCTCTGTGAAATTTTATTGCATTTGGACTTAATTTTATATGGATACTATGCAATACAAAAAACATGCAGAAAACAGGAACTGGCACTGGGCACTGGATATATAGGTTAGTCCAATAAATCATATGAAAAGTTGCCAAAAGTATGTGAAAGTGGTACAATATTGGCATGAAACAATAAAAAATTATAGATACAATGGAGACGCATCAGACGTTGTTCAAAGAAAATCTTATCTATTTCATTTCTTTCATGCATATGTAAATCATTTTCATGGTCTAGCAAGTATTGTTCTAAAGGATCAGTAGGTGGTACATCAATAGAATCAAGACCAATTAATTCATCCTTACTAGGCAATTATTTTTCATGAAGCTTTTTACTAAACTTGGAAAATTAAAATCATGAGACTCATCACCAACACTAACACGACAGTTTGTTTCTTGCAATCTATCTTAGCATTAACGGTGTTCAAGAAAGGTCTACCAAAGATAATGGGACAAAAGTCATCTTCTGGGGAACCAAGAACAAGAAAATCAGTAGGGTATTTTATTTTCCCACACAAGACTTCAACATCTCTAACAATCCCACTTGGTGATATAGTGTCTCTATTAGCAAGTTTAATAGTAACATCTGTGTCTTCTGTCTCTGCGGGTGCTATGTCTTTCATAATTTCTTGATATAAGGTGTAAGGAATAGAACTCACACTAGCACCTATGTCACATAAACCATGATAACAGTGATCTCCTATTTTAACTGAGATGACGGGCATGCCAACAACAGGTCTATGTTTATCCTTTTTATCAGGTTCGGCAATTCTGGCAGCTTCTTCACAGAAGTAAATAACATGCCCATCCATATCTTCATCCAAGAGATCTTTAACCATAGCAATACTAGGTTCAACTTTAATTTGTTCATCAGGTTTAGGTGTTTTAATATAGCTTTTGTTAACCACAGTTGAAACTTTAGTGTGTTCCTTTATCCTAACAGGGAAATGTGGTTTCTCAATATAAGCAGAAGGAACAACTGGAACAACATTATAAAGTATAGCCTCTTCTTTAACCGGTAGCAGTTCTTTAGTTTCTTCTTTAATAGGTGGGTGATATTTAAACAACTTCTCTTTAGGGATTTCAACATGAGTAGCAAATGATTTACAAAAGGATGGTACTATCTTAGAGTCAAGTCCATATTTAGTGCTAAACTTTTGAAAAGCATCGGTATCCATAAAAGATTTAACATAATCATATTTAAGTTTAATAGCTGACTCTTTACCTTTGTTGAGTTCCCAATCTTCAGAGTTGCATTTAATTCTTTCCAAAAGATCCCACCGGAATTCAATAGTCTTCTTCAAAAAAGAACCAACAGAAGAAGTATCAAGCATGTTTGATCATTACGAGAAAGCCGAGCATAAAAATTCTGAATAATAATTTCTCTTGAGAGCTCATGATTGGGGCATGAATATAACATTGACTGAAGCCTCCCCAAAGCTAGAGCGATACTTCCTCATTCACGAGGCCAAAAATTACATATATAATTCCGATCACGATGAACTAGATGCATAGGATAAATTTTTTGGTGGAACTCCAATTTCAATCGATTCCAATTCCAAGATCCAATATCATCGCATAGCCTATACCATGCCAATGCTTTTCCCTTCAAAGATAAAGGGAAAACGTTTTTCATAACTTCATCCCTAGGTAAACCTGCAAGCTTGAACAATCCACAAATTTGTTCTACACATATCAAGTGCATATCAGGATGTTCAGTTCCATCTCCTGCATAAGGATTACCTAGTAGTTGTTCTATCATACCCGAATGAATTTCATATTCAATATTTTCAGTAGGTAAAGTAGGTTTAGAGGTAGCTAATTGTGGTTCCAGTTGAGGAGAAGATACCCCGAACAAACACCTCAAAGGATTGTTTTCCATAGTAACAAGTGACAATAAATTTCAGCACACTATATAAATGTTTTCTTACCAAATTCCACTTACCAAAGGCGCTTTACTCCTCGGCAACAGCGCAAGAAAATAGCCTTGATGACCCACAAGTATAGGGATCAATTGTAGCTCTTTTCGATAAGTAAGAGTGTCGAACCCAACGAGGAGCAGAAGGAAATGAAAAGTGGTTTTCAGCCAGGTAATGTCTGCAAGTGCTGAAATTGTAAGTAGCAAAGTAGTTTGATAGCAAGATAATTTGTAATGAGCAAGTAACGATAATAGTAGAAAAAGTGCAGCAAGGTAGCCCAATCCTTTTGAGGCAAAGGACAGGCCAAAACGGTCTCTTATGATAAGCAAAGTGTTCTCGAGGGTACACGGGAATTTCATCTAGTCACTTTCATCATGTTGGTTCGATTTGTGTTCGCCACTTTGATAATTTGATATGTGGGTAGACCGGTGCTTAGGTGTTGTTCTTACTTGAACAAACCTCCTGTTGGGGATACACATAACAGGTAGGTCTGTCGTGGATTTAAGACTGCCAGTAGAATAAGGGGTAGGTATGAGGAGGCAAGATCCAAGCTATGGAGTAGTTGTACACACGAGTTTACGAGTTCAGGCCCTTCACGGAGGAAGTAACAGCCCTACGTCTCGGTGCCCGGAGGCGGTCGACTAGATTGTGTATATGTGTGTGTTTACAAAGGATGCGAACCCTTGTCCCAGAGGACGGGGTGGCTTATATAGCGTGCGCCGGGACCCCAGCTCCCCTCCATTACACAGGGTTCAATGTACATTAAGAGTGGAAAGTTACTCGTAATGCTAGCAATTAAGTGATATAAATGATAATTAAGTCTATGAGTAAACACCCGACCGTTATTGTGTAGAGTGGCTTTAGGTCTTCTGTACGTCAAGTGGTTTTTGTGACGGTCGAGTGTCATTCATTCCTTCGAGTGGAATGCCTCTGGTCGAGTGGATGATGGTACCCTTCGAATGCTTCTGGCTTTAGGGCGATGACCTTGGGGAGGGCGTCTAGGTCAGGCCTATGACCCTACCCTAGGTACATAGCTTCATCATTAGCCCCGTAATGGTTCGGTGCTTGAGTGGAGAAGGAGTTGAGAATTCCTCCGATTCAATTTTCGCGCTTCGGGAGCGTCTTATTTGCGACCAAGCGAACAATTATGATGATCCCAACTTCTTCTCAGTCGCCTTGATCCATTCTTGGTTCTGCCGAGTGAACTTTTGCTGCAATGCTCTGAGTGCTGATATGGAAAAAATCTTCTGCCTAACAGGTTGCCTTGCTGTGCGCGGATATCATGGGATTTTGTATTTGGGGAAGCGCGCGAGACGGAGGAGTCTGCAGTAATCGGATGGGATTAGGCGAGGCTGCCTCAATCACCACGCCACCTTTTTCGCCACGTACCTCGTGCGTGACTGTTGTGGGATTTGATTGGATCATCCGGCCCCACAAGTCAGCCACTCGAAAGCGGCCCCATATAAGGTGCCAGATTGGGTTTTGTGCACAGCGCCTCTCCATTCTCCTCCTTTCTCCTCTGCTTTCTCCGCCATCCCCATCTCTGCTCTCCGTGCCGCTGCTCCGTTCGAGCTTCGCTTGCGACCATGGGGAAGGAGAAGACGGTGGCCCTGGAGCATGCGAAGAAGGCGACGGCGAAGGCGAAGGCGAAGAGGTCCAACCGGGGCAGATCCTCGTCGAGATCCGGCCTGCCGTGCGGCTGGATCCAGGGCGACTGGATCCAGTCAACGATCAGCCAAGACGACATTGATGATCTGGTCGAGGGGGGGCTGATTCCCCATGAATCGGCGCGGCTCTTGGAAGGAGAGACTGAACCGCATCCGCGAGATGGTGAGTGCGTTCTCCTCGCAACTCATGTTGATCGTGGATTTTCTCTGCCTCCCCATCCTTTTTTCCGGGGATTCTTGAACTTCTTTGGAGCACAACTTCACCACTTCAATCCCAACTCCATCGTATATCTTGCCGCCTACGTGTCCATGTGCGAGAACTTCTTAGGTTGTAGGCCACACTTGGGTCTTTTCAAGCACATTTTCACTTGCCATTCCCAGTCGGTCAAGAAGGCCAATCCGAGTGACGAGAGAACGCGTGTGATTCAGATGCGCGGGGGTCTTGGGGTTCAGATGAGAAGTAAAAGCACTTTCCCAGCCATGATCCTTCCCGAGTCAGTCCGAGGTTGGCAGTCGACCTGGTTTTATTGCAAAGACCAGCCGACTCCCGGTCAGTCGACTAGGCTCCCTGCTTTTTCCATGGCTCAGGTCGATAAGCCCTCCGCATTCAAAGTGATCCCAGAGGAGAGAGCGCAGGTGAAGGTGCTGGTCGAGCGGGTGGTCCAGCTCGTCCGGGACGGTGTGTCCGGTATGGATCTGCTGGAGGTATTCCTCAAATGACACATCCAACCGCTCCAAGCTCATGATCATCCAATGTGGATCTACTCGGGCATTGAGGATTCCACTCGGATCCACCCGGAGGAGGTCGACAAGGACACGGTGGAGAAGTGGCTAAGAGGCATCACAGGCAACAAAGAAAACCCCAGGGGGTCCAGGAGGGTCGCTCCATTCGACCATTCGCACTAGCCAGACCAGGTCTGACCCTGGATTGCCGAGTACTTTTTTGATTAATCATGTGACTGCCTGTTGACGACTGACTATTTTCTTCTTTGCTTGTTATCTTTCAGGCTCTTACTAAGATGTATTCAATGCCCAATGGAGAGCAGGAGCAGGACTCGGAGGAGGAGGGGAGCGGAGGCGATAGCGACGAGTGGCACTCGGACGAGGAGGAGGGCGAGGAGAGCGGCGACCCAAGTGATGAAGAAGAGGCCGACTCGCCTCCTCGCAGAGAAAAAAGGTCCAAGCACGCTCACGACCTGGAAAGACTCCATGACACGGTTCGTATCATACACTAATCATACACGCAAACGTGTACGATCAAGATCAGGGACTCACGGGAAGATATCACAACACAACTCTACAAATAAAATAAGTCATACAAGCATCATATTACAAGCCAGGGGCCCCGAAGGCTCGAATACAAGAGCTCATAGACGAGTCAGCGGAAGCAACAATATCTGAGTACAGACATAAGTTAAACAAGTTTGCCTTAAGAAGGCTAGCGCAAACTGGGATACAGATCAAAAGGGGCGCAGGCCTCCTGCCTGGGATCCTCCTAAACTAGTCTTGGTCGTCGTCAGCGGGCTGCACGTAGTAGTAGGCACCTCCAGTGTAGTAGGAGTCATCGTCGACGGTGGCGTTTGGCTCCTGGGCTCCATCGTCTGGTCGCAGCAATCGGGTATAGAAAGGGGGACAAGAGGGAGCAAAGCAACCATGAGTACTCATCCAAAGTACTCGCAAGCAAGGAGCTACACTACATATGTATGCATTGGTATCAAAATGGAAAAGCGGTAACATATGTGAACTGAACTGCAGAATGCCAGAATAAGAGGGGGATAGCTAGTCCTATCGAAGACTAAGCTTCTGGTAACCTCCATCTTGCAGCAGAAGAAGAGAGTAGATGGTAAGTTCACCAAGTAGCATCGTGTAGCATAACCTACACGGCGATCCTCCCCTCGTCGCCCTGTTAGAGAGTGATCACCGAGTTGTATCTGGCACTTGGAAGGGGGTGTTTTATCAAGTAACCGGTTCTAGTTGTCATAAGGTCAAGGTAAAACTCCAAGTCGTCCTGTTACCGAAGATCACGGCTATTCGAATAGATTAACTTCCCTGCAGGGGTGCACCACATTTCCCAACACGGTCGATCCCCTTTTTCCGGACACACTTGTCTGGGTCATGCCCAGCCTCGGAAGATCAACACGTCGCAGCCCTACCTAAGCACAACAGAGAGGTCAGCACGCCTGTCTAAATCCTATGGCGCAGGGGTCTGGGCCGATCGCTCATTGCACACCTGCATGTTGCGAACGCGGTCGGCGAGCAGACCTAGCCTCCCTTATACAAGAGCAGGCGTTCCATTCCAACCCGGCGCGCGCCGCTCAGTCGCTGGCGTCACGAAGGCTTCGGCTGATACCACGACGTCGAGTGCCCATAAATGTTCCCGCGTAGTTGGTTAGTGCGTATAGGCCATTGGCCAGACTCAGATCAAATACCAAGATCTCGTTAAGCGTGTTATTTTGAAATAACCACGGACGCCGACCAGGGCCTGGCCCACCTCTCTCCTAGGTGGTCTCAACCTACCCTGTCGCTCCGCCACAAAGATCCACTCAGAGGGCCATCCAGACAAACATCCTTTCGGACCCAATCTGTGAATCACTCACGGGTACTCTACGAGCCGACCCGACTTTAGTCACCACAAGTAACATATAACATGTATATAAGTATATACCCGTGATCACCTCCCGAGTGATCACGGACCGATAGTATAGCATGGCAGACGGACAAGAATGTAGGGCCACTGGAGGTAAACTAGCATCCTATACTAAGCATTTAGGATTGCAGGTAAGGTAACAACAACTGTAGCAACAATGACAGCCTATGCATCAGAATAGGATTAACGGAAAGCAGTAACATGCTACACTACTCTAATGCAAGCAGTATAGAAAAGAGTAGGCGATATCTGGTGATCAAGGGGGGGCTTGCCTGGTTGCTCTGGCAAGAGAGAGGGGTCGTCAACACCGTAGTCGTACTGGGTAGCAGCGGCGTCGGTCTCTGTGTCTAGCGAGAGAAGAGGGGGAAGAAACAATAAATATTAAGCAAGCAGATGCATAGCGGTGCATGACATGACAAGTATCGGTGCTAGGGTTGCCTTAATGCGGTATGAGGTGGTACCGGTGAAGGGGGGAAACATCCAGGAAAATATCCTCGGTGTTTCGCGTTTCCGGACAGATGACCGGAGGGGGAAAGTTGCGTGTTCGCTATGCTAGGGATGCGTGGTGGACGAACAGGCTGCGTATCCGGATTCGTCTCGTCGTTCTGAGCAACTTTCATGTACAAAGTTTTTCCATCCGAGCTACGGTTTATTTTATATTAATTTTAAAAAGTTTAAATCATTTTTAGGATTTATTTAATTATTTAAATCAACATTATCCAGAATAGTGTTTGCTGACGTCATCATGACGTCAGCATGACGTCAGCAGTTGACCTGGTCAACCTGATAGGTGGGTCCCACCTGTCAGTGACCCATTTTAATTAAATACATTAATTAACCTAATCAGGATTAATTAGGGGGGTGGGCCCCACTGTCATTGACTAATTAATTAATTAACTAATCAGGTTAATTAGGTAACTAATGTGTAATTAGTTTAACTAGTTGTTTAATTTAATTAATCAAAATTAATTAAGTTAATTATTTCTTTAATTAATTAATTAATTAATTTTATTTTTATTTTATTTATTATATTTTTAAAAATATATATGTTCTGAGGCAGGGCCCATTTGTCATAGGCCCATATGGCCTTAGCAGGCACCGGGCGGTGCAGTTACGGGCGCCGGGGTATGCGGGCGCTGCTGGCGCCTGATAGGACGCCACAGGGAGGAGCGCACGGCGAGGGGGGCTCGCGGTGGCCGGCGACGGCGAACGTCGCAGCGCAGAGGAGCAACGGCGCGCGAGGCAGGCAGGGCTGCGCAGCGGAGCATGCCGGGGGGGATGAGCACCGGCGCCGGGCACCGAGTGGCGGAGGAGCAGCAGGGCACGGGACACCGGCTGGCCGGCGGCCAGGGGTGGGACAGCGCGCGGTAGGTCTAGCCGGGGCGGCGCAACAGGCGAGGGCAGGGGGAGGCACGACGCAGGGTGGTCGACGAGCGCGGCCCTGGGGCGAGGCAGGGCCGTAGCAAGAGAAGAGAGGAGTGCACGCGGCGCGGTCTGGTCTAGGCGGGCGTGACGGTGCGAGCAGGAAAGCGCGGACCGCGGTCGGCGGCGAACGCGGGCGATGCGGGCGAGGCGCGAGGCAAGGTGCAAGGGCGTGCAAGCAGGGGCACACTGGACGAGGCATGGTCCAGGGCACGGTGATGGCAAGCGTGGCCGTGGGCGACGTCGACCAGTGCGTGGGTGAGGGACAAAGGGGAGAGGAGGAGCGGGAGGTGCTCATGGCAGCCGTAGGGGGATGGGTAGCGGGGCGTGGGGAGGACGACGGGGATGACCGGGAGACGGGGGAAGCAGTCCGGCGAAGGCGTTGGTGACGGCGGAGCGGTCCTCGGGTGGCGGTGGTGTTCTGTGGCGGTGTCGGGGAGGACTACGCGGTGTAGGAGGGAGAGTAAGGAGACCGGGAGGGGCAGCGCTCGGTGACCAAGCTTAGCGGCGGGGCGTGGGGCCGGGTGCCGGAGACGACGAGCGACGTTGGGGAAGGGGGTCGGGGCCCTCTGCCCCGATCCAGACAGGGAAGGGGAGAGAGGCGTG
>NC_041380.1:253853446-253854253 GCF_002162155.2 Triticum dicoccoides
CCGGGAGGGGTGGCGCCGGCGCCGGCTGGTGGCGGGCAACGGGGTAGGTGAAAAAGGGGGGGTCGGGGCCCTCTGCCCCGATCCAGACAGGGAAGGGGAGAGAGGCGTGCGGGAGGGAGCGAGTGGGGGGGAGGCGAGTGGGTGGCGGCTAGGGTTGGCCTGGGGGGAGTGGGGGGTTAAGCTGGCGGGGTGGACCGGCTGGGCCAGGTGGGCTGGCCGGTTGGGCCTTGGCTTGCTGGGCCGAAGCCCCGGGGGGGCAGGGAGGTTTTCTCTTTCTTTTTTTTTATGTTTGTTTTACCCCTTGCATTTTCTTTCTTTTACTTACTTTCTTTTCTGTTTTAATTCATTTAAAAGTATTTAGGCATTTTATGAAAAATGTGTTTATTTCACGATAATTATCTATGCAATATTTGACACGGTCCGAACATTTTTGTTTTGAAGTTTGAAAACTTTGTTTGTTTGCCAAATTTTGAATTTGAATTTGAATCGGTTTCGAACTAACTCGAGATTAGCAACTATAATCGAGGTGACGTGGCATCACTAGCAGAGGATCACTGTAGCTTAATTACCCGGGCGTCACAATTCTCCTCCACTACAAGAAATCTCGTCCCGAGATTTAAGAGGGGGACTAGGGGGGAAAGGTCTGGTTACGAAATCCTAACGAATCTTCTCGTCTTTGGTTGCTCTCCTCGAAGAGGTGGATCCATAGCATTGATGTCTTCACTCCTATGCCTCAATGCATCATGATGAAATCGTCGTCCTTCCTTCAGGATCTCCATCGTACTTAAGAAAGAACAAAGGGGGGGG
>NC_041380.1:253854263-253869781 GCF_002162155.2 Triticum dicoccoides
TTCTATTTCTTTTTGTTCTTTGTTAGTTTTGTTTTCTGTTTTTATATTTTCTATTCTTTTTTTATTTGTAGTTTCTTTTAGTTTTAGTTTTATAAAAATTACCACTAGTGCCTAAATTTGTATTTATCAACAAACTACTGTGAGATTAATTCTTAACCCATAATAAAATAGTTTTAGCATTTTATAAATTCAATAGGCATCTGTTTAATTGTTTTCACTACTGTTTTAATTGTTTTAGAGCCTTTAAACATTTTATCAAAGTTTGGTTTCTCCACCATAATTACTTACGATTTATTTGACACAACCCGAACATTTTAGTTTTGATATTTGAAAATTTTACTTTTTGCCTGATTTTTTATTTGAATTCGAATCAGTTTCGAACTAACACGAGATTAGCCACAGTAATTGAGGTGACGTGGCATCATTAGCGGAGGGTTACTGTAGCATAACTATCCGGGCATCACAAACTAGCAGTTGTTCTATCATATCCAAATGAATTTCATATTCAATATTTTCAGTAGGTGCAGTAGGTTGAGGGGTAGCTAATTGTGGTTCCGGTTGAGGAGAAGATACCCCGAACAAACCCCTCAAAGGATTGTTTTCCATAGTAACAAGTGACAATAAATTTCAGCACACTATACAAATGTTTTCTTACCAAATTTCCACTTACCAAAGGCGCTTCACTCCTCGGTAACGGTGCAAGAAAATAGCCTTGATGACCCACAAGTATAGGGGGTCAATTGTAGCTCTTTTCGATAAGTAAGAGTGTCGAACCCAACGAGGAGCAGAAGGTAATGACAAGTGGTTTTCAGCCAGGTAATGTCTGCAAGTGCTGAAATTGTAAGTAGCAAAGTAGTTAGGTAGCAAGATAATTTGTAACGAGCAAGTAACGATAGTAGTAGAAAAAGTGCAGCAAGGTAGCCCAATCCTTTTGAGGCAAAGGATAGGCCAAAACAGTCTCTTATGATAAGCAAAGTGTTCTCGAGGGTACACGGGAATTTCATCTAGTCACTTTCATCATGTTGGTTCGATTTGTGTTCGCTACTTTGATAATTTGATATGTGGGTAGACCGGTGCTTAGGTGTTGTTCTTACTTGAACAAACCTCCTGTTGGGGATACACATAAAAGGTAGGCATGTCATGGATCTAAGACTGCCAGTAGAATAAGGGGTAGGTATGAGGAGGCAAGATCCTAGCTATGGAGTAGTTGTACACACGAGTTTACGAGTTCAGTCCCTTCACAGAGGAAGTAACATCCCTACGTCTCGGTGCCCGGAGGCGGTCGACCGGATTGTGTATATGTGTGTGTTTACAAAGGATGCGAACCCTTGTCCCAGATGAGGGGGGTGGCTTATATAGCGTGCACCGGACCCCAGCTCCCCTCCATTACACATGGTTCAATGTACATTAAGAGTGGAACGTTACTGGTAACGCTAGCAATTAAGTGATATAAATGATAATTAAGTCTATGAGTAAATGCCCGACCGTTATTGCGTAGAGTGGCTTTAGGTCTTCTGTACGTCGAGTGGTTTTTGTGACGGTCGAGTGTCATTCATTCCTTCGAGTAGAATGCCTCTGGTCGAGTGGATGATGGTACCCTTCGAATGCTTCTGGCTTTAGGGCGATGACCTTGGGGAGGGCGTCCAGGTCAGGCCTATGACCCTACCCTAGGTACATAGCTTCATCATTAGCCCCCGAATGGTTCGGGGCTTGAGTGGAGAAGGAGTTGAGAATTCCTCCGATTCAATTTTCTCGCTTCGGCAGCGTCTTACTTGCGACCAAGCGAACAATTATAATGATTCAAACTCCTTCTCAGTCGCCTTAATCCATTATTGGTTCTGCCGAGTGAACTTTTGCTGCAATGCTCTGAGTGCTGATATGGAAAAAATCTTCTGCCTCACAGGTTGCCTTGCTGCGCGCAGATATCATGGGATTTTGTATTTGGGGAAGCACGCGAGACGGAGGAGTCCACAGTAATCGGATGGGATCAGGCGAGGCCGCCTTGATCACCATGCCACCTTTTTCGCCACGTACCTCGCGCGTGACTGTTGTGGGATTTGATTGGATCGTCCGGCCCCACAAGTCAGCCACTCGGAAGCGGCCCCATATAAGGTGCCAGATTGGGTTTTGTGTACAGCGCCTCTCCATTCTCCTCCTTTCTCCTCTGCTTTCTCCGCCATCCCCATCTCCATTGCTCCATGCCGCTGCTCCGTTCGAGCTTCGCTGGCGACCATGGGGAAGGAGAAGACGGTGCCCCTGGAGCGTGCAAAGAAGGCGACGGCGACGGCGAAGGCGAAGAGGTCCAACTGGGGCGGATCCTCGTCGAGATCCGGCTTGCCGCTTGGCTGGATCGAGGGCGACTGGATCCGGTCAACGATCAGCCAAGACGACATTGATGATCCGGTCGAGGGGGGCTGATTCCCCATGAATCGGCGCGGCTCTTGGAAGGAGAGACTGAACCGCATCCGCGAGATGGTGAGTGCGTTCTCCTCGCAACTCATGTTGACCGTGGATTTTCTCTGCCTCCCCATCCTTTTTCCGGGATTCTTGAACTTCTTTGGAGCACAACTTCGCCACTTCAATCCCAACTCCATCGTATATCTTGCCGCCTACGTGTCCATGTGCGAGAACTTCTTAGGTTGTAGGCCACAGTGGGGTGTTTTCAAGCACATTTTCACTTGTCGTTCTCAGTCGGTCAAGAAGGCCAATCCGAGTGACGAGAGAACGCGCGTGATTCAGATGTGCGGGGGTCTTGGGATTCAGATGAGAAGTAAAAGCACTTTCCCAGCCATGCTCCTTCCCGAGTCGGTCCGAGGTTAGCAGTCGACCTGGTTCTATTGCAAAGAGCAGCCGACTCCCGGTCAGTCGACTGAGCTCCCTGCTTTTTCCATGGCTCGGGTCGATAAGCCCTCCGCATTGAAAGTGATCCCAGAGGAGAGTGTGCAGGTGAAGGTGCTGGTCGAGCGAGTGGTCCAGCTCGTCCGGGACGGTGTGTCCGGTATGGATCTGCTGGAGGTATTCCTCAAATGACACATCCAGCCGCTCCAAGCTCGTGATCATCCAATGTGGATGTACTCGGGCATTGAGGATTCCACTCGGATCCACCCGGAGGAGGTCGACAAGGACACGGTGGAGAAGTGGTTGAGAGGCATCACAGGCAACAAAGACAACCCCAGGGGGTCTAGGAGGGTCGCTCCATTCGACCATTCGTGCCAGCCAGACCAGGTCTGACCCTGGATTGCCGAGTACTTTTTTGATCAATCATGTAACTGCCTGTTAACGACTGACTGTTTGCTGCTTTGCTTGTTGTCTTTCAGGCTCTTACTGAGATGTATTCAATGCCCAACGGAGAGCAGGAGCAGGACTCGGTGGAGGAGGCGAGCAGAGGCGATAGCGGCGAGTGGCACTCGGACGAGGAGGAGGGCGAGGAGAGCGGCGACCCAAGTGATGAAGAAGAGATCGACTCGCCTCCTCGCAGAGAAAAAAGGTCCAAGCATGCTCACGACCTGGAAAGCCTCCATGACACGGTGGCCGCACCGACTGGGCAGTCTTCGAAGCGTCCCCGGACGTCCTCTCCAGTGCTGACTGAGAGGACACCGAAGCAATCTAAAGTTGCACCTCCTCGAGCGCCGAAACCATCGAAGGTTGTATCATCTAAACCTCCGAAGGCTTTGCCCAAGATCAAAATGGTCATCCCTACTATCTCTGGGTAATAATCTGACCTAATTCTTTGGTTGACTCGGTGTAACAGACGTGACCGACTGAATATTGAAATTTGCAGAGCTGCTACCTCTGGGACTTCCACCCGCCAGTATGAAGAAGATGAGATGGAAGATGCAGTCACCTCCAACCCAGGTACAACTCTTGTGATCTTGTTTTTGATTACATGGTCGATTAAGTTCTGGCGACTCATCTAGGGTCGACTGATTTCTTTGCAGCCCCTCCCAATGTCATTGAACTTCCGGATGATGACGAGGGCGTGCCGCCGAGGCCCAGGAGGAAGAAGGCAACAGCTGGCAAGACATCCAAGTTGGAACCGGCGGCAGAGCTAGTAGTTCAACAGCTCGAAGATGTGAGTAAGGTTTCTGTAACCTTCGCTGACCCAGTGTCAAGTGCGCGCCCCTCATCGTCGACTACACCAGTGCTTGCTTCTACCATCCAACTTCATGCCTCGGATCTCCAAGCCGTTGCGTCTGGACCGTCTGTCCCCTTCTTTGCCCCTCATCATGTTCCAGAAAGCCAGTCGGACGCCGCTGCGGAGGCCATTCGTCAGGCTGGCATAATGATGGAGCGGGTGAAGGCGGTGCACGAAAGCAGTCAGGCTGCTTATGACGCTAGCGCGGCTCTTCGAGCCAATGTACATGTAAGTTGACTTCTGACTGAACTTGTTCTATTAGGATATGCTACCCGAATATTTTCCTTCTCGCAATCTCTCGTTGTCTTGCACTTCGAGACTGCACACCCATTGGGTGTTTTGTCATCTTTATTATTATCATTCTTCCACTCGGCCTGGTAGAGTGGGATCTGAACCAGTGGGGGAACGCTAAGTGCACCCACTGGGTGTAGTCCCCGAGACCGTAGTCGACTGCTGGCAGTCGGTTGGGGTCTGAGCACTACTTTCTCTGGGTGTTTTTACTCGGTCTGGGCGGACCAGCCGAGTGGAACCCGAACCAGTGGGGGAACGCTAAGTGCACCCATTGGGTGTAGTCCCCGAGACCGCGGCCGACTGCTGGCAGTCGGTGGGGGTCTGAGTAGTCTTGAAGTTTTATTCACTCGAAAGTAAATAATATTTGATCTTGTCGATTGATATGTCTTTTACTCACTATAGAAATCTTGTACGCTTATCTCCAAGTTCTCTAAATTTGAGGAAAAGTAGAGACAACTCAACCTTGACCTGGATCTGGCTCAGCAAAACTTAAAGAAGGCTCAAGATGAAGTCGCTGGTACGGAAGGTAACAGCCTGTCGACTGCTTATGTTGACCATCCCTCAAGTTATCCCTTCCTTCTTCTATTTGATCGAAATGTGTATTTTGCAGAGAAAATGAGGCTGGCCCTGGAGAAGAAGGTCTTGGACCTTACAACTGCGGAGAAGGAGGCTCAGGAGAAGATTGCCCTTGTTGACCAGAAACTAGCTTTGGTCGGAGCGCTAGAGGAGGAAATCACCAAGTTGAAGTCATCTCTCACTGAATCCAATCGAGAGGCGACTTGTCTAAAAAAAAGATAAAGTGGCTCTGAACGATCAGCTGGAAATCATGACTCGTAGGAGGAACGACTTGCAGGCTTATCTGAAAACCCTCGCCAAGAAGCTCTTCCTTATGCTCGAAGGTATCCCTTTTTATCCGACTGTTTTACTGTTTGCAAGTTAGTCTTGACCAGTCGACTTATTAACTCCTTGACTCTGCAGAGTTCTGCCAAAACTTTGAAGAGGAGACTGGACGGATCGAGATGGGCTTGGATCCTATCCTTTCTCCAGTCGGCGATGAGGCTGCCATGAATGTGCTTCGACTGGAATCCCGTGTCGCCACTGTTACCAGCTATCTTGCTCATTTGAAGGTGGGGGTGTCGCGCATTGACTCATCACTCTGGCCAAGGGCAACACTTCAGAATGATCTCGAGTCTCTGATGACTCGACTCAATGAGGTCCCTGGTCGAGTGCAGGAATGGAAGAAGTCCTCTGTCCGATGCGGCGCTGACGTGGCTCTGTCGCTGGTTAGGATCCACTGCAAAGAAGCTCGCGAAGAGAAGCTGGCAGCGATCAAGGTCGCCAACACCAAAAGGCACGACTTCGAATCCTTCATGGAGACTTTCATTGCTGCTGCCACTCGGATCGTGGACGGGATCGATTTGGACGAGTTCGTCGAGCCTGCAAGCCCTTCTCCTGCTGAGTGAACAAACTTGATACATAAACTTCCTTGAAATTTGCCTCGGAATGCCGAGTGATTTTTGTAACCGTTAAACTCCTTCGGCCCTGATGCCCGAGTACTTTTATCTTCGTCCTGAAACTTTTGAGGTTTTATCCGATCTTGTTTTATCTTCTGCATGTGCTTGTGTTTGCCTTCGAGTTGAACTTATTCTTCACTCGGAATGTTTCTTGAAATGCAGCTCTGAGGGAGATACCCCAGTCGACATGCGCCTCTCCATCCTTGTGGATAGGGATGGAGCACACGTTGTGCTTGTTGTTGGAAATATGCCCTAGAGGCAATAATAAAATGGTTATTATTATATTTCTTTGTTCATGATAATTGTCTATTGTTCAAGCTATAATTGTGTTATCCGGAAATAGTAATACATGTGTGGATACATAGACCACAACACGTCCCTAGTGAGCCTCTAGTTGACTAGCTCGTTGATCAAAAGATAGTCATGGTTTCCTGACTATGGACATTGGATGTCATCGATAACGGGATCACATCATTAGGAGAATGCTGTGATGGACAAGACCCAATCCTAAGCATAGCTCAAAGATCGTGTATTCGTTTGTTGTAGCTTTTCCGAATGTCAAGTGTCATTTCCTTAGACCATGAGATTGTGCAACTCCCGGATACCGTAGGAGTGCCTTGGGCGTGCCAAACGTCACAAGTAACTGGGTGACTATAAAGGTACACTACATGTATCTCCGAAAGTGTCTGTTGGGTTGGCACGAATCGAGACTGGGATTTGTCACTCCGTATGACGGAGAGGTATCTCTGGGCCCACTCGGTAATGCATCATCATAATGAGCTCAATGTGACCAAGTGGTTGATCACGGGATCATGCATTACGGCACGAGTAAAGTGACTTGCCAGTAACGAGATTGAACGAGGTATTGGGATACCCACGATCGAGTCTCGGGCAAGTAACGTACCGATTGACAAAGGGAATTGTATACGGATTGATTGAATCCTCGACATCGTGGTTCATCCGATGAGATCATCGTGGAGCATGTAGGAGCCAACATGGGTATCCAGATCCCGCTGTTGGTTATTGACCGGAGAGGCATCTCGGTCATGTCTGCATGTCTCCCGAACCCGGAGGGTCTACACACTTAAGGTTCGGTGACGCTAGGGTTGTAGAGATATTAATATGCAGTAACCCGAAAGTTGTTCGGAGTCCCGGATGAGATCTTGGACGTCACGAGGAGTTCCGGAATGGTTCGGAGGTAAAGATTTATATATAGGAAGTCCAGTTTCGGCCATCGGGAAGGTTTCGGGGGTCGCCGGTATTGTACCGGGACTACCGGAAGGGTTCCGGGGGTCCACCGGGTGGGGCCACCTATCCCGGAGGGCCCCGTGGGCTGAATTGGGAGGAAAACCAGCCCCTAGTGGGCTGGTGCGCCCCCCCCCTTGGGCCTCCCCTGCGCCTAGGGTTGGGAAACCCTAGGGGTGGGGGCGCCCCCCACTTGGCTTGGGGGGGAAGCCACCCCTTGGCCTCCGCCCCCTTGGAGATCCATCTCCTAGGGACAGCGCCCCCCCCTAAGGCCCCTATGTAAAGAGGGGGGAGGGAGGGCAGCCGCACCCCCTTGCTCTTGGCGCCTCTCTCTCCCTCCGTAACACCTCTCCTCCAAGCTTACGCTTGGCGAAGCCCTGCCGGGATCCTGCTGCATCCACCACCACGCCGTCGTGCTGCTGGATCTTCATCAACCTCTCCTTCCCCCTTGCTGGATCAAGTTGGAGGAGACGTCTTCCCAACCGTACGTGTGTTGAACGCGGAGGTGCCATCCGTTCGGCACTAGGTCATCGGTGATTTGGATCACGTCGAGTACGACTCCATCAACCCCGTTCTCTTGAACGCTTCCGCGCGCGATCTACAAGGGTATGTAGATGCACTCCTCTCTCCCTCGTTGCTAGATGACTCCATAGATTGATCTTGGTGATGCGTAGAAAATTTTAAAATTCTGCTACGTTCCCCAACAGTGGCATCATGAGCTAGGTCTATGCGTAGTTTCTATGCACGAGTAGAACACAAAGTAGTTGTGGGTGTCGATATTGTCAATTATCTTGCCGTTACTAGTCTTATCTTGATTCAGCGACATTGTGGGATGAAGCGGCCCGGACCGACCTTACACGTACGCTTACGTGAGACTGGTTGCACCGACTGACATGCACTAGTTGCATAAGGTGGCTGGTGGGTGTTTGTCTCTCCCACTTTAGTCGGATCAGATTCGATGAACAGGGTCCTTATGAAGGGTAAATAGAAATTGGCAATTCACGGTGTGGTTTTGGCGTAGGTAAGAAACGTTCTTGCTAGAATCCTATAGCAGCCACGTAAAAACTTGCAACAACAATTAGAGGACGTCTAACTTGTTTTTGCAGCAAGTGTTTTGTGATGTGATATGGCCAAAGGATGTGATGAATGATATATGTGATGTATGAGATGATCATGTTCTTGTAATAGGAATCACGACTTGCATGTCGATGAGTATGACAACCGGCAGGAGCCATAGGAGTTGTCTTAATTTATTTGTGACCTGCGTGTCAACATATAACGTCATGTAATTACTTTACTTTATTGCTAAACCGTTAGCCATAGTAGTAGAAGTAATAGATGACGAGACAACTTCAAGAAGACACGATGATGGAGATCATGATGATGGAGATCATGGTGTCATGCCGGTGACAACGATGATCATGGAGCCCCGAAGATGGAGATCAAAAGGAGCAAATGATATTGGCCATATCATGTCACTATTTGATTACATGTGATGTTTATCATGTTTTACATCTTATTTGCTTAGAACGACGGTAGCTTAAATAAGATGATCCCTCGTAATAATTTCAAGAAAGTGTTCCCCCTAACTGTGCACCGTTGCGAAGGTTCGTTGTTTCGAAGCACCACGTGATGATCAGGTGTGATAGATTCTAACGTTCGAATACAACGGGTGTAAGCCAGATTTACACACGCAATACACTTAGGTTGACTTGACGAGCCTAGCATGTACAGATATGGCCTCGAAACACGGAAGACCGAAAGGTCGAGCATGAGTCGTATAGAAGATACGATCAACATGTAGATGTTCACCGATGTTGGCTAGTCCGTCTCACGTGATGATCGGACATGGCCTAGTTAACTCGGATCATGTTTCACTTAGATGACTGGAGGGATGTCTATCTGAGTGGGATTTCATTGAGTAATTTGATTAGATGAACTTAATTATCATGAACTTAGTCTAAAATCTTTACAATATGTCTTGTATATCAAATGGCCCATGTTGTCCTCAACTTCAACGCGTTCCTAGAGAAAACCAAGCTGAAAGATGATGGCAGCAACTATACGGACTGGGTCCAGAACCTGAGGATCATCCTCATAGCTGCCAAGAAAGATTATGTCCTAGAAGCACCGCTAGGTAACGCACCTGTCCCAGAGAACCAAGACATTATGAACGCTTGGCAGTCACATGCTGATGATTACTCCCTCGTTCAGTGTGGCATGCTTTACAGCTTAGAACCGGGGCTCCAAAAGCGTTTTGAGAGACACGGAGCATATGAGATGTTCGAAGAGCTGAAAATGGTTTTCCAAGCTCATGCCCGGGTCGAGACATATGAAGTCTCCGACAAGTTCTTCAGTTGTAAGATGGAGGAAAATAGTTCTGTCAGTGAGCACATACTCAAAATGTCTGGGTTGCATAACCGCTTGACTCAGCTGGGAGTTAATCTCCCGGATGACGCGGTCTTTGACAGAATCCTTCAGTCGCTTCCACCGAGCTACAAGAGCTTTGTGATGAACTTCAATATGCAGGGGATGGAAAAGAGCATTCATGAGGTATATTCAATGCTGAAATCAGCAGAGGTGGAAATCAAAAAGGAACATCAAGTGTTGATGGTGAATAAAACCACTAAGTTCAAGAAAGGCAAGGGTAAGAAGAACTTCAAGAAGGACGGCAAGGGAGTTGCCGCGCCCGGTAAGCAAGCTGTCGGGAAGAAGCCAAAGAATGGAACCAAGCCCGAGACTGAGTGTTTTTATTGCAAGGGAAGTGGTCACTGGAAGCAGAACTGCCCCAAATACTTAGCGGACAAGAAGGTCGGCAACACCAAAGGTATATGTGATATACATGTAATTGATGTGTACCTTACCAGTACTCGTAGTAGCTCCTGGGTATTTGATACCGGTGCGGTTGCTCACATTTGTAACTCAAAGTAGGAGCTGCGGAATAAGCGGAGACTGGTGAAGGATGAGGTGACGATGCGCGTCGGGAATGGTTCCAAGGTCGATGTGATCGCCGTCGGCACGCTACCTCTACATTTACCTATGGGATTAGTTTTAAACCTCAATAATTGTTATTTAGTGCCAGCTTTGAGCATGAACATTGTATCAGGATCTCGTTTAATTCGAGATGGCTACTCATTTAAATCCGAGAATAATGATTGTTCTATTTATATGAGAGATATGTTTTATGGTCATGCTCCGATGGTGAATGGTTTATTCTTAATGAATCTCGAGCGTAATGCTACACATATTCATAGTGTGAATACCAAAAGATGTAAGGTTGATAATGATAGTCCCACATACTTGTGGCACTGCCGCCTTGGTCACATAAGTGTCAAACGCACGAAGAAGCTCCATGCAGATGGGCTTTTGGAGTCTCTTGATTACAAATCATTTGACATGAGCGAACCATGCCTCATGGGTAAAATGACCAAGACTCCGCTCTCAGGAACAATGGAGCGAGCAACCAACTTATTGGAAATCATACATACTGATGTGTGCGGTCCAATGAGTGTTGAGGCTCGCGGTGGCTATCGTTATGTTCTCACCCTCACTGATGACTTGAGTAGATATGGGTATGTCTACTTAATGAAACACAATTCTGAGACCTTTGAAAAGTTCAAGGAATTTCAGAGTGAGGTTGAGAATCAACGTGACAGGAAAATCAAGTTCTTGCGATCAGATCGTGGGGGAGAATACTTGAGTCACGAATTTGGCACACACTTAAGAAAATGTGGAATAGTTTCACAACTCACGCCGCCTGGAACACCTCAGCGTAATGGTGTGTCCGAACGTCGTAATCGCACTCTATTGGATATGGTGCGATCTATGATGTCTCTTACTGATTTACCGCTGTTATTTTGGGGCTATGCTTTAGAGACTACCGCATTCACTTTAAATAGTGCTCCGTCGAAATCCGTTGAGACGACACCGTATGAATTATGGTTTGGGAAGAAACCTAAGCTGTCATTTCTAATAGTTTGGGGATGCGATGCTTATGTCAAGAAACTTCAACCTGAAAAGCTCGAACCCAAATCGGAAAAATGCGTCTTCATAGGATACCCTAAAGAAACTATTGGGTATACCTTCTACCTCAGATCCGAAGGCAAGATCTTTGTTGCCAAGAATGGGTCCTTTCTAGAGAAAGAGTTTCTCTCGAAAGAAATAAGTGGAAGGAAAATAGAACTTGATGAAGTATTACCTCTTGAACCAGTAAGTAGCACAGCTCAAGAAAATGTTCCTGAGGTGCCTGCACCGACTAGAGAGGAAGTTAATGATGATGATCATGAAACTTCAGATCAAGTTGCTACTGAACTTCGTAGGTCCACAAGGACACGTTCCGCACCAGAGTGGTACGGCAACCCTGTCTTGGAAATCATGTTGTTAGACAATGGTGAACCTTCGAACTATGAAGAAGCAATGGCGGGCCCGGATTCCAACAAATGGTTGGAAGCCATGAAATCCGAGATAGGATCCATGTATGAAAATGAAGTATGGACTTTGACTGACTTGCCCGTTGATCGGCGAGCCATAGAAAATAAATGGATCTTTAAGAAGAAGACAGACGCGGATGGTAATGTAACCATCTATAAAGCTCGGCTTGTCGCTAAGGGTTATCGACAAGTTCAAGGGGTTGACTACGATGAGACTTTCTCACCCGTAGCAAAGCTGAAGTCCGTCCGAATCATGTTAGCAATTGCCGCATTCTATGACTATGAGATATGGCAAATGGACGTCAAAACGGCATTCCTTAATGGTTTCCTTAAGGAAGAATTGTATATGATGCAGCCGGAAGGTTTTGTCGATCCTAAGAATGCTGACAAGGTGTGCAAGCTCCAACGCTCGATTTATGGGCTGGTGCAAGCATCTCGGAGTTGGAACATTCGTTTTGATGAGATGATCAAAGTGTTTGGGTTTATGCAGGCTTATGGAGAAGCCTGCATTTACAAGAAAGTGAGTGGGAGCTCTGTAGCATTTCTCATATTGTATGTGGATGACATACTGTTGATGGGAAATGATATAGAATTCTTGGAAAGCATAAAGGCCTACTTGAACAAGTGTTTTTCAATGAAGGACCTTGGAGAAGCTGCTTATATATTAGGCATCAAGATCTATAGAGATAGATCGAGACGCCTCATTGGTCTTTCACAAAGCACGTACCTTGACAAGATATTGAAGAAGTTCAAAATGGATCAGTCCAAGAAGGGGTTCTTGCCTGTATTGCAAGGTACGAGATTGAGCACGGCTCAATGCCCGACCACGGCAGAAGATAGAGAAAAGATGAGTGTCGTCCCCTATGCCTCGACCATAGGGTCTATCATGTATGCTATGTTGTGTACCAGACCTGATGTAAACCTTGCCGTAAGTTTGGTATGAAGGTACCAAAGTAATCCCGGCATGGAACACTGGACAGCGGTCAAGAATATCCTGAAATACCTGAAAAGGACTAAGGATATGTTTCTCGTTTATGGAGGTGACGAAGAGCTCGTCGTAAAGGGTTACGTCGATGCTAGCTTCGACACAGATCTGGATGACTCTAAGTCACAAACCGGATACGTGTATATTTTGAATGGTGGGGCAGTAAGCTGGTGCAGTTGCAAGCAAAGCGTTGTGGCGGGATCTACATGTGAAGCGGAGTACATGGCAGCCTCGGAGGTAGCACAAGAAGTAGTCTGGGTGAAGGAGTTCATTACCGACCTAGGAGTCATACCCAATGCGTCGGGCCCAATGACTCTCTTCTGTGACAACACTGGAGCTATTGCCCTTGCCAAGGAGCCCAGGTTTCACAGGAAGACTAGGCATATCAAGCGTCGCTTCAACTCCATTCGTGAAAGTGTTCAAAATGGAGACATAGAGATTTGTAAAGTACATACGGACCTGAATGTGGCAGATCCATTGACTAAACCTCTCCCTAGAGCAAAACATGATCAACACCAGAACTGCATGGGTGTTCGATTCATCACAATGTAACTAGACTATTGACTCTAGTGCAAGTGGGAGACTGTTGGAAATATGCCCTAGAGGCAATAATAAAATGGTTATTATTATATTTCTTTGTTCATGATAATTGTCTATTGTTCATGCTATAATTGTGTTATCCAGAAATCGTAATACATGTGTGAATACATGGACCACAACACGTCCCTAGTGAGCCTCTAGTTGAATAGCTCGTTGATCAAAAGATAGTCATGGTTTCCTGACTATGGACATTGGATGTCATCGATAACGGGATCACATCATTAGGAGAATGCTGTGATGGACAAGACCCAATCCTAAGCATAGCTCAAAGATCGTGTAGTTCGTTTGTTGTAGCTTTTCCGAATGTCAAGTATCATTTCCTTAGACCATGAGATTGTGCAACTCTCGGATACCGTAGGAGTGCCTTGGGTGTGCCAAACGTCAAAATGTAACTGGGTGACTATAAAGGTACACTACAGGTATCTCCGAAAGTGTCTGTTGGGTTGGCACGAAACAAGACTGGGATTTGTCACTCCATATGACGGAGAGGTATCTCTGGGCCCACTCGGTAATGCATCATCATAATGAGCTCAATGTGACCAAGTGGTTGATCACGGGATCATGCATTATGGCACGAGTAAAGTGACTTGCCGGTAACGAGATTGAACGAGGTATTGGGAGACCGACGATCGAGTCTCGGGCAAGTAACGTACTGATTGACAAAGGGAATTGTATACAGATTGATTGAATCCTCGACATTGTGGTTCATCCGATGAGATCATCGTGGAGCATCTGGGATCCAACATGGGTATCCAGATCCTGCTGTTGGTTATTGACCGGAGAGGCATCTCGGTCATGTCTGCATGTCTCCCGAACCCGTAGGGTCTACACACTTAAGGTTCGGTGACGCTAGGGTTGTAGAGATATTAGTATGCAGTAACCCATAAGTTGTTCGGAGTCCCGAATGAGATCCCGGACATCACGAGGAGTTCCGGAATGGTTCGGAGGTAAAGATTTATATATAGGAAGTCCAGTTTTCAGCCATCGGGAAGGTTTCGGGGGTCGCCGGTATTGTACCGGGACCATCGGAAGGGTCCCAGGGGTCCATCGGGTGGGGCCACCTATCCCGGAGGGCCCCATGGGCTGAATTGGGAGGAAAACCAGCCCCTAGTGGGCTGGTGCGCCCCCCCCCTTGGGCCTCCCCTGCGCCTAGGGTTGGGAAACCCTAGGGGTGGGGCGCCCCCCACTTGGCTTGGGGGAAGCCACCCCTTGGCTGCCGCCCCCTTGGAGATCCATCTCCTAGGGCCGGCGCCCCCCCCCAAGGCCCCTATATAAAGAGGTGGGAGGGAGGGCAGCCGCACCCCCTTGCTCTTGGCGCCTCCCTCTCCCTCCGTAACACCTCTCCTCCCCTCTTGCGCTTGGCGAAGCCCTGCCGGGATCCTGCTGCATCCACCACCACGCCGTCGTGCTGCTGGATCTGCATCAACCTCTCCTTCCCCCTTGCTGGATCAAGTTGGAGGAGACGTCTTCCCAACCGTATGTGTGTTGAACGCGGAGGTGTCGTCCGTTCGGCACTAGGTCTTCGGTGATTTGGATCACGTCGAGTACGACTCCATCAACCCCGTTCTCTTGAACGCTTCCGTGCGCGATCTACAAGGGTATGTAGATGCACTCCTCTCTCCCTCGTTGCTAGATGACTCCATAGATTGATCTTGGTGATGCGTAGAAAATTTTAAAATTCCGCTACGTTCCCCAACACTTGTGGCACAGCTCCGAGGAGAAAGTTGCAATCGACCTGCACCTCGTCGTCCTTATGGATAGGGATGGAGCGCACGTTGTACTTGTGGCGTAGCTCCGAGGTGAAGGTTCCATCCGACCTGCACCTCATTGTCCTTGCAGATAGGGATGGAGCGCATGTTGTACTTGTGGCGCAGCTCTAAAGAGAAGGTTGCATTCGACCTGCACCTTGTCATCCTTGCGGATAGGTATGGAGCGCATGTTGTACTTGTGGCGCAGCTCCGAGGAGAGAGTTACAGTTGACCTGCATCTCATCGTCTTAGGCGAGTACTGGACTGCAGCTAAGCCCCCAAGTGTGAGGTTTGCTCATCACTCGGTAGGATTTTTAAAACTTGTGCGAGTACTGGACTACAGCTAAGCCCCCGAGTGTGAGGTTTCCTCATCACTCGGTAGGATTTTTAATACTTAGGCGAGTATTGGACTGCAGCTAAGCCTCCGAGTGTGAGGTTTGCTCATCACTCGGTAGGATTTTTAAAACTTAGGTGAGTACTGAACTGCAGCTAAGCCCCGAGTGTGAGGTTTGCTCATCACTCGGTAGGATTTTTAATACTTAGGCGAGTACTGGACTGCAGCGAAGCCCC
>NC_041380.1:253870434-253880813 GCF_002162155.2 Triticum dicoccoides
GTTTGCTCATCACTCGGTAGGATTTTTAATACTTAGGCGAGTATTGGACTGCAGCTAAGCCCCCGAGTGAGAGGCTTGCTCATCACTCGGTAGGATTTAAAAGAAACTTAGGCGGGTAATGGACTGCCGCTAAGCCCCCGAGTGAGAGGCTTGCTCATCACTCGGTAGGATTTTTTAAACTTAGGCGAGTACTGGACTGCAGCTAAGCCCCCGAGTGAGAGGCTTGCTCATCACTCGGTGGGATTTTTAAAACTTAGGCGAGTACTGAACTGCAGCTAAGCCCCCGAGTGAGAAACTTGTTCACCACTTGGTAGGATTTTTGAAACTTAGGCGAACGGATTCGCAGCTAAGCCTCCGAGTGGGAGGCTTGCTCACCACTCAGCAGGATTTTTTTTAAACTTAGGCGTAGGTGAACGGATTCGCAGCTAAGCCACCCACTGGGGGATTTTAGACACAAACGTAAGTAGTCGACAATCATTTTAGAAGACTGTAAAACTCTTGTCTTTGATAAACAAACTACAAATGTGCTTCTTATTACATCTCAACAGACTGAGTGCTTAAGTATAAAAGGGGCGGAGTAGCTCCGCATTCCAAGCGCGCTGCTCGTCTTTATTGTACTCGACGTTATAGAGGTGGTACGCTCCGTTGTGGAGCACTGTCGTGACAACGAAGGGGTCTTCCCAGGAAGGAGCAAGCTTGTGTGGTTTCTACTGATTCAATCGAAGAACCAAGTCTCCCTCTTGAAATGCTCGACCCCTTACGTTTCTGGTGTGGAATCGACGCAGATCTTGTGAATAAATGGTCGATCGGATCAAGGCCATCTCCCTTTCTTCCTCCAGGAGATCAACCACATCTTGTCATGCCTGTTCTGCGTCTTCTTCTGAGAAAAGCTTGACTCGGGGCGCATTGTGGAGCAAGTCACTCGGAAGTACAGCTTCGGCTCCATAAACCAAGAAAAAGGGAGTTCTGCCAGTCGACCGATTGGGAGTTCTCCTCGATCCCCACAATACCGATGGAAGTTCATCGACCCAAGCTCCTGCTGTGTGTTTGAGATCACGCATCAGTCGGGGTTTTAGTCCTTTGAGAATCAATCCATTTGCTCTTTCAACTTGCCCATTCGACTGGGGGTAGGTGACTGAAGCATAGTCGACTCGAGTACCTTGAGAAGCATAGTAAGTTCTGAACTCATCAGAATCGAAGTTTGACCCGTTGTCAGTGATGATGCTGTGTGGAACACCATATCTGAATGTTAATTCTCTGATGAAGCTGACAGCAGTGTTGGCGTCAAGGTTCTTGATAGGCTTGGCTTCAATCCATTTGGTGAACTTGTCGACTGCTACAAGCACATGAGTGAATCCACTCCTACCAGTCCTCAGAGGTCCAACCATATCCAATCCCCAAACAGCAAAAGGCCAGACGAGTGGAATGGTCTTCAGGGCCGACGCAGGCTTGTGAGACATGTTGGAGTAAAACTGGCAACCTTCACATTTGTTGACTATTTTTTTGCCATCTCATTTGCTCGTGGCCAGTAAAATCCCGCTCGGTATGCTTTGGCCACAATGGTCCGATAGGACGCATGGTGACCACAGGTCCCCGAGTGGATGTCGTTGAGGACCACTCGACCTTCTTCAGCTGTTATGAATTTCTGACAGACTCCAGTCACACTTTCTCTGAACAACTGTCCTCTTATCACGGTAAAGGCTTTGGATCAACGAATGATCTGTCCAGCCTCTTCTTCATCCTCTGGGAGTTCCTTTCTAAGAATGTACGTGATATATGGTATTGTCTAATCGGGAGTGATGACCAAAACCTCCATGATCAAATCGACCACGGCTGGGACCTCGATTTCAGTCGGATCAGTGGCACTCTTTTGTTGGGGGGCTCTTCAGTGAAAGGATCTTCTTGAACTAAAGGTGTATGAATATGTTCCAGGAACACATTGCTGGGAATGGCTTCCCTCTTGGAACATATCTTTGCTAGATCATCAGCTGCTTGATTTTTCAGTCGGGGTATGTGATGGAGCTCCAACCCCTCAAACCTCTTTCCTAACTTTCTCACTGCATTGCAATAACCAGTCATAGCTGGGCTTCTGACGTCCCACTCCTTCATCACCTAATTGACCACTAAATCCGAGTCGCCATAGACCATGAGGCGACGGACGCCGAGTGAAATGGCCATACGCAACCGTACAGAAGTGCCTCATATTCGGCTTCGTTGTTGGAAGAGTCAAAGTGAATCTGGAGAACATAGCTGAGTTTGTCACCACGAGGGGATACCAACACCACCCAGCACCGGATCCATTCAGCATCTTGGAGCCATCGAAGAACATGGTCCAATGTTCTGAGCGAATTTGGGCCAGAGTTGTTGTTCGATCCACTCGGCGAGGAAATCTGCTATTGCTTGGGACTTGATAGCTTTATTTGCCTCAAACTTGATGTCCAGGGGAAGGAGTTCAATGCCCACTTTGCCACTCGACCAGTTGCACCTCTGTTGTTCAGAATCTCTGATAATGGAGCGTCGCTGACGACTGTAATGGAATGATCAGAGAAATAGTGTGCAACCTTCTTCGTGGTCATGTAAATCCCATAAACAAGCTTCTGATAGTGTGGATATCTTTGCTTCGATGGAGTCAGAACTTTAGAAACGTAATATACTTGGCACTGAACTTTATAGGATTTTCCTTCTTCTTCCCGCTCGATCGTGAGTACTGTACTAACAACTTGTCCAGTGGCTGCAATATAAAGAAGTAAAGGCTCTTTGCTGATTGGTGCAGCAAGCACCGGCTGGGTGGAAAGCAGGGCTTTGAGCTCTGCAAACGCTGCATCAGCTTCGAGAGTCCACTCGAACTTATCAGACTTCTTCATCAGTCGGTAAAGGGGCAATGCCTTTTCACCGAGGCGAGAAATGAATCGACTCAAGGCGGCCAAACAACCAGTAAGCTTCTGGACATCGTGCACACGCACAAGGCATTTAATCTGAAGTATAGCACCAACTTTCTCTGGGTTAGCGTCGATCCCTCGTTCGGAAACAAGGAAACCGAGTAACTTTCCGCCAGGAACTCCGAATGTGCACTTTGATGGATTAAGCTTGATATCATATCTTCTGAGGTTGGCAAAGGTTTCAGCAAGGTCAGCCAGCAAGTCGGAACCCTTATGTGACTTGACCACAATGTCATCCATGTATGCTTCCACATTCCGACTGATTTGAGTGAGCAGACACTTCTGGATCATCCTCATGAATGTGGCTCTGGCGTTCTTCGGGCCGAATGGCATGGTGACATAACAGAAGCATCCGAATGGAGTGATGAAAGCTGTTTTTATCTCATCGGGTCCATACAGTCGGATCTGATGGTACCCGGAATAAGCGTCCAAAAAGACAAATGCTCAGACCCCACAGTCGAGTCGACGATTTGGTCGATGCGGGGGAGAGGAAAATGATCTTTCGGGCAGGCCTGATTGATATGCTTGAAGTCAATGCACATGCGAAGTGAATCGTCCTTCTTGGGGACCATGGCAACATTGGCGAGCCACTCGGAGTGGTAGATTTCTCGGATGAACTCAGCTGCCAGGAGCCGAGCCACTTCCTCACCAATTGCTTTTCTCTTCTGGACGGCGGACCATCGGAGATGTTCCTTGACATGTTTCACTTTTGGTTCAACTCGCAAATGATGCTCAGCCAGTCCCCTGGGTAAACCCAGCATGTCAGAAGGATTCCATGCAAAGATGTCCTAGTTCTCACGGAGGAACTGGATGAGTGCTTCTTCCTATTTGCTGTCGAGTGTCATTGAAATATGAGTCAGAGCAACATTGTGATCGGTTGGGTGAATATGAATCGGTTTCATTTCTCCAGATGACTGAAATGTAGAGTCTGTGGCAGGCTTCTTAGCTCGCAGCAAATCACTCGGATCTGCATTTTTCTGGTACTCTTGCAATTCTACTACTGCCATTTGTGCATCGACAATTTTTGAGCCGTTCTGGAAGCACTCTTCTGCCTTCTGTCGGTTGCCAGTGATAGTGATCACCCCTCTGGGACCAGGCATCTTCAATTTGAGATACACGTAACATGGTCGAGCCATAAAACGTGCATAAGAGGGCCTACCCAGAATAGCATGGTAAGCACTCTTGAAGTCCACCACTTCAAATGTCAATTTCTCCTTGCGGTAATTCTTGGAATCACCAAAAACCACGTTAAGGGTGATCTGGCCGAGTGACCGGGCCTTCTCGCTAGGTACAACTCCATGGAAACTCATATTGCTTTCGCTAAGCTTGGACATCAGAATGCCCATCCCTTTCAGAGTTTCAGCATAAAGGATATTTACACCACTGCCACCATCCATCAGTACCTTAGTCAGTCGAGTGCCTTCAACAATAGGGTCAACTACCAGCGCTTGCCTCCCAGGGGTGGCTATATGTGCTGGATGATCCGACTGGTCGAATGTGATGGCAGTCTGGGACCACTTCAGATAACTGGGTGTCGCCGGAGCAACCATGTTCACCTCTCTGTTAATAACTTTCAATCGATTTTTGCTCTCAACATCAGCAAAAATCATCAGAGTGGAATTGACATTTGGAAAACCATCATCATCTTCTTCCCTTTACTCACCCTTGTCCGACTCCTTTTCCTTCTCCTTGGGTTGTTTCTCTCCGAACTGCCGGATCAGGAGACGACACTGTCGAGTGGTGTGCTTAGGGTAAATGAGATTCCCCTCTTCATCTTTTTTGGTATGAATGTGGCATGGTAAATCCAATACATCATTCCCGTCTTGATCTTTAACCTTCTTGGGAGTCCAGGGCCCTTTGGGCTTCCCCTTGAATTTCCCTTGGGCCACAACTAAAGCTTCTCCAGGAGCAGCTGGTTCGGCCTTGTGCTTCTGTTTCCGACTGGAATTCCCTCCTCTGGTTTCTTGGGCGACTGTTTTGTGCTTGCCACTCCGGAGTCGGTCTTCCTCTTCACCATTGGCATGCTTGGTGGCAATCTCCATCATTCGACTCAGGGACATATCTCCTGTCCGACCGAACTTCAGGTTCAACTATCTGTACTTAACACCTTCCTTGAAGGAACAAAATGCTTGGTGATCCGACACATTCTCCACTGTGTGGTGCAATGTGATCCATCTATGGATATAATCTCTCAAGGTTTCATTCGGCTTCTGCACACAAGACTGCAACTCTGTCAACCCCGCCGGCCTTTTGCATGTACCTTCAAAGGTTCTAACAAACACTCGGGCAAGTTCCTCCCAACTATATATGCTGCCAAGCGCTAACTGATTCAACCACGCTCTGGCTGAGCCCTCCAACATCAAAGAAAGGTGCTTCATGTCCAATTCATCATTGCCGCTACCGATCTGCACAGCCACTCGGTAGTCCTCAAGCCAAGTGTTAGGCTTGGACTCGGCAGTGAACTTGCTGACTCCAGTCGCCAACCTGAAGTTAGGAGGAATCACTGCTACTCTGATGGCCCTACTGAAACACTCGGGACCTGAAACATGCACCCTGCTTCCAGTCGGATAATCTCTATCATGGCCCTCTCTGAGTGCCCTATTCCTGTCGACCAGACCTTGAACAAGAATAGATCTCGCATCAAAGCCTGGCTCTCTGGGGTCAACTGGAATTCTTCGTTCGCCGCTATGGGGGTGCCTGTCCTCTTCCCGCCGATGCACATATGACCCACTCCTTGGAGGAGGCGTGGGCACTCGACGACGGTCATCGTGGTCGACTCGATGATCATACTGCTCACGGTTCCTGTACTGATCCTGCCGGTGCCCACGTCCCTCACGCCGCGGAGGCGATCTTGGGCTGTGAGCAGATTGGACAGTGTCTGCCACCACAGATCTGGTATGAATCCTATTCTGCGACTGAGATACTACTGTATTCTGCTCTCCTGCTGCCCGGAGTAAAGCCCGGATCTGCATCAAACCTCGGCCAGCTTCCGACTGGGAAGGCTGAATTGACTCTGCTATTCGGGCTGCAGCTGTGAGATTCTGGATCGGAGTTTGGTATACCTGAGTCGGAGGCAGAAAAAGTTGTCGTCGACTGGACTCAGGAATCCGCTGCCGAGCACCCTCGTCGAGTGCGCGCTGGAGGTTCTCCAGTCGAGTGTGCTTAGCCAAGTTGGCCAGGCGCGCCTCCTCCAAGGCCGGGGCGTTGGGGGTTTCTCTAACGATACGAGTGTGAAGTGCATCCATATTGCGGCGGCGAAGATCTTCCCTCTGCTGCGAAGAGAGGGGTTCGGGGCGGTACTCCTCGTGGACACGTGACGGATCGCCGACGCCATCACCACCGTCATCGCGGGGGAAGCCAGGAGGACTGCATGGTCCATTGACCATCAATACTTCCGCCGCGGGGTCACTGCTGTCGCACTCGGATGCAGTTTCGACGGAGCCAGTCGAACAAGCCGTAGAGAGTTTCATCAGGCTCGATCGCCGCGATTTGTGGGGTGGCAAATTGGCGGGCCACCGCATGCCTCACCCACCACTGGAGTCGTGACCGACCGAATCGCTTGCACCGATGAGCAGCGGGGAGCGAGGACACCGTAGGAGCCGACTGATACTGAGTCGACGGTTGTCGAAGAAGGACGCCACGGACGCACGTGCGGAAGTGCGTTGCCCCGCGGACGGGAGCACGTTGACGTCGAGTGGAGCCTCATGGAGCCAAGCGGAGCCGTCGGCGATGAAGACGAGCGCGCCAAGACGGATCTCACGGCCCTCAGCCAATCCTTCATCGGAAACCATGATTATGGGAATCGGAAAAATCGCAACTTCTCCAACAAACTGCTAAAACACCTGCCCCACGGTGGGCACCAACTGTCGTGGATCTAATACTGACAGTAGAATGGGGGTAGGTACGAGGAGGCAAGATCCTAGCTATGGAGTAGTTGTACACACGAGTTTACGAGTTCAGGCCCTTCACGGAGGAAGTAACAACCCTACGTCTCAGTGCCCGGAGGCGGTCGACTGGATTGTGTATATGTGTGTGTTTACAAAGGATGCGAACCCTTGCCACAGAGGAGGGGGTGGTTTATATAGAGTGCGCCGGGACCCCAGCTCCCCTCCGTTACACAGGGTTCAATGTACATTAAGAGTGGAACGTTACTGGTAACTCTAGCAATTAAGTGATATAAATGATAATTAAGTCTATGAGTAAACGCCCGACCATTATTGGGTAGAGTGGTTTTAGGTCTTCTGTACGTCGAGTGGTTTTTGTGACGGTCGAGTGTCATTCATTCCTCCGAGTGGAATGCCTCTGGTCGAGTGGATGATGGTACCCTTCGAATGCTTCTGGCTTTAGGGCGATGACCTTGGGGAGGGCGTCCAAGTCAGGCCTATGACCCTACCCTTGGTACATAGCTTCATCAAGGCCCACGAAGGGTCGAAATATCATAAAGCATGGGGTCCACACAACATGTGGGTCCAGATAAATTTCATACAGACATACTATCACTCGGACAAGCAGCATACTATCCACTCGGACAAGCAGCATACTATCCACTCGAGCAAGCAGCATACCATCCACTCGGATAATAGTTCACCACTCGATCGTACGACTCACCCGGGCATACGAAGACCAGCAAGCAGCAAAGCAGTCAAAGCATCATTCTCATAGTGAAGGCTTGGTAGTGAACTGGCATTATGGCATTCATGCCCCACTTTATAACATAGGAGGTGAGGGGGTGGCGCACTCTATATAAGCCATCCTCACCACTAGACTTGGGGCAGGCCTTCATTCTTCCCCTCTAGCTCTCATCTCTCTCCCTCACCTCTAGTCTCAGGACTTAGCTCAGGCATGGAGATCCGTTCTCCTCTCTCTCACACATATATTGTAATCTCCGGATACATACTCAGATAAAGCAAGGCCTCTCCGGAGCACGAGACGTAGGTTGTTATCTCCACTGTGAGAGGCCCGAACTCGCTAAAACCACCGTGTCACCCATATGCATCTTGATAGATCATGCTCCTTTACCCTATCCCTTATTATTGTCGGAATCGTTCCCACGACAGTTGGCGCCCAACTTGGGGCTTGGCGTCTATTGAGCCATGATGCAAATGGTTTTATTTCTTCAATCTTTGTCCATCAGTCAACAATCATCGATGGAGAACTTGATTCAGGATGTTCCAGACATCGCTCCATTCATTGGAAAGTCATGACACTCTGCTTACAGAAGAATTAGGGAGTTGCTCATCTCAACTTGTCCTCTTTACAATCAGACAATGATCTAACAATGGTTTATTCTTCTTATGTATGCACACGAGCTTATACAAAAGGATGCCTCCTTTTGTTCCGATTGGTGTCTCGGCTCCCGGACGATGAACCATCGTCGTCTGCCCATCATCATCTCGCGAACTCATCTGCGACGCCGTCGCCGAGCGCCCACACATGCACAGCCGCTAACACTCGGCCTGGTTCTTCGACCGGCTGAACAAGACAACCGGCGGTCGACCCGATTCCTCGGGAGACAAGGCGCGGCTGCCGGCAATCCGCCAAGTTCCGCGGCTGTCAAAGCGCGACTCCGACCGGCGCACGGCTCCGGCTCCCCGAGCAGTGAAGCACGATCACCAGCGCTCGCGTCAGCCTCGCCCTTGGCTGCGCTGGCCCACGACTCCCGTGCCTGGACCACGGCCGGCTGCTCATCCTCCTTGTCGCCTCCTCTCGGCTGCCGTCCAATTCAGTCCAGACCAGCAGTTTCGGCCGCAGCGGGGCTCACCCTCGGGCTGCCTCTACAGCTCTCTTCATTTCAACTCTCATCGCATGCAGAATATTCTTTAATTCTTGCTTAATTAGCACTAATACCCCCTGCATGCAGGTCCTGGACGTGGGGCAACCCCTTCAATGCGTTGGACGTGGGCAATCACACCTAAATACCAAGCTTTATTGCTCCACGACTAACCGACCAAGCTTTGCACCAAATCAACCTCCTCGAGGGATAACTGCATGTGCAGGAAAAAAAGAAACGGAAGGACTGGCTCCCACCAGTACGCGGCTCCACTGGCCCCGCTTCATCAAGGTATAATCGCCTCATTAAGCGGCTCATCTGGTGAGTATTTCCTTCGCCGGTTACCTAAGGCTAGTCATAGTGGGAGTAACTTAACTAGTAACATAACACACTTCGAGAAACTTTTGCCTACATGGCAAGTAGTTAATGGCAAGTAGTTAATGACAAGTAGTTAATGACAAGTAGTAACATAAGGCTGGTCGTAAATGGTAGTATCATAGCTAGTATCATGCATGCCAACTAGACTATTTTGCTGAGGAGGCATAGAATTAAATGAAGAAAGAGAGCGTTGAGTGTCATATCATGATACCGTATCATATTAAATGCTATGTTAATATGTGTCATGCATGGCAATAAATAAGGCTACCTACGAAACTAGTATATGATACTGTGCATTACAGAGGTAGTATCATACCTTAGTATCATGTGCATGATACTAAGGTATGATACTACCCATTACAAGCAACCTAATATGTTATTATAACATAGCGCTTTTCAAGACAATATGAGTCTAGAAGCTAACAAATGCAGCCATCTATGACACTACTAGTATGTTACTTTGCATTATAAAGATAATAACTTAGACTAGTGTCATGCATATGACACTAGTATAAGTTACTCCCCACTATGACCAGCCTAATTACTGCTGCCAAAACTTCCGTTATTCCCGCGCCAGTAATTGATGCATGCATGCACGTGCAATGGCCCTGCCATTAATTTCATGGCTGCAGGGAAGTGCTGATCCAAAAAAATAAATATTCGTGGCCATACTTGCTACTAACTCGCAGGGTCACTCGTCCCGTCGTGGTGGTCTCCGGACAACAATTCACTGGACGGACATTTCGTTTCGGCGGATAAAATGACATGCAGTCGGACGCCCCGCGCATCGTCACTTCACGAGACGACGCGTCTACTTCACTTGAACGCCCCACACGTTGTCACTTTGCGGGACGCGTCTACTTCACTTGAACGTTTTGCGCCTCGTCACTTCGCGAGACGCATCTACTTCACCCGGAGACCCCATGTATCGTTACTCCATGGGACACGCATCTACTTCATCCGGAGACCCCGCACATCGTCACTCCGTGGGACACGCATTTACTTCATCTGGACGCCCCGCGCACCCTCACTTCGCGGGACATGTCTACTTTACCCGGACGCCCCGCGCATCGTCACTCCGCGGAACGCATCTACTTCACCCGGACGCCCTGCACATCGCCACTACATGGGACACGTCTACTTCACTCGGCCGCCCCGCGCGTCGCCATCGGTTGGTCACCTCATCACCACTCGGCCGCCCCGCGCGTCGTCATCGGTTGGTCACCTCATCACCACTCGGTCGCCCCGCGCGTCGCCATCGACTGGTCAGCTCATCACCACTCGCCCGCCCC
>NC_041380.1:253881136-253937922 GCF_002162155.2 Triticum dicoccoides
ACCTCATCACCACTCGGCCGCTCCACGCGTCGCCATCAATTGGTCACCTCATCACCACTCGGTCTCCCTGCGCGTCGCCATAGGTTGGTCACCTCATCACCACTCGGCCGCCCCGTGCGTCGCCATCGGTTGGTCACCTCATCACCACTCGGCCGCCCCGCGCCACTCGGTTGGTCACCTCATCACCACTCAGTGAGACACATCTACATCAATCGGCCGCCCTGCGCATTGTCATCGGTTGAACATATCTTGACCACTTGGCCACTGATGTGCCTTCAAACAGCTAAGTCATTCTACATGCACTACATTCTGTTATTTCCGCCTTCCCGAGTACCCCGTAATTCACATATCACGTTCACTCGGAGGCCACGCCACCGAGTGTACCTCTACACTCGGGTGCTTATTTTCACATATCTGCTTAGTACCATGCAACTTCCATTTTTCGCATACATCATTCACAAACACCATGTGTCGTTCTTCATTTCGAGTTTGCATCGGTCCTCCCGGGCTGCAACTCAGTCGAAACACTACACTTCCGTTTTATTTGAGCCAGTATTTCAATGAGTTCAGTCGGATCCTTCACTTCGACAAGTTTGAACGGATCCTTCGCTCTTCCAGACTCTTGCTGGTTAACCAGCAAGCCCCTTGCACTCCCAGCGGGTGTCTATGGGTGTTATTCACACAAATTATTTCAGCACACATCAAATTTCCTCAAGAATTTATTATGTTGGCTTATGCTATTTTTTCATACACAAGTTACGCGACCACTCGACGGCCCTATGCGCCAACTTCATCGCTACCCAGACTCGGTCACCATACCGGTCTTAGCGCACCATAACACCGACCTTGTCGCTCTTTTGACTTCAAACACATCCGGTCGACCCATCTGTGGAATCCTCTTCATCGTATCAATGATATAGACCTCGTCAGGCATGAGACAAATAGGTCACTTTCATAATCAAACTAAATACACTTCACTCCTTTGCGAGTTTGCCTCTTTCGAGCATCACTCGGAAGCTCCTCCTAACCTTTTCCCGAGTCTGACTCGATGAATTACAATTTATCCATTCAAAACTATATTCTCGTATTTCGACATGCCCATTGACGAAGCCTGTAGTACGCTCGGGGGCTACGCCACACTCGGGGGCTGCATATCATTTGGAATGACACTCTCCTGAATGGTCAAGTACTTCATCACCAGTCATATCCTTCACTTCAACAAGTGCATTCGATCCGCCACTTTGACAAGTTTTATAATCACCCAGACGCTCTGCACGCCATCTTCATTCCTACTCAGACTCAGTTGTCATGTCGGTCTTGTTGTGTCGCAACCACACTACATCGACCTTGTCGCTACATTAGCTTCGAAAGCATCTTGCTAACTCCTTCGAAGACCATTTCAGCCACTCGGCTGGACATGTAGTCTTTCACTCGGACACCTCGCGCATCCTCACTCGGCCGTCCCGCACCGCGCCACTCGGTTGTGCACATTTTCACCACTCGGTCGCTCCGTGCGTCACCTCTTAGTTGCGCACGTCTTCACCACTTGGCCGCCCCGCGCATTGCCACTCAGTTGTGCACGTCTTCATCATTCGGCCACCTCGTGCATCCTCACTCGACCGTCCAGCGCCGCGCCACTCGGTTGTGCACGTCTTCACCACTCGGCCGCTCCGTGCGTCGCCTCTCGGTTGTGCACGTCTTCACCACTGGGCCGTCCCGCGCATTGCCACTCAGTTGTGCACGTCCACATCATTCGGCCATCTCGCACATCATGACTCGGTCACCCCGTGCATTGCCACTCGGATGGGCACGTCTTCACCACTCGGCCGCTCCGCGCGTCGCCACTTGGTTGTGCACGTCTTCACCACTCGGCCGCCTCGTGCATCGTCACTCAGTTGTACACATCATCGCCCCTCGGCCGCCTCATGCGTCACCATCAGTTGGACATGTCTTTACCTCTACACCCCCAACACGGGAACGACTAAGTTACTCATATGAACAAACCTCATAACACACTCTGTAGCAAGCTTACCTCTTTCGAGCATAACTCGGGGGCTATGCACAACCGTTGGCCATGCCGCCCTCAGGGGTTACGCCCATTCAATCAACCCATTGATCACATCGGGAATATCTTTCTGACCATACATGCTCGGTCTGCCGAAAATCTATAAGGGTAGTACTGTCCACTCGGACGATCGCCCAAATCATTACCTAAAGTCATCTTCAAGACTGCAAAAGAGTGAAAACAATGCTCCTCTATGGATACACTTGGCCCTATCCTAGGCTCCAAGGCGTCAGTTTCACAAACTTGGACTCAGAGATGGCATGTGTTGGCGTTCCCCCGGGATAATGAGTGGCCTCTCTCCGGAGAGTCAGCCCACACACTAGCCTCGTCACTCGGGTTTCATGGCACGTCCATGTCAGACCATTAGTCTATCTCCTCCGGGAGACATACAAGTGCCACCAAGTTTTTCCTTGCAGTCAACATACCCCGATCAGTCGGGAAGCACGTCCACTCAGACAAATACCCCTTTCATGCAAAAGGGTGAAAATGAAGCTCCTCTACGGATACAATATACTCCTACAAATACCCCTTTCACGCAAAATCTAACGTTCAATATAAGAAGTACTACTGGAACGATTACCCCCTGGAGTGTCCAGCTTTTTTCTACAGTCGGCAGTTTCAAAACCGAATTCATTAACCATGCCGAGAGCACGAAGATTCACCTGCTTGACCGAGTTCCAGGCTGAATTTATTCTGTGCCGAGTGCACGAAGATCAGTCTGACTGACTCAGCTCCAGGCTGAGCTTATTTACCATGTCAAGCGTCTGAAGATGCATCTGATTGACTCAATTTCAGACTAAAAGATATTTACCGTGTCGACTACGTGGAGGTTTACCAGGAGACTTAAACCCTCTGCCTGACTCATCTTGTCCGACAGAGGCTCAGGGACTACACCCAGTGGGTGCACTCAGCGTGCCCCCACTGGAAGAGAACTCGGAAAGAAACATTTTGCTCGATGCAAGACCATCTCCACATCACTCAAGTGCTACTAGACCTCCGAGTCGGAGAGGAACAAGTTCTATCAGTACCAGCTAAAAGATTTTTAGTTCTCTCAGACCCCCGCCGACTGCCCGCAGTCGACCGCGGTCTCAGGGACTACACCCAGTGGGTGCACTCAGCGTGCCCCCACTGGAGTAATCTCCACTCGATACGGCCTAACCGGTCCGAGTGGAGAACAACAAACAAAAAAGTTCTAAGGCTCCCGTCAGCTACCAAAAAAATGCTATAAGGTGAGTTTAACACTCCTCCGTGGACCTGTTTTGAGCCTTCTTCTAGGACTCAAAGCGTGAAACTCATAAGTTTGGATCTAGAGCCGACTAGTATTGACGTTCCTCCGGGATAAGAATGGCATCTCACCGAGAGAGTAGTCCATGTGTCGATCTTGTTGCCTGGATTTAATGACACATCCATACTCTGATCACGAGTTAACCTCTTCCGAGAGATGATCGAATGTCACCAAGTTACTCCTCGCGGGCACTTACCCCAGATCAGTCGGGAAGCGCAGTGCCGGAATCCATTGAGATTTTTTCAAACCTGGGTTGTCTGAAAGCACGATGACAGGTACCGAGTATTTCCATAGTCACTCGGGCCAAGTTGTGTCTTTCACAAACTCGTTCCACAAAATCGCAATCGATTCGGGGCCTAATGTTGGGGATACACATAATATGTAGGCCCATGAAAGGTCGAAATATCATAAAGCATGGGGTCCACACAACATGTGGGTCCAGATAAATTTCATACAGACATACTATCACTCGGACAAGTAGCATACTAGCCACTCGGACAAGCAGCATACTATCCACTCGACCAAGCAGCATACCATCCACTCGGATAACAGTTCACCACTCGACCGTACGACTCACTCGGGCATACGAAGACCAGCAAGCAGCAAAGCAGTCAAAGCATCATTCTCATAGTGAAGGCTTGGTAGTGAACTGGCATTATAGAATTCATGCCCCACTTTGTTACATAGGAGGTGAGGGGGTGGCGCACTCTATATAAGCCATCCCCACCACTAGACTTGGGGCAGGCCTTCATTCTTCTCCTCTAGCTCTCATCTCTCTCCCTCACCTCTAGTCTCAGGACTTAGCTCAGGCATGGAGATCCGTTCTCCTCTCTCTCACACACAAATATATATTGTAATCTCCGGATACATACTCAGATAAATCAAAGCCTCTCCGGAGCACGAGATGTAGGGTTGTTATCTCCACTGTGAGAGGCCCCAACTCGCTAAAACCACTGTGTCACCCATTTGCATCTTGATAGATCATGCTCCTTTACCCTATCCCTTATTATTATTATCGGAATTGTTCCCACGACACCTCCTACTTATGATTAACCCTCCCGCAAGCATCTGCAACTATGAGAAAAGTATTAAGAATAAATTCTAACCATAACATTAAACTTTTGGATCCAATCGGTCCCTTACAGAATAGCGCATAAACTAGGGTTTAAGCTTTTGTCACTCTCACAACCCATCATCTAATCGCTACTCCACAATGCATTCCCTTAGACCCAAATATGGTGAAGTGTCATGTAGTCGATGTTCACATGACACCATTAAGGGAATCACAACATACATACTATCAACATATCGAACACATATCAAGTTCACATGATTACTTGCAACATGATTTCTCCCGTGACCTCAAGAACAAAAGTAACTACTCACAAATGATAAACATGCTCATGATCAGAGGAGTACTAAATAGCATATTGGATCTGAACATATAATCTTCCACCAAATAAACCATATAGTAATCCACTACAAGATGTAATGAACACTACTAGTCACCCACAAGCACCAATCTATAGTTCCGGTAACAAGATTTAACACAAGAGATGAACTAGGGTTTGAGATGAGATGGTGCTCTTGAAGATGTTGATGGAGATTGCCCTCCCCAAGATGGGAGAGTTGTTGTTGATGATGATGACGATGATGTCCCCCTCCGGGAGGGAAGTTTCCCAGGCGGAATCGCTCCACCGAAGGGCAAACGTGCTCCTGCCCAAGTTCCGCCTCAAGGCGGCGGCGCTCTATCCCGAAAGTCCTCTCATCATTTTTTCTAGGTCAAAATGACCTATATACCAGAAGATGGGCACCGGAGGTGGGCCTGGGTGAGCACAACCCACCAGGGCGCGCTTGGGCTCCCTGGCACGCCCAGGTGGGTTGTGCCCACCTGGTGGGCCCCCTATGGTAGTTATTTGCTCCAATAATTCTTAAATATTCCATAAAAAATCCTCGTGAAGTTTCAGCTCATTTGGAGTTGTGCAGAATAGGTAGCCTGGCGTAGCTTTTTCAGATCCAGATTTCCAGCTGCCGGAATTCTCCCTCTTTGTGTATACCTTGCATATTATGAGAGAAAAAGGCATTAGAATTACTCCAAAAGCACTTTATGGATAAAAACATTATAAATAACAGTAAGAAAACAATGCAAAATGGACGTATCACTGAGGCATAGGGAATGATTTTCATTCTTTCTTTATCTTCTATCGCGGTCGGGTTTTGAGCCTTTTACTCAACTTCACACCTTACAATACAAGCAAGAACTCCTTCTTTGACTGATCCATTTTGAACTCCTTCAAAATCATGTCAAGCTATGAACTCATTGAAAATCTTATAAAGCGTTTTGATCTATCTCTATACATCTTGATGCCCAATATGTAAGCAGCTTCATCGAGGTCTTTCATTGAAAAATTCTTATTCAAATATCCTTTTATGCTATCCAGAAATTCTATATCATTTCCAATCAACAATATGTCATCCACATATGATATTAGAAATGCTATAGAGCTCCCACTCACTTTCTTGTAAATACAGGCATCTCTGAAAGTCTATATAAAACCATATGCTTTGATCACCTCATCAAAGCGTATATTCCAACTCCAAGATGCTTGCACCAGTCCATAAATGGATCGCTAGAGCTTGCACACTTTGTTAGCACCTTTAGGATCGACAAAACCTTCCGGTTGCATCATGTACAACTCTACTTTAAGAAATCCATTAAGGAATGTAGTTTTGATGTCCATTTGCCACATTTCATAATCATAAAATGCAGCAATTGCTAACATGATTCGGACAGACTTAAGCATCGCTATAGGTGAGAAGGTCTCATCATAGTCAACTCCTTGAACTTGTCAAAAACCTTTCGCAACAAGTCAAGCTTTGTAGACGGCAACATTACCATCAACGCCAGTCTTCTTCTTGAAGATCCATTTATTCTCTATGGCTCGCTGATCATCGGGCAAGTCAACCAAAGTCCACACTTTGTTCTCATACATGGATCCTATCTCAAATTTCACGACCTCAAGCCATTTATCAGAATCTGGGCTCATCATCTCTTCCTCATAGTTCGTAGGTTCAGTATGGTCTAGTAACATGACTTTCAGAACAGGATTACCATACCACTCAGGTGCGGAACATGCTCTGGTTGACCTACGAGGTTCAGTAGTAACGTGATCCGAACCTTCATGATCATTATCATTAGCTTCCTATCTAGTTGGTGTAGGCATCACTGGAACTGATTTCTATGATGAGCTACTTTCCAATTCGAGAGAAGGTACAATTACCTCATCAAGTTCTACTTTCCTCCCACTCACTTCTTTTGAGAAAAACTCCTTCTCTAGAAAGGATCCATTCTTAGCAACAAAAATCTTGCCTTCGGATCTATGATAGAAGGTGTACCCAATAGTTTCTTTTGGGTATCCTATGAAGACGCACTTCTCCGATTTGGGTTCGTGCTTATTAGTTTGAAACTTTTTCACATAAGCATCGCAACCCCAAACTTTAAGAAACGACAGCTTTGGTTTCTTGCCAAACCATAGTTCATACGGTGTCGTCTCAACGGATTTAGACGGCGCCCTATTTAAAGTGAATGCAGCTGTCTCTAATGCATAACCCCAAAACAATAGTGGTAAATCGGTAAGAGACATCATAGAACACACTATATCTAATAAAGTACGGTTACGACGTTTGGACACACCATTATGCTGTGGTGTTCCAGGTGGCGTGAGTTGTGAAACTATTTCAAATTGTTTTATATGAAGGCCAAACTCGTAACTTAAATATTTGTCTCCGCGATCAGATCGTAGAAACTTTATTTTCTTGTTACGATGATTCTCCACTTCACTCTGAAATTCTTTGAACTTTTCAAATGTTTCAGACTTGTGTTTTATTAAGTAGATATACCCATATCTGCTCAAATCAATTGTGAAGGTCAGAAAATAACGATACCCACCACGTGCCTCAACACTCATCGGACCACATAAATCAGTATGTATTATTTCCAATAAGTCATTGGCTCCCTCCATTGTTCCGGAGAACGGAGTTTTAGTCATCTTGCCCATGAGGCATGGTTCGCAAGTATCAAATGATTCATAATCAAGTGGTTCCAAAAGCCCATCTGCATGGAGTTTCTTCATGCGCTTTACACCAATATGACCTAAACGGCAGTGCCACAAGTATGTTGCACTATCATTATCAACTTTGCATCTTTTTGCATCAATATTATGAATATGTGTATCACTACGGTCGAGATTCAATAAACCATTCACATTGGGTGTATGACCATAGAAGGTTTTATTCATGTAAACAGAACAACAATTATTCTCCAACTTAAATGAATAAATGTATTGCAATAAACATGATCTAATCATATTCATGCTCAATGCAAACACCAAATAACATTTATTTATGTCCAACAATAATCCTGAAGGTAGAGGGAGTGTGCGATGTTAACCTTATCAACATTGGAATCACTTCCAACACACATCGTCACCTCGCCCTTAACTAGTCTCTCTTAATTTTGCAACTCCTATTTTGAGTTGCTAATCTTAGTAACTGAACTGGTATCAAATACCCTGGGGTTACTATAAACATTAGTAAAGTACAAATCAATAACATGTATATCAAATATACCTTTGTTCATTTTGCCATCCTTCTGATCTGCCAAGTATTTGGGGCAGTTCCGCTTCCAGTGACCAGTCCCTTTGTAGTATAAGCACTTAGTTTCAGGCTTGGGTCCAGCTTTGGGATTCTTCCCGAGAGTGACAACTTGCTTGCCATTCTTCCAAAGTTCCCTTTCTTTCCCTTGCCCTTTTTCTTGAAACTAGTGGTCTTGTTAATCATCAACACTTGATGTTCTTTCTTGATTTCTATCTTCGCCGATTTCAGCATCGCGGAGAGCTTGGGAATCATTTTCGTCATCCCTTGCATATTGTAGTTCATCATGAAGTTCTAGTAACTTGGTGATAGTGACTAGAGAACTCTGTCAATCACTATTTTATCTAGAAGATTAACTCCCACTTGATTCAAGTGATTATATACCCAAACATTCTAAGGACATGCTCACTGGCTCAGCTATTCTGATCCATCTTGTAGGCAAAGTACTTGTCAGATGTCTCATACCTCTCGACATGGGCATGAGTCTGAAATACCAATTTCAACTCTTGGAACATCTCATATGCTCCATGGCATTCAAAATGTTTTTGATGTTCCAGTTCTAAGCCGTAAATCATGGCGCACTAAACTATTAAGTAGTCATCATATCGAGCTTGCCAAACGTTCATAACGTCTGCATCTACTCCTGCAATAGGTTTGTCACCTAGTGGTGCATCAAGGACATAATTATTCTATGCAGCAATGAGGATAATACTCAAATCATGAACCGGTCCGCATCATTGCTACTATCATCTTTCAACTTAGTTTTTCTCTAGGAACATATCAAAAATAAAACGGGGGACCTATACGCGAGCTATTGATCTACAACATAGATATGCAAAAACTATCAGGACTAAGTTCATGATAAATTAAGTTCAATTAATCATATTACTTAAGAACTGCCACTTAGATAGACATCCCTCGAGTCATCTAAATGATCACGTGATCCAAATCAACTAAACCATGTCCGATCATCACATGAGATGGAGTAGTCATCAATGGTGAACATCTCTATGTTGATCATATATACTATATGATTCATGTTCGACCTTTCGGTCTCCAGTGTTCTGAGGCCATGTCTGTACATGCTAGGCTCGTCAAGTTTAACCCGAGTATTTCGCATGTGCAAAACTGTCTTGCACCCATTGTATGTGAACGTAGAGCCTATCACACCCGATCATCACTTGGTGTCTCAGCACGACGAACTGTTGCAACGGTGCATACTCAGGGAGAACACTTATACCTTGAAATTTTAGTGAGAGATCATCTTATAATGCTACCGCCGTACTAAGCAAAATATGGTGCATAAAAGATAAACATCACATGCAATCAAAATATGTGACATGATATGGCCATCATCATCTTGTGCCTTTGATCTCCATCTCCAAAGCACCGTCATGATCTCCATCGTCACCGGCTTGACACCTTGATCTCCATCGTAGCATCGTGGTCGTCTCACCAACTATTGCTTCTACAACTATCGCTAACGCATAGTGATAAAGTAAAGCAATTACATGGTGTTTGCATTTCATACAATAAAGTGACAACCATAAGGCTCCTTCCAGTTGCCGATAACTTTTACAAAACATGATCATCTTATACTCTAACGTACATCATGTCTTGACCATATCACAACACAACATGCCCTGCAAAAACAAGTTAGACGTCCTCTACTTTGTTGTTGCAAGTTTTACGTGGCTGTACGGCCTTCTAGCAAGAACCGTTCTTACCTACGCATCAAAACCACAATGGTGATTTATCAAGTTTGTTGTTTTAACCTTCAACAAGGACCGGCCGCAGTGAAATTTGATTCAACTAAAGTTGGAGAAACAGACACCCGCCAGCCACCTTTATGTAAAACTAGTTGCATGTCTGTCGGTGGAACCGGTCACATGAACGTGGTCATGAAAGGTTGGCCCGGGCCGCTTCATCCAACAATACCGCCGAATCAAAATAAGACGTTGGTGGTAAGCAGTATGACGATCACCGCCGACAACTCTTTGTGTTCTACTCGTTCATATCATCTACGCATAGACCTAGCTTGGATGCCATTGTTAAGAAATGTAGCATGCAATTTCAGAAAAATTCCTACGCTCACGCAAAGCGGAAGCGTTTAACAACATAGACTGAAAGCGGAAGGGTTTGACAACGCGGTTGATGTAGTCGGACTTCTTCTCGTTCCGACCGATTAAGCACCGAACGTACGACACCTCCGAGTTCTGCAAACGTTCATCTCGATGACGTCCCTAGAACTCTTGATCCAGCAAAGTGTCGAGGGAGAGTTCCGTCAGCATGACGGCGTGGTGACGGTGACGGTAAAGTGATCCGCGTCGGGCTTCGCCTACGCACTACGTGAATATGACCTGAGGCGTAACTGTGGAGGGGGGCGTCGCACACAGCTAACAACTATTGAAGTGTGTTCTAGCGATGCACCCCCCCCCCTCATATATATAGGTTGGAGGGGAGGACAGGCAGCCAAGGGGGCGCCCCAAGTAGGAGGAATCCTACTTGGGAGCCTCCCAATTCGGCCTCCTCCCTTCCATATTCATCCGGAGGGGAAAGGAAGGAGGAGGGAGGAGAGAAGGAAGGGGGTGAATTGCTCCCCTTCCTTTCTCTCTTCCCCTCTTTCCTTCCCACATGTAGTTGCCGGGGGGATGCCCGGAACCCCTTCCGGTGACCCAATATGTACCCGATACCTCCGGAACACTTCCGGTGTCCCAATATCATCGTCCAATATATGAATCTTTACCTCTTGACCATTTCAAGACTCTTGTCATGTCCGTGATCTCATCCGGGACTGCGAACAACATTCGGTCACCAAATCACATAACTCATATAATACAAAATCATCATCGAACATTAAGCATGCGGACCCTACGGCTTTGAGAACTATGTAGACATGACCGAGACACCTCTCGGGTCAATAACCAACAGCAGAACCTAGATTCTCATATTGGTTCCCACATATTCTATGAAGATCTTTATCGGTCGTACCGTAATGACAACATACATTATTCCCTTTGTCATCGATATGTTACTTGCCCGACATTCGATCGTCGGTATCTTCATACCTAGTTCAATATCATTACCGGCAAGTCTCTTTATTCATTCCGTAATACATCATCCCGTAACTAACTCATTAGTCACATTCCTTGCAAGGCTTATTATGATGTGCATTACCGAGAGGGCCCAGAGATACCTCTGTGATACTCGGAGTGACAAATCCTAATCTTGATCTATGCCAACTCAACAAACACCTTCGGAGAAACCTGTAGAGCATCTTTATAATCACCCAGTTACATTGTGACGTTTGATAGCACACAAGGCATTCCTCCGTATCCGGGAGTTGCATAATCTCATAGTCAAAGGAATATGTATATGACATGAAGAAAGCAATAGCAATAAAACTGAACGATCAATATGCTAAGCTAACGGATGGGTCTTGTCCATCACATCATTCTCCTAATGATGTGATCTCGTTCATCAAAAGACAACACATGTCTATGGTTAGGAAACTTAACCATCTTTGATGAACGAGCTAGTCTAGTAGAGGCTTACTAGGGAGACGGTGTTTTGTCTATGTACTCACACATGTATCAAGTTTTCGGTTAATACAATTCTAGCATGAATAATAACAACTCTATTATTGCCTCTAGGGCATATTTCCTTCACCACAATACATTAATATCTTCTTGAGCCGGACTCCAGCCTAGCAGTAACCTCATTGGCTGAAGGACGTGCTTCGGTTGGTTGGTTGGTAGGAAAATGACCGGGACCTCGGACCACTTGAGAAATTGGGGCGCTTCAGGCTTCTCTGCGTTGATCTGCGTGGTTCCTTGCGCCAACAGAGACAAAGTACCAGCGCTCAAGGAAGATCTTCGAGACCTTGACAGACTTATTATTTAGCAATCCACAACTACTCTTGGATGCTTTAGAACCGACACCTGACTTCTGGTTGAAGCCCAATCCATAAGAGTGCAAACCTAAATTCAGCATTGATCAATTTTTTCAGTGATTCTCAATCTCTTAGCTGTTGTAGACGTTCGGTATTTCCTCACTAAGATTCTCTAACGTTCTTCCGGAGGAAAAAGGGTTGCTCACACAAACTCTTGTCCAAATTTCACGGAGCGAGGCCAACTATCTAAGGTTGATGTAGGGGTCTATTTATAGCAGATGGAGCAAGCCCGAGGGCTAATATGACCATTGAATATGCACTCACAATGTCGCCGCGACACCCGACTAACGGTTGGATTTCAAAGCACCTCACTCATGTGGACTGTCTCGTCATGCAAGACATCCTGCTATTTGATCTGGCTTTTTTTCATAGTGATCCATTTAATATCGCTAACTAACCGGCCGCCAAAGTGCGAGATCAAATTTTCAATTTTATACATGTATTAATTCAGGATATATAGTTTTTGTAAATACAATAACAATACTTATTTATGAGTGCCCAAATCTAAACACATTTAGTGATGGTTCTGGCACAATTACACTGGTCACGTATTAGCTAAATATAAGGAAACTAAGAGTAACAATGAATGGCAGAAATTATTCCTTATGTTTCTCGAATTCCTCCATTTTTCACAAAACTTTCTTTTTATAGTTTTGTATATTTTTCATTTAAATAATTGCATGCTATTACTACCTGGTAACTTTTTTTTGAGGGATACTAGCTGGTAACTTTTCTAGGCTGTTTATCATGTTTTTAGATGTTACCAGGTCTACAAAGAAATATGCAATGACATAGCTTTAATTTATATTCAAGCGCTGATAAATTTAAAAGACATATCCAGTGAGTGATTGTAGCCAAACATACTATTCACAATAGAATTTGAATCCAACTCACTATTCACATCTGGAATTCTTTTTGCTTAATGTGTAAATTAATAATGAACTCAAATGTAGATATATAATATATCCTGTTGGGACAAACCCGATCCGGCGACGAACACCAAGTAGCCTCCGGCGCCACGAGCGCGGGACGAACCTCTCTCACACTGTCACACACACACTCGGACGTACGGAGGTGGAAGAAGAAGATGAGCACACTGACCACAAGAATTTCTGACGACAAACGCCTCGCCGCACGAACGGCGTTTCTTCTTTTTCAAACTCAAACTCGACTCCGAACCACGCCGAATCATACATGAGAGACTTTTTTTTTGCGGGGATACATGAGAGACTACACACCCTGAAAACTAACTCTGACTACTACTCCTTATCATGAGCGCACACACTACTCCTTATCTTGAGCGCACACAGCACACAAAATACTACTCTCTCTGTTTCTAAATATAAGTCTTTGTAAAGCTTTCACTATAAACCACATACGGATGTAAATAGATGCATTTTAAATGTAGATTCATTCATTTTGCTCCGTATGTAGTCTATCTAGTGAAATCTCTACAAAGACTTATTTTAGAAACGGAGGGAGTACATCTTTGACTACACCTTAGACAAGAGACGCACACACGCCAGAAGCCACACACTAACCTATGCACCTAGCACAATCCGGCCTCACAACTGCCACTAACTGCACGTACTATCCACTCCTAGAAGAGCTCCACTGGCTAACAAACTCAGCTATGCATGCAACTAATTAGCCTCTTTATGCCCAAAAAAAACTAATTAGCCTCCAACTAACTAACTAGCCGCAACTAACATGGACCTGACCGAAGCACAGGTGCACACATGCACGTACATGTCAAGATTAAGTCTAACAAATCCTATATCAACTTAATTGATTTTCGGTAAAGCGTTTGGCGACCTTTTAGTTAGGTTTCCATGATTCAGGAGCAGAGAGCACCGTTCGCCACCCTAGCTAGCACTCACTACCGTCCGAATAACTCTAGGCGCGCGTGCGGCTGGCTAGGCCTTGGCCATCATGGCTACGTACGTGTGTAGCTGTGCATAGAACACGAGCGATCCTTTGGTCTGAGGTAGGCAGCGCTGGCTAGATTTGACTCTCCAAATGACTAATCGACCGGTGCCACGAGCCTCGGGCCGTCTAGGTAGTACTATCAGCGCAAGTGCAAATAATACACAGGAGTTGACAGCGAAGCGGCCGCGCAGAACCATGTCATGTGAACCGTGATAGCTCGACTGATCGCAAAAGCTCATGTGTACCTGCTGGGCTTGCTTTTATCATGGCAGACACGCATGACGGCCAAACGAGTAGTATCGTTCCAGTAGGGGATGTCTACTGGAAGCAACGGCTCAAATCGATCGGGGCAAAACCACTGTCAACCAGAATTAAGTGGAGTATAAAAATACAAAAATGGAGGTCACTTTCATTGCCGAGAAAGGAAAATAAATGACGGTAGGGTCATGTGGAGGTCTGCATGCTTACACTTATAAGGAAGGTATGAACCTTCCTGGAAATTTCTCGCAACGATTCGAGGTGGAGATGGGCTTCGCGTCGAGTGAGGCGAACCAGCAGCTCTTGTCATCACCAGCAGGCTTTTTTTTTCCTACGTACTCCCTTCGTTCAAAAATACTTGTCACCAAAATAAATAAAAAATGGTGTATCTAGACATATTTTAGTTATAGATACATCTCTTCTTATCTATTTTGATGGCAAATATTTTCGAACGAAGAAAGTACTAGCCAAGTAGGTGGTAAACGTGTCAAGCTATAATTAGTTCAAGACGATTTCCTCATGATCACATGCTGAGAGTATTTTTGGTTTCTCCTGCTGAGACTACTGTGACAACTACCTTTAAATTTCTGCCAACGCTTAATCGGGTACTCCTACTACTATATACTACTTCCTCCGTTCCGAATTACTCGTCAGAGAAATGGATGTTCTAGATATATTTTAGTTCTAGATATATCCATTTCTACGACGAGTAATTTGGAACGGAGGAAGTACTAGATGGACGTGTTTCAAGCTTTCTAAATGGAGGACACGTATTTATTTTCTCTGTTTTAAGTATTTGCTCTAACCAATCTTTTCCACAGCGGTTGTTTCAGATTCTTATTTATTTTCAAGGGATGCAACTAATGGAGTACCTACTTAGTTGGTTCTGAACATTGGCACCCTTCCTTTAATCTTTATGCAAAGAAGAGAAGCTCCACACGCGTAGCTCTATCCTTTATGAACGGCTCGTTGTTTTTTTTAAGGAGGTGACCAGCTCATTGTTAGAATTCGTAAGCAGATTCCGGGGATCGAGTTAGCTTTACTGGAGCGCTCTACGTTGGAGTGTTGCAGTAGAAGATGGTGTAAACGCATTCCTCCGCCCGGTAAAGTTGCGAAAGCATCGTGTGCCTGTTGTATGCATGTCACTCGGATCGAACAGCGTCATCGTCCCCACCTTATCCTGCTTGCCAACTTGCATGCAAGTTATGGCTCCGGCTGGCAGACGATGGCCGGGAGCGGCAAAACCATTCTGATCATAAGCTCGAGCAGTTCTTCAATGCGTGAAGCAGAGATGCTTTCCAAATGCTGGCTTCTCGTATCTTTATTTTTAATGAAGCACTTGGTAGTTTCGCTTTCAGATTTTTTTTCGTCCCACCTTTTATAGTTTTTTTGATACCTTCACCCTTCTTCGCTGGTTTTTTTCGTAGATTTTTTTCGTCCCCTTCCCCCACTTCATCGGTTTATTTTCGCGTCACTCTTTCACATAACAAAAGAAATCTGAACAGATCATAACTTTACATACTGGCACAAATTATTTAGTAACGTAGAATCAATCACGAACAATCTCTAAATATCAAATCTAAATTAATTAACCTACCTTAAATCACTCAATCTCATTAATTAGAAAACAAATAATTAATTTACAGAAAAATCTCTCAATCACATTGACCTTACCTTAACTCACAGATGGTAATCAATCTCCAAACAAAAGGAAACAATACATCTAGAGAGCAGTAAATAAACTCTCTTTCTTATGACATGTATATGATCTTCCCTTCCCTCTCCGTTGTCGAGCGTTCTTGATTCTCGAGGCCGATGCTTGGGCTGCGTCACTGGGTCGCGATGGTGCCAGAGGACGAGGACGGCGAGGCCGGGTGCCGCGGCACCGCATTGGCCGCGGCCGGTGAAGGGGGCGAAGAAGGGCGGCTTCCCTGACCCTGCCTGTGGCCGTGGCCCTGGGAGTTGGTGTGGTGGAAGCGGCACTTGAAGGACCCGGCGTGGGTGGCCGGCGTGCAGACGCACTTGAAAGCGGGCCTGTGGCTCGTGCCGGACGGCGTCGACGCCGATCCGGGCCACCTCCTCCGTGTATTCTTGGAGCTGTGGCTGGCCGATTTGCATGAAATTAATTCTTTCAGTTGTGGTGGCAAATATAATACACATAAACCATATTATTATGCACTAGCGTGTGTGTCTGTGAAATAGATGGATTATGGTCCCGTACCCCATAAGATGGATATGTGTGTGTGTGTGTGTTAGAGAGAGGGAGAGAGAGGGGGGAGAGAGTGAGGAAGAGGGAGGGAGAGAATGTGTGTGAGCATTTGTTGGTAAAAAAGGTCGCCAATATCACTTGATATGTATGAGAATATTAATATTGAACTCTTAAAGTTAATGTGGCCCCGTTGCAACGCATGGGTGTTCTTCTAGTTAAATTAATTTATAAGTAAAACATGACGACATTGCTAACAATATTAAACTCATATTAAGAGCTCAATACGCTTACAGTATGTTGGCTTCTCCTGCTGATAGTATTTTTGTTTTTCCTGCTGAGAGTACTGTGACAACCACTTTTAATTTCTGACATCCACTTTTAATTTTTGCTAACGTACTTGATGGGTGTGTTTCAAATTTTCTCAATGGAGGATGTATATTTATTTTCTTTGTTTTAAGTATTTGCTCTTATTTTTTGGACAGTAGTTGGTGCAGATTCTTATTTACTACTTCCTCCGTCCAAAAATTAAGTGTCATTGATTTAGTAAAAAGTTTTAATGCAAAGTTTGTACTAAATCAAGGACACTTAGGCTGCTCATAATGGGTAGTATCATAAGTGTGAAAATTTCATGTTTCGTCACCAAGGCTTTTGTCACTGAATAAAGAAGATTTTGTAGTGAGAGGAATCTTCAGCAGCAGTTGCTCCTCCTCCAGCATTATCTTCGGGAATGGTGCATTTAGATGGACCTGCAGATTGACCTTAGCCAACATTGCCTTCTTCTTCCCGATACTCTGGAGAAGTTAGTTTCAAATCATCAAAACTGTCATCTTCCTCAACAAATATCAAATCGTTTGACATAGACCTGGTTGGAAGAGCTAGAGTGTCCCTGTGGTTGCGATCTGTCTCAGATGCATCAATGTAGTCATAAGTTTGCAGAATGCTCTAGAAGACACCCATTAATATGTGCTTGTGATGTGATGATGTGGGGTCTGTGTCCAAATTACGTCTTGATCGATGCGCGACATGCAACAGGAGTCAGATATCCAACCACACGCCCTTACCGTCTCGCGGGGTTACCTCAATTATTCAGAATAAATATTCGGGAAAAATCATTAGGCATTTAATGATTATGCCTCATGAATCCCCAAGGATTTGTATTCCGCTACTGTAATAATCTTTTTTATCACTGGTGTTCAAAATAATGTTCCACTTCCTCCTCGCTCCTTACCTCCTCCTTAATCGAACTCCGGGATCCTAAATATCCTGCAGCGTCGTAGAACACGAAAGAGACAAGAAACAACTCCATTGCAATCGGACACATACATGACATCAACTATTCAAAGCCATTCCATCGATCCCTCATACAGATACATAGGGTTGCAAGGTTGTGCCTCAATCTACTCATACATGTGGATCAGATCGCAAGAGGAAATCGTCGAAGAAGACATAATGATGAATGCCTTACTGATAATATGTCTTACAGTGGTTAACGGATGTGATACACAATTAGAAATATGGATAACTTGGAGGGGAGTTGTTGTAGTGATGGTGATGGTGGCGGCTATGGAGACGAGATGGGAAATGGCGGCGGCTAGGGTTCAAAGATGGCTTCTGTTTCATGAATTGTGTCATCGACGCTCTTCCATTGGGATTCTGATATAGGTCCCTTTCTAAATGTTGGTTGGTTCGACCTCACGGAGCTGTTGTGTAACACCCCGGACGTAACTTGTCATATTTGTAACTCCGACTCTGCCATTTTCGGCTTAAGTTATGAGATTCGTGGTTGGGTTTTTGTCTTTGTTTTGCTTTTGCTCATGTCCTGCATTTCATATCATGTCATCATGTGCATCGCATTTGCATATGTGTTCGTGTCATGCATCCGAGCATTTTCCCCGTTGTCCGTTTTGCAATCCGACACTCCTACGTGCACCGGCGTATCCCTTTTGTCTCTTTTCGTGAGCGGGTGCTAAACATTCTAGGAATGGACCGAGATTTTCCAAGAGGCCTTGGTACACCACCAGTAGACCGCCTGTCACATTTTGTACCATTTGGAGCCCGTTTGATACTCCAACGGTTAACCGAGTAACCGTAAATGCCTCTTGTGTGTTGCAGCCCAACACCCCTCCAAAACGGCCCAATAACCCATCCAAAACTCTGCCATGTCCTCCATCATCGGATCACGATCGCGTGGTCAAAAACTACACCTCATTTGGACACTCCTACCTCCTCCTACCTATAAATATGTGCTCCCCTCCTCCAAATCTGGGTCCAAACCCTAGCCCCGCTTCTCCCGCGCCGTCGGACATGTCCGCCCGCCGCCGCCTGGCCAATCCCAGCGCGCCAGGTGGCGATCCCCGCCGCCAGCCACCGCCGGCCCGCGAGCCCATCGCAGGCCCGCGAGCCTGACTCCGCCACCCCGCGCCCCTTGCGCCTCCCCGCGCCAGCGCCATTGTGTCCCCGCCCGCCGGCGCCGCCCTCCTCCGCCGCCCACTTCCCGCCGACGCGCCACCGCTGCCTCGCCCAGGCGCCGCCTCCGTCCACCGCATCACCGCTCCTCGCTCCGGTCGCCTCCCAACTCCACCGGCCACCTCCCCGGCACCTCCGGCGAGCCCCGGCCGCGCCAACCTCTCCCTCCACCCCGGCGTCAAGTCCGGCGATCAACTCCTGCGAGCATCTCCGACCGCCTCGGTTCGCGTGCAAGTCAACGCTAGATCCGTTTTCTGAGAGGGTATATTTTCTCTAAGTCCTATCCCTCTGTTACATTTTATGGTTGTGTTCAACGCATCATAACTCCATGACCGTAGCTCCGAATTATGCGCATGATATATCAAAATGTTCACTGTGAGATGCTCTTCATTTCATTCCATTGTGGAATGCTTATTTGAGTCCATCTTGATGTCCAAATCATTGGTGCAAGAGTGCTATAAATTGTTAGGTGCCGCTACTTATCAGTTTATGGTGATTTGTCATTTTTGCCACATTTGTTGTGTGCTTCATATGGGCATGAGCTATACATGTGTTTTGATCTATGCCATGCCATCTTTATAGGGGTGCTTACCATGTATTTTTGTGACCAATGTGGTGACTAGCACAAGCATGCAAAGTAGCCTTCGTTATATTGTTGATTTCAGGGACTTAGGATTTTGCTAAGTCTTGTGTCTGCTGTTATTTTTATGTCATGTAAACATGATGCTACAGTGAGATCTATGCTTGTTTTGAGTTGCTTCAGTAAGGATGATTTGGACATATGATTATGGTATATCCATCCATGTCCCTGTTTGCAATTATGGAGTGATCTAGCATGTCGTAATCTTGCTCTACTTTTGCTATAAAATGTTCCTGGCAGATTGTTTACATGTTAATCAATTTTGCCACGGTTGTTGTAGTTGATCCATGCATGCTATGAACTTTCTCTTCCCATGGTTAGCTTCATGAACATGTCTTTTTGATGATTCTATGCTTAGTTTGTCATGCAAGGCTTTGTGGTGAGTGATTTGAACTCGCAAAGATGCATTCATAACTCTGTTTATGCCATGCTCTGTTTTCTGCCAAGTCTGAATCTGTTAATAAAACTTGCTATGTTTACATGGGTGCCATCACATCTTCTGTGCTTTTTTGGCTCATGGTTAGTAAAGTACTTTTGTTATATGATTTGAGTAGATTCAAGTCATGCCTTTGTTTGCTATGATATGTTCCTGTAGCATGTTGTTTGCTTGCTCTAAACATGACTTCCTGATGTTATTCCTGTCATGTTAGTATTTTCACTAAGTCTGTGATGCTGATATCTTTTTCACTTTTGCCATGCTTGTTTGAACCTGATCTTGTATGATTTAGCCGTAGCTCAGTGTTCATGTTTTGTCAAGCATCTTGAGTAGATCACTGCCATGTGCTTTGTTGCTATGTTGGGATGCAGCAGCTTAGTTTCTTGTTGCATTCTAGATGGCATCGTGCTGTTAATCGCAGAATTGTGCCATTCTTATTTTGCTTGCCATTTGCAAACCGTGCATCCGTTTCGACCAAAATAACCTCATCTTTCCAGCGGCACACTTGGTTTGCCAAGTTGATGCCTGGTTCAACCTTTTCCTTCCGGAGCACGCATATACATTGCATATCACATCCCACATGTCATGCCATGTTTTGCATCATGTTGCTTGTGCATTGCACCGTGGTTGATTGTTGTTCCTTTGCTTGTGTTCTTGCTTTGGGTAGAGCCGGGAGACGAGTACGTGATCGAGGAACCTATTGAGTACGCTTACGAGGATCAAGCTTTCGTCAACTCTGAGAACATTGCAGGCAAGATGAGCATACCCTCGAAATCACTTCTATCTTTGCTTGATAGTTGTTCGCTCTATTTCTATGCCGCGATACCTACCACTTGCTATATCATGCCTCCCATATTGCCATGTCAAGCCTCTAACCCACCTTTCCTAGCAAACCGTTGTTTGGCTATGTTACCGCTTTGCTCAGCCCCTCTTATAGCGTTGCTAGTTGTAGGTGAAGTTGAAGTTTGATCCTTGTTGGAGCATGGATATTGTTAGGATATCATTATTATATCTTGTTTACTTTAATGCACCTATATACTTGGTAAAGGGTGGAAGGCTTGGCCTTATGCCTGGTGTTTTGTTCCACTCTTGCCACCCTAGTTTCCGTCATACCGGTGTTATGTTCCTTGATTTTGCGTTCCTTACGCGGTTGGGTGTTATGGGAACCCCTTGACAGTTCGCCTTGAATAAAACTCCTCCAGCAAGGCCCAACCTTGGTTTTACCATTTGCCACCTAAGCCTTTTTCCCTTGGGTTCCACAGACTCAAGGGTCATCTGTGACGCCCTCGATTCAATCGTACACTAATCATACACGCAAATGTGTACGATCAAGATCAAGGACTCACGAGAAGATATCACAACACAACTCTAGACACAAAATAAAATAATACAAGCTTTATATTACATGCCAGGGGCCTCGAGGGATCGAATGCATAAGCTCGAATACACAAGAGTCAGCAGAAGCAACAATATCTGAGTACAGACATAAGTTAAACAAGTCTGCCTTAAGAAGGCTAGCACAAAAGCAACAACGATCGAACAGGCAAGGCCTCCTGCCTAGGAGCCTCCTAACTAATCCAAGTCATCAGCGGTCGTCACGTAGTAGTAGGCACCCTCGGGGTTGCAGTAGTCATCAGTGGTGTCGTCTGGCTCCTGGGATCCGTCATCTGGTCGCAACAAATGGGTATGGGGGAAAAGAGGTAGCAAAGCAGCCGTGAGTACTCATCCAAAGTACTCGCAAGACTTACATCAGATCTAAACTAAGTATGCATCTGTATTAAAGGAAAATGGGTTGTATCTGTGGACTAAACTGCAGAATGCTAGAAAGAAGAGGAAAGCCTAGCCTATCGAAGACTAGCATCTTCAAGCATATTCATGCATCTTGCAGCATATAGAAGAGTACATATCAACATAATGTAAAGTAGTAGTAGTAGTGTTATCAACCTCGGCCAGAGATCCTTTCTCGACTCCCTGCAAGAAAGCAATCCCAGAGCCATACTAACCATTTCTCATTCACAACTCATCTCTCATCACAAGTATCCAGTTCTAGTTGTATCGACCGGGATACAACTCCAAGTGTCTGTTACCGTAGGAAAGGGTATCGATAGATGTTTTCTTCCCTGCAGGGGTGCACCAACTTACCGACCACGCTCAATTAACTCCGGCCGGACACACTTTCCTGGGTCATGCCCGACCTTGGCCAAACAATACGCCGCAACCTGAGCTAGGCTTAATAGAGAGGTCAGCACGCCGGACTAAACCTATGCCCCAGGGGTCATGGGCCATCGCCCCGGGAACTCTTGCACGTTGCGTGGGCGGCCGGTGAGCAGACCTAGCTACCTCCTTCAAAAAGGCAGGTGCTTACGCAGTCCAACCCGGCATGCGCCGCTCAGTCGCTGACATCTATTAAACTTCAGCTGATGTATACGACGCAGAACGCCCATACAATGCCCACGTGATGGTTAGTGCTATCAGGCCAGAGTCCCCTCGGATCAAATATCCAAATCGTAGTGGATTAGGAGCACGCGGTAACAAGCAGAGACTCATGAAAGATGTGACCCCGTCACCCCGTCTCGAGTACTTGCGGCAAGGTCTAAGAATTCCCGGCCACGCCTCGTAAGTATCTCGCGAGCAACTTCCAGGTCAACTCGACTCCACATCACTCGCAATTAAGCTCGCGCGGGTACCCCTCAGGGCCGACCCGTCTTTAGTAACATGGTTCAGTGTAAAGTCATAGTAACCATAATAACTGTGTGTCTAACACCAAGGGGAAAACCCGAGGAATCACCCCCGGTGAAATCCACTCGATGTTATCATCAAGGTGAACGTAAGAGGATCCAGCCTCGAGGTTCACACTTGAGGGGTTGCACGACAGAGTCGTAACGGAAGTGGTTAAGGAGGAAATCACCCTCGATGACCTCGACCGTATAGCTACACTACAGAGATCTCATCAGGAGTGATGTAAGAGGTTCCACCCTCGAAACTCGATGGTAACTCTGCAGAGCCGTACAACGAGGGGGGTGATGTGCGGTGTCGGGGCCGAGACATCGATCACGTTGATCAAGTCATCAAACATAAAGCAAGGCAACTGGGACAAGGTGGGGGTCACTGATGGATCACTAACCAACCTATACTAAGCATTTTAGGATAAGCAGGTAAGTTAACAATAAGCAGGTAACAAAAACAGGCTATGCATCAGAGTAGGATCATACATAAAGCAGTAGCAGTTCTAATGCAAGCATGAGAGGGAAAGAAATGGGCGATATCGGAATGCTCAAGGGGGGTTTGCTTGCCTGGAAGCTCTGCTGAAAAAGAAGAAGTGTCATCGTCGATGTAGTCGATCACAGGTGCATCAGCAGCGGTCTCTGGGTCTATTGGAGAGAAGAGGGGGATGAAACAGTAAATACAGAGCAAACAGATGCATCACTAAGCATTACATGATGACAGGCAGAGCTAGGGTTGTCCTTACATAGTAGTACACGTTGCAGACGGAGGGGATAAACATCCGAGGATGAATCCCCGGCGTTAGACGAATTCCGACAGATGAAAGAGAGGGGACGGTTCCATGTTCAGCATGCTAGGGGCATGTGATAGGTGAATGGACCGCGTATTCGGATTCGTTAGATTTTTCTGAGCAACTTTCATGTCTAAAGTTTTTCCATCCGAACTACGCTTTATTTTCTATGATTTTCTAAAGTTTTAATAGTTTTTTGAAATTATTTAAATTAATTGAATTAATAGAAAAGGGACATGACTTCAGCATGACGTGTGGGTGATGTCAGCAGTCAACACGGGTCGGCTGACGAGGTCAAACCTGACTGGTGGGTCCAGCGAGACCCACATGTCAGCCTTTGTTAGCTTAACAGTGGATTAAACTAATCTAACTAAGCAAATTAGGGGTGTGGGCCCCATATGTCAGTGAGTGTTTAGGCTAGTATAGTTACTTATTTTATAAAAACATTTATTAAACTAATTAACAGAGTGGGGGCCCACATGTCTGTGACAGAAGCCGGCCCAGTCAATGTTGACCTCGGTCAACTGGTCAAAGTGGGGCACCTAGGCCCACCAGTCAGTGGCCCAGGAGGTGCCACGTGGGTGCCACGTTGGTGACATCACCGGAATCACGCCGGCGACCATTCCCGCGGCAGAAGTTCGCCGGAGTTGCTCGGATTTCCCGCACAGTGCACCATTCCGCGCGTTTTCGGTGGCGTTCGAACAAGTAGATCGTCCAGCGTCGATCTAGAGTGATCCTCGGTGCGGGGGTGGCCGGAGTGGAGCTCAACAACGACCGCGGGCGGCGCCGGAATACAGGCATCTCCGAAAACCACGCTACGGGCTGCGTTCTAGCTAACAAACGGCGCTAGCGGGCTCTACGAACCTCCAGCAATTCGACGGAGGCCACGGCTTGGCTCGGAGATGGATGAGGTGAGTGCAACGAGCTCGCGAACGAGGCCGCATGCGGCAATGGCGACGGAGGCACCGCAAGCCATCTATGGTGCATGAGGAGGAACCAGAGGAAGGAGGAAGGTGCGGAGGCTTATGGCGTGGCACACGGAGGCCCTCGGGTGAATGGGAGCACAGAGGGGAGGCGGAATCGATGCGGCAGACGGCGACGACCGAGGTTGGGGAAAAGCTCGACCCGGCCGCTGCAGGGTACTCCAGCTCGTCCTGAAGCGTGGGGTCGACGAGGACGATGTAGAGGGAGCTCGGGGACTCGGCGAACGGTGGTCGGGGCCACACCTACGGTGAGGCTTCGGCGGCGACCTCGCTCGGGCAAGGGGTGAGCAGAGAGAGAGCGGCCGAGATGGAGTGGGGAGTGGGTGGAGGTAGGTGGGGGGATATCTGGGGGGCCCTCGGTGGAGGCCTTATCCACCCAGTAGTACTGCCGGCGAGCTGGCTCGGCGGCGACGGTGGGTGCGCCTAGGTCGCTTGAGCAGAGAATGGGGGGAGAAGGAGGAGGCCGTGGTGGGGTGGGCTCTAGGCACTGTGCACTTAGGCCAGTGCACAGTGGCCTTTTTGATTTTCTTTTTACAGAAAATTGCTATGCATTATTTGAGCTGCCAAAAGGAGTTCTGTAAAATGTGGAGTTGGCCAAATAAATACATTACAATATTTGGCACCTGCCACAAAAAGTTTGGGAGGAGTTTGAATTGTTTTGGATTTTTCACAAAAGAAAAGGGCATTTTAATAGGCTGTTTTGGCTCTGTTAAAAGCATTAGGCCCATTTAGAGTTGATGATGATGTTTTGTTCCTTAACAACAAATAGTTTTGGATTATTTGCTAAAAGGTGAACATTTTTCCAACAAGTTTTGATCAACTTCATTTTGCACTTTGACTTTGAATGGAATTCAAAGAAGGAATTTGAAAAGAGATATTATCCCAACATGATTATTATTGCAAATCTCAGTATCTTAGCATCATCATGATGGATTACTGTAGCATGACACTGGGGTGTTAAAAATTTCCTCCAATCCAAGAAATCTCGTCCCGAGATTTAAGTGCGGAAGCAAAGAGTAACTTCGGGAGAACTGGCCCTTATAGGGTTAATTATCTGGTGAAAAATTCAGGGAAATGTGGCAGAAGTGTCTCTCGAGTTGAAACTTAAGAAATCATCGAGAGCAAAATAAGAAGGTTCAATAGGAAGTTTCAAGTGAATGGACAAACGATCAATACCTGAACAGAGTGTGAGAAGGGGGTTCAGAGCATCGGGAATAGATCATCTCTCGGACAGTGGCTCATGACAACACACAAAGCCAAGAGCAATGATACTTCGGAATAAAGGATATACATGAGGGTCAGGTTCCGATCCTGTGGAACTGTGGGTTATGGGCCCACCATGTGGGTTAAAATAGAAGGAGCGATGGCATCTTGCCCAGTCATGATAGCAAGGCATGTCAGAGGGTAGCCTGTTAGTTAAGACGGCAACAACGTTGGTACCAAGGGCGAGGGACGAAGAGAACCATTTTCCTGCTCGTTGAACGAGGCGGGCCGTTAGGCAAAGTTCTCGTCCATCGGTGGCTACCAGAATGTCATCAACAATAGTAACAGGGTCTTTACTGACAGAGTTGTACATTGAGGTGCTTACCTAAGCAGGAAATTATCTCTACTGAGATAAGTTAGTTTACCGGAAATGTTAAACAAAAGAATGGAAAGGAAAATGTGATTAGTATATTAATCAGAACAATGGAAAGGAAAATGTGTTTAAACACAATTATCAGGAGTATATCCTTCCCAAGGGCAAGCAGAGGATGATATCCATGACAGGATAGTAAGTAGATAACCAATTAGGTAAAGGGAAAGAAATTTCATGACATTACCCATACAACGGTGTTTGGATAATTAATAAAGAAAATTTAGTACCGTGCTTCAAATGTTCTTATTGGAGATCGTATTACCACAGACATGCTTCGAGATAGCATTGACATGGTTTCAAGCAAATGTCAAACTTTGGATACACCAAGGATCCATCGGAAACAACTTAGAAAATAAGTCATACAATTTTAGCAGGGAAAAGATGAGGGTGTGGCCGACGGGCTCAATAGCAATCCATCAAAATGTCAAAAAGGATGTATTCCCAAAATTAATATGATCAAGGTTGTGTTGGGGGGAAGACAAGAATGTTGTTGATGCTGACACAAGTCATCAAGAGGCAAGGATGGTATTTCTAGCCATGAATTCAATTGATATCCTGGAAAAGCTCAGAATGTTGATGATGATCACGACACATTTGTCGAGATATTTCATGAAGAGGTAATCGATCGGTGATGACATCCAGTGAAAGGAATTATGAAGCGAAAGGTTATTGGAACCATGGGTATGACACAAACTCAAAATTAAGCTTGTTGTTCAAGGCGAAATGATAAGAAGAGGATCGACGTAAGCTTGGTTCATCATCGGAAGTTGCTCCGGGCATAAGGACCAGGTACCCCAGTTAAAAGTTGACACGATAACAATATAGCCGATCAGGCTAGGAATGATGTGATGGGATATAAAGCTTCCTAGTATCCAGTACTAGGTGTAATGTCAGAAGGTAAATCGGAGTAGAGGTTGGACGGGAAAAAATGATTTGCAGAGGATAAGTAATTCTAACTTACCCTGTGAATGGGATCAAGGAGGAAATATGGTCGGGACCATAACTACAAGGGATCCAATTCACGATACTGGAAGAATTATTCAAATGATTAAATATCCTTGCAAGAAGCTTTCATGATAAGTTTCACACCGTGTCCATGGGCATGAACACAAAGGTTCAGGGTCGACTCCCACTTCTACAATGCATAACCTTTCATTTTACTTCTCGCTCTTGATGAAGCTGTAGTATTGAAATTTTATCTGACGAAAAGCCAGTAGAGTATAATCCGCATAACTTTCAAGTTCACACAGACTAGGGAAGGCATAGGTTCAACCCATCGGGGCATCTTAGAAACATATATCATAAATTTCGAGAATAAGTGACACAAGCTCGGTAGTAGAGCATGCTTGAGAAAGCGGAGGATACAATTTACCAAAAGCATTATGTATCCGAGGAAAGGCTCACAAGCTTATTGAATATGAAGAACGTTGTCGGATAAAATCCAAAAAAGGGGTCTGGTGGTCCACAAGGGATCTGATGTGAGCATCAATATTCAACCAGAGGAAGAAAGAATGCAAGGAGATCAGATTATAGAAACAACTGACTAACTCAAACCTCAATTGCAAAAGGAATTATGAATTCCAAGACAAGGGATCAGAAGCAATGCTCTGATTAGGGATGGATAGGTAGAATAGCCTTAGGGGTACAATCGATGGCGATTTGATTGATCGAGATTCAGCACATGTTAAAATGACGTCTGAGCTAGAAGGATGAATTCTAGGATCTGTTTGAGGTTTGCGAGCATTCGCAACATATTGTATCAACGGACTCAAAATGATAATGACAAAGGCTGACAATAAGATTACTAGACTTATGGTATTAACCATAATGCAAGCAAGCAAGAAATTCAAAAACAATTGGCTGTTGAGGATTTTCACAAGAACGAATGGTATTATGAAGACTTTTGTGAAGCACAAGAATCAACTGAGGATGAGCGGATACTCGATAGGTGCAGAAAGTTATCCGTAGGGGTATTCAGATGACAAGGAACTGCAAGGCAGTAAGCTCAAGGATTCTCGGAAAAAGGAGAGCAGTTCATGTCATCTTGTAATAACAAGATCAATGGGATAGAATGTAAGATTGGCAAGTGTGTGTAGTTATCCATAAGGACATTTTGCTGGTAGGGAATTGCAAAGGCAACAGGCACAAAGTCTCGAGAGAATATTGTAGATTATCTTCAGAATCTTCTGATGCAGCAGGCGATCATCTGAAATAAGGGGGATCTCCGGGAGAAAGTATTTACGAGAACCTAGAGCTAGAGTTAACAAAATCATTTAACCCGAATAGAAGGGAGATCAGATTCCCAGAGTATAGACGAGGAATAAAGGATCCTAATACCACCCAATGGCGACGTGGGCCCGTAAGACACACAACCATGTTAGTAAATCAGGTTTTTCAGCGACTAGACTCAACTTCGGCCCAGGAGTTGGAAAGGTGGATCCTACAGGCAGTCGGCTCTGATACCAACTTGTGACGCCCTCGATTCAATCGTACACTAATCATACACGCAAATGTGTATGACCAAGATCAAGGACTCACGGGAAGATATCACAACACAACTCTAGACACAAAATAAAATAATACAAGCTTTATATTACAAGTCAGGGGCCTCGAGGGCTCGAATACATAAGCTCGAATACACAAGAGTCAGCGGAAGCAACAATATCTGAGTACAGACATAAGTTAAACAAGTCTGCCTTAAGAAGGCTAACACAAAAGCAACAACGATCGAATAGGCAAGGCCTCCTGCTTGGGAGCCTCCTAACTACTCCAAGTCGTCAGCGGTCGTCACGTAGTAGTAGGCACCCTCGGGGTAGCAGTAGTCATCAGTGGTGTCGTCTGGCTCCTGGGATCCGTCATGTGGTCGCAACAAACGGGTATGGGGGAAAAGAGGTAGCAAAGCAGCCGTGAGTACTCATCCAAAGTCCTCGCAAGACTTACATCAGATCTAAACTAAGTATGCATCTGTATCAAATGAAAATGGGCTGTATCTATGGACTAAACTGCAGAATGCCAGAAAGAAGGGGAAAGCCTAGCCTATCGAAGACTAGCATCTTCAAGCATCTTCATGCATCTTGCAGCATATAGAAGAGTACAGATCAACATAATGTAAAGTAGTAGTAGTGTTATCAACCTCGGCCAGAGATCCTTTCTCGACTCCCTGCAAGAAAGCAATCCCAGAGCCATACTATCCATTTCTCATTCACAACTCATCTCTCATCACAAGTATCCAGTTCTAGTTGTATCGATCGGGATACAACTCCAAGTGTCCGTTACCGTAGGACAGGCTATCGATAGATGTTTTCTTCCCTGCAGGGGTGCACCAACTTACCGACCACGCTCGATTAACTCTGGCCGGACACACTTTCCTGGGTCATGCCCGGCCTCGGCCAAACAATACGCCGCAACCCGACCTAGGCTTAATAGAGAGGTCAACACGCCGGACTAAACCTATGCCCCAGGGGTCATGGGCCATCGCCCCAGGAACTCCTGCATGTTGCGTGGGCGGCCAGTGAGCAGACCTAGCTACCTTCAAAAAGGCAGGTGCTTACGCAGTCCAACCCGGCGCACTCCGCTCAGTCGCTGACATCTATTAAACTTCGGCTGATGTATACAACGCAAAACGCCCATACAATGCCCATGTGATGGTTAGTGATATCAGGCCAAAGTCCCCTCGGATCAAATATCCAAATCGTAGTGGATTAGGAGCACGCGGTAACAAGCAGAGACTCACGAAAGATGTGACCCCGTCGCCCCGTCTCGAGTACTCGCGGCAAGGGCTAACAATGCCCGGCCACGCCTCGTAAGTATCTCGCGGGCACCTTCCAGGTCAACCCGACTCCACATCACTCGCAATTAAGCTCGCGCGGGTACCCATCAGGGCCGACCCGTCTTTAGTAACATGGTTCAGTGTAAAGTCATAGTAACCAGAATAACTGTGTGTCTAACACCAAGGAGAAAACCCGAGGAATCACCCCTAGTGAAATCCACTCGATGTTATCATCAAGGTGAACGTAAGAGGATCCACCCTCGAGGTTCACACTTGAGGGGTTGCACGACAGAGCTGTAACGGAAGTGGTTAAGGAGGAAATCACCCTCGATGACCTCGACCGTATAGCTACACTACAGAGATCTCATCAGGAGTGATGTAAGAGGTTCCACCCTCGGCACTTGATGGTAACTCTGTAGAGCCGTACAACTAGGGGGGTGATGTGTGGTGTCGGGGCTGGGACGTCGATCACGTTGATCGAGTCATCGAACGTAAAGGGAGGCAACTGGGACAAGGTGGGGGTCACTGATGGATCACTAACCAATCTATACTAAGCAGTTTAGGATAAGCAGGTAGGTTAACAATAAGCAGGTAACAAAAACAGGCTATGCATCAGAGTAGGATCATACAGAAAGCAGTAGCGGTTCTAATGCAAGCATGAGAGGGAAAGCAATGGGCGATATCAGAATGCTCAAGGGGGGTTTGCTTGCCTGGAAGCTCTGCTGAAAAAGAAGAAGTGTCATCGTCGATGTAGTCGATCATAGGGGCATCAGCAGCGGTCTCGGGGGCTATCGGAGAGAAGAGGGGGAAGAAACAGCAAATACAGAGCAAACAGATGCATCACTAAGCATTACATGACGACATGCAGAGCTAGGGTTGTCCTTACGTAGTACTACACGTTTGCAGACGGAGGGGATAAACATCCGGGGATGAATCCCCGGCGTTAGACGAATTCCGACAGCTGAAAGAGAGGGGACGGTTCCATGTTCAGCATGCTAGGAGCATGTGACAGGTGAATGGACCGCGTATTCGGATTCGTTAGATTTTTCTGAGTAACTTTCATGTATAAAGTTTTTCCATCCGAGCTACGCTTTATTTTCTATGATTTTCTAAAGTTTTAATAGTTTTCTAAAATTATTTAAATTAATAGAATTAACAGAAAAGGGACATGACTTCAGCATGACGTGTGGGTGATGTCAGCAGTCAACACAGGTCGGCTGACCAGGTTAAACCTGACCCATGGGTCCAGCGAGACCCACATGTCAGCCTCTGTTAGCTTAACAGTGGATTAAACTAATCTAACTAAGCAAATTAGGGGTGTGGGCCCCATATGTCAGTGAGTGTTTTGGCTAGTATAGTTACTTGTTTTTAAAAAATGTTTATTAAACTAATTATCAGAGTGGGGGCCCACATGTCTGTGACAGAAGCCGGCCCAGTCAGCGTTGACCTCGGTCAACTGGTCAATGAGTGGCACCTGGGCCCACCAGTCAGTGGCCCAGGCGGTGCCACACGGGTGGCACGTCGGTGACGGCACCGGAATCACGCCGGCAACCATTCCCGCGGCGGAAGTTCACCGGAGTTTCTCGGATTTCCCGCACTGTGCACCATTTCGCGTGTTTTCGGTGGCGTTCGAACGAGTAGATCGTCCCGCCGGAGTGGAGCTCAACGACGATCGCGGGCGGCGCCGGAATATGGGCATCTCCGAAAGCCATGCTACGGGCTGCGTTCTAGCTAACAAACGGCGCTAGTTGGCTCTACGGACCTCCAGCAACTCGACGGAGGCCACGGCTTGGCTCGGAGATGGACGGGGTGAGCGCAACGAGCTCGCGGACGAGGCCGCATGTGGCAATGTCAACGGAGGCACCGCAAGCCATCTACGGTGCATGAGGAGGAACCAGAGGAAGGAGGAGGGTGCGGAGGCTTACGGCGCGGCACACGGAGGCCCTCGGGTGAACGGGAGCGCAGAGGGGAGGCAGATTCGATCGCGGCAGACTGCGGCGACTGAGGTTGGGGAAAAGCTCGACCCGGCCGCTGCAGGGTACTCCAGCTCGTCCTGAAGCGTGGGGTCGACGAGGATGGCGCAGAGGGAGCTCGGGGACTCGGCGACTCGGCGAACAGTGGTCGGGGCCACGCCTATGGCAAGGTTTCGGCGGCGTCCTCGCTCGGGCAAGGGGTGAGCAGAGAGAGAGCGGCCGAGATGGAGTGGGGAGTGGGTAGAGGTAGGTGGGGGGATATCGGGGGGGGGGGCTCGGTGGAGGCCTTATCCACACAGTAGCGCTACCGGCGAGCTGGCTCTGCGGCGACGGTGGGTGCGCCTCGGTCGCTTGAGCAGAGAATGGGGGGGAGGAGGAGGCCGTGGTGGGCTGGGCTCTAGGCACTGTGCACTTAGCCCAGTGCACAGTGGCCTTTTCTATTTTCTTTTTACAGAAAAATGCTATGCATTATTTGAGCTGCCAAAAGGAGTTCTGTAAAATGTGGGACTTTGCCAAATAAATACATTACAATATTTGGCACCTGCCACAAAAAGTTTGGGAGGAGTTTGAATTGTTTTGGATTTTTCACAAAAGAAAAGGGCATTTTAATAGGCTGTTTTGGCTCTATTAAAAGCATTAGGCCCATTTAGAGTTGATGATGATGTTGTGTTCCTTAACAACAAATAGTTTTGGATTATTTGCTAAAAGGTGAACATTTTTCCAACAAGTTTTGATCAACTTCATTTTGCACTTTGACTTTGAATGGAATTCAAAGAAGGAATTTGAAAAGAGATATTATCCCAACATGATTATTATTGCAAATCTCAGTAGCTTAGCATCATGATGACGGATTACTATAGCATGACACTGGGGGTGTTACATCATCTTTGTTTCAAACCCCCGGGCCAGTGCTCCTCTGAGTGTTGGTCCAAACTGGGCGATGTCCGGCGCCCCTGGGCAACCAGGGTCTATGCCAACCCGACGTGTTGCCCATCTGGTGTGCCCTGAGAATGAGATACGTGCAACTCCTATCGGGATTTGTCGGCACTTCGGGTGGCTTTGCTGGTCTTGTTTTTACCATTGTCGAAATGTCGTATAACCGGGATTCCGAGTCTGATCGGGTCATCCTGGGAGAAGGAATATCCTTCGTTGATCATGAGAGCTTGTGATGGGCTAAGTTGGGACACCCCTGCAGGGTTTTGAACTTTTGAAAGCCGTGCTCGCGGTTATGGGAAGATAGGAATTTGTTAATGTCCGGTTTTAGAAAACTTGACACTTAACTTAATTAAAATGGATCAACCACGTGTGTAGCCGTGATGGTCTCTTTTCGGCGGAGCCCGGGAAGAGAACATGGTCTCGTGTTATGCTTGAACGTAAGTAGTTTTCAGGATCACTTCTTGATCGTTATTAGCTTATCGACTGTGCTTTGCTTCTCTTCTCGCTCTCTTTTGCGTAAGTTAGCCACCATATATGCTAGTGCTTGCTGTAGCTCCACCTCACTACCCTTTCCTACCCTTAAGCTTAAATAGTTTTGATCGCGAGTGTGTGAGATTGCTGAGTCCCCATGACTCACAGATACTTCCAAACAGATGCAGGTGCCGATGATGCCAGTGCAGGGGACGCTACCGAACTCAAGTGGGAGTTAGACGAGGATTCGGGCCATTACTATGTTTCTTTTCCGGATGATCAGTAGTGGAGCCCAGTTGGGGCGATCGGGGATCTAGCATTTGGGTTTGTCTTTCTTTATTTTGGTTCCATAGTCGGACCTTGATTGTATTCTGGATGATGTATGATTTATTTATGTATTGTGTGAAGTGGTGATTGTAAGCCAACTCTTTATCCCTTTCTTATTCAGAACATGGGATGTGTAAAGATTACCCCTCGTGTAACATGGCTACCATGCGGATATGCCTCTAAGTCATGCCCCGACACGTGGGAGATATAGCCGCATCGTGGGTGTTACAAGTTGGTATCAGAGCCTTCCCCGACTTAGGAGCCCCCTGCTTGATCAAATCGCTAACGTTGTTGAGTCTAGAAGAAAATGTTTTGAGTCTTAGGATTATATATATCGGAGAGTAGGATTCTTTTTACTCATCAGTCCCTTCGTCGCTCTGGTGAGGCCTCCTGACATAGAGTTTTGACTCTTCTCTCCTCAAATTTCACTAAAAAAATTAGGATCACGCGGGTATCTTGGAATCGTTCCGATGGTTTTGTGACGAGAAAATTGTTCTTGGTGCCTCCTGACATTTAGGGGTTGTGGCAGTCTCCCGGGGAGTTGAGCTCCGAGGTGTTGTCGTCATAATTTTATCGTTGCAGTTCTGGAATACCTGAGTTCGCCGACATCGAAAATCTCCTTTATGCAGTTGTTGGTGAGATAACCTCGATGCCACCCAGTACTGGGGCGGGAGTTCGGGAGTATTGCCATAACTCGTATAACATATGCTTTTTGAAGGTTGAGGTAAATGATTTCCGAAGGTTTCTTGGTTATGTGTTGAAGGATGGATACAGTTGGATGTAGGATTTGCTAGTTTTGGGTGAGATATTATGCTTCCCCTGTATCCCCAACAACTGATTGCGTAACCAGAAAGTTTTGGGACTTTTATAGGTGGGAATTCAAGTAGCTCTAGTATTTCTTCCCGCGGATATTTGGTTTGTGATTGGGTAATCCTTACCACTTATTTTTTCATATCTGTACCTTGTTGTTTTATTCTTCTACCTTTATCTAAGTGGCTTCTCAATTTATGGACGTGTGCTGATTTACTTTGGAATTCATGCGTTCATTCTTGTTCGAATGTTAAGGCTATATGTTGCAATTTCGATCCATTGATTCAACTTGAATATATGTGTTGTCAAGATGCTAACGGATGTCAACCTCTTCAAGATGCCTCCTCCAACACGTCAGAATCCGGACCCTACGCCACCACCGTCACCACCTCCACCTCCGGAGGCATGGCAAGCTGTCGCGGCAGCCACCAACACCAACACTCAGATGCTTTTGCAGCTCTTGCAAGAGCGCACCCAAGGGCAAAGCAACCAAGGAAATCAAGGCCAAGGCAACAATCAGCCTCATTTTGCTACCCTCAACCAGTTCCTCGGAAACCAGCCGAAGTCCTTCAGCAACTGTGTCGAGGTCACAGACGCCGACGACTGGCTTGTGGATATCTGCAAATGATAACCCACAAGTATAGGGGATCACAATAGTTTTCGAGGGTAAAGTATTCAACCCAAATTTATTGATTCGACACAAGGGGAGCCAAAGAATACTCTCGAGTATTAGCAGCTGAGTTGTCAATTCAACCACACCTGGAAACTTAATATCTGCAGCAATGTATTTAGTAGCAAAGTAGTATGATAGTAGTGGTAACGGTAGCAAAAGGTAATAGTAGTAAAAGTAATGTTTTTGGTATTTTATAGTGATGATAGCAATAGCAACGGAAAAGTAAATAAGCGAAGAACAATATATGGAAAGCTCATAGGCAATGGATCGGTGATAGAGAATTATGCCGGATGCGGTTCATCATGTAACAGTCATAACCTAGGGTGATACAGAACTAGCTCTAGTTCATTGATATAATGTAGGCATGTATGCCGAATATAGTCATACGTGCTTATGGAAAAGAACTTGCATGACATCTTTTGTCCTACCCTCCCGTGGCAGCGGGGTCCTTACGGAAACTAAGGGATATTAAGGCCTCCTTTTAATAGAGTACCGGAACAAAGCATTAACACATAGTGAATATATGAACTCCTCAAACTACGGTCATCACCGGTAAGTATCCCGATTATTGTCACTTCGGGGTTAACGGATCATAACACATAATAGGTGACTATTGACTTGCAAGATAGGATCAAGAACACTCATATATTGATGAAAACATAATAGGTTCAGATCTAAAATCATGGCACTCGGGCCCTAGTGATAAGCATTAAGCATAGCAAAGTCATAGCAACATCAGTCTCAGAACATAGTGGACACTAGGGATCAAACCCTAACAAAACTAACTCGATTACATGATAGATCCTATCCAACCCATCACTGTCGAGCAAGCCTACGATGGAATTACTCACGCACGGCGGTGAGCATCATGAAATTGGTGATGGAGGATGGTTGATGATGACGATGGCAACGAATTCCCCTCTCCGGAGCCCCGAAACGGACTCCAGATCAGCCCTCCCGAGAGGTTTTAGGGTTGGCGGTGGCTCTGTATCATAAAACGCGATGAATTCTTCTCTCTAATTTTTTTCTCCCTGAAACACAATATATAGAGTTGGAGTTGGAGTCGGAGAGGCACCAGGGGGCCCACGAGGTAGGGGGCGCGCCCTAGGGGGGCAGGCGCGCCCCCCACCCTCGTGGAGAGGTGTTGGCCCCCTGGCCTTCATCTTTTGCAGGTATTTTTTATATTTTCCAAAAAGTTGCTCCGTGAAGTTTCAGGTCATTCCGAGAACGTTTGTTTCTGCACATAAATAACACCTGGTAATTCTACTGAAAACAGTGTCAGTCCAGGTTAGTTCCATTCAAATCATGCAAGTTAGAGTCCAAAACAAGGGCAAAAGTGTTTGGAAAAGTAGATACATTGGAGACATATCAACTCCGCCAAGCTTAAACCTTTGCTTGTCCTCAAGCAATTCAGTTGACAAACTGAAAGTGATAAAGAAAAACTTTTACAAACTCTGTTTCCTCTTGTTGTTGTAAATATGTAAAGCCAGCATTCAAGTTTTCAACAAAGATTATAACTAACCACATTCACAATAACGCTTAGGTCTCAAGTTTACTCATATCAATGGCATAATCAACTAGCAAGCAATAATAATAAATCTCGGATGACAACACTTTCTCAAAACAATCATAATATGATATAACAAGATGGTATCTCGCTAGCCCTTTCTGAGACCGCAAAACATAAATGCAGAGCACCTTTAAAGACCAAGGACTGACTAGACATTGTAATTCATGGTAAAAGAGATCCAGTCAAGTCATACTCAATGTAAACTAACAGTAATGAATGCAGATGACAGTGGTGCTCTCCAACTGGTGCTTTTTAATAAGAAGATGATGACTCGGCATAAAAGTAAATAGATAGGCCCTTCGCAGAGGGAAGCAGGGATTTGTAGAGGTGCCAGAGCTCGGTTTTGAAACAGAGGTGAATAATATTTTGAGCGGTATACTTTCATTGTCAACATAACAACCAAGAGATGGCGATATCTTCCATGCTACACACATTATAGGCGGTTCCCAAACAGAACGGTAAAGTTTATACTCCCCCTCCACCAACAAGCATCAATCCATGGCTTGCTCAAAACAATGAGTGCCTCCAACTAACAAGAGTCCCAGGGGGAGTTTTGTTTGCAATTATTTTGATTTAGTTTGCATAAAGCATGGGACTGGGCATCCCGGTGACCAGCCATTTATCTCGTGAGTGAGGAGCGGAGTCCACTCCTCTTGAGAATAACCCGCCTAACATGGAAGATACAGACAACCCTAGTTGATACATGAGCTATTCGAGCATACAAAATAGGATATTTATTTGAAGGTTTAGAGTTTGGCACATAAAAATTTACTTGGAACGGCAGGTAGATACCGTATATAGGTAGGTATAGTGGACTCACGTGGAATAACTTTGGGGTTTAAGGGATTGAATGCACAAGCAGTATTCCCGCTTAGTACAAGTGAAGGCTAGCAAAAGACTGGGAAGCGACCAGCTAGAGAGCGACAATAGTCATGAACATGCATTAAAATTAATCAACACCGAATGCAAGTATGAGTAGGATATAATCCACCATGAACATAAATATCATGAAGACTATGTTGATTTTGTTTCATCTACATGCATGAACATGCACCAAGTCAAGTCACTTAAATCATTCAGAGGAGGATACCACCCTATCATACCACATAATAACCATTTCAATAGCATGTTGGCACGCAAGGTAAACCATTATAACTCATAGCTAATCAAGCATGGCACAAGAAACTATGATCTCTAGTTGTCATTGCAAACATGTTTATTCATAATAGGCTGAATCAGGAACGATGAACTAATCATATTTACAAAAACAAAAGAGGTCGAGTTCAATGCAACTTTTCTCATCTCAGTCAGTCCATCATATATCGTCATAATTGCCTTTCACTTGCACGACCGAATAGTGTGAATAATAATAATAGTGCACATCAATTGGACTAAGCTGGAATCTGCAAGCATTCAATGAACAGGAGAAGACAAGGCAATATGGGCTCTTTTGTCAGATCAACAATAATGTATATAAGAGCCACTTCAACAATTTAATTATGGTCTTGTCCTATCGACCCCCAAAGAAAAGAAAAGAAATAAAACTATTTACACGGGAAAACTCCCAACAAGCAAAAGAAGAAAAGTAAATATTTTTGGATTTTCTTTTTAATTACTACTACAAGCATGGATAGTAAACTAACTAAAAGCTACAACTAAATTTTTTTGGTTTTTCTTAAGGTTTATTAAACACACAAGAAGAAAGTATAAAAGGAATATAAACTAGCATGGATGATACAATGAAAAAGTATGAGCACCGACATCTAGCAATGAGTGTGTGAACATAAATGTAATGTCGGTGGGAAATACGTACTCTCGCAAGCTTATGCTTTTGGCCTAAGTTGGTCTTTGGCCACAGCTGGCCTGGCGGATATCCATAATAGTAGTTGTGGTCGTATTGAGATGAAGAAGAGGAAGACTCTGATTGCCACTGGTCGACAATCATCTCCGGATCCCACTGATAATTAGACTGTCGTGGAGGATCAACTTGTGCTTCCGGCTCTGGCTCCATGGCTGGTGCAGGGTTCCGATAGGCGTGAATAGCCTTTAACGGAACCAGGTACTGGCCTACAAATAAATCAAACAAAGAAGGAGCAGGCAGTGTAATAGTCTTAGGATGATGTTTATTAAAGAACAATTGGTATTTAAGCTCTCATTCCCTATTCTTAACAATAAAATCATGTGCCACCATACTTTTATAATCTAGATAAACACGAGGCAACACCTTTTCTTCATTCTCATAATGCCTAATAGGTATGTTAAAATGTGCAGCTAGGCATGAAGCATAGATGCCTCCAAATATGGGGCCCTTGGTACGGTTCAGACTTAACCGTTTGACAATAATACCGCCCATACTAATAGAGTTATCACCGTATAAACCATGGAGCAAAATAATAATATCAGGGATACTAAGGTTTCCACAGTTTCCGCGACCAATTAAACAACGACTAGCAAATAATGCAAAGTAATGTAAAGCAGGAAAATGTATGCTAGTGATTCGTGCATCGGAAACCTTCCTTGTATCCCCTACAGTGATAGTATCAATAAACCCCTCCACATCATCGCGATGTGGTTCTTCTGTCTTTCCCTCAAAAGGGACTAAACAAACCCGACAAAAATCATAAAGTGACATCTCCTTATGCTCATCATATAAATGAAACTCCACCGTAGGTGGTGAGCTCCTAGAATGGAAATGAAAGTTTTGCACAAAGGTATTTGTGAGTAAGAGATACTGATCGCATTGGCCGTGGAGGAAAGTGGTGAGGCTTGCATTCTTAGCCAATTCATGAAAATCTTCATAAATACCGGCTGCTCTCAAGAAATCATCGGAAGGCCATTCACACGCCCGAACCTCCGTGGTGCGAGGCAGATTATACTTAGGCTTTGGTGCCTTTTCCTTCGAGCTTTCGCTCGATGAGCCCCTCAAAAGTCTCCTCATCATTTTTTGAAAAACTCTGAAATTTTTAGTAACTTCAAAATAAAAGTAAACCAAACTCAATAATATTGATACAAACTACTCCTACAAGTGCCTAGGGCCTATATCATGCATCAAAACTAATTGGAACCATATAAATTTGACATGCAAGCTCAAGAACAGGGTCACCTAAGCAGCAAAAATTTGCAATGAATAAAGCACTAGAACAAAAACTAATTGGACCAATGGAGGAGTCACATACCAAGGAACAATCTCCCCAAGCAGTTTTGTGAGAGGTGAAAATGGCAGCAAAACGAGCTTGGACTCGGGTTTGAGCTGGATATTCATGTTTGTGGGAGGAAGAAGAAGTGTGTGGGTGAAAGGATAAGTGCAGGAGGGCCACCATGGGCCCACGAGGCAGGGGGGCGCGCCCTCCACCCTCGTGGGCAGGTGGTTGACCCCCCTCCTGTGTTCTCAGTGCCAAATATTCTCAAATATTCTAGAAAAAATCATATTTAAATTTCAGGGCATCTGGAGAACTTTTATTTTCGGGGTATTTTTATATTGCGCGGATAATCAGATAACAGAAAGAAAAAAAATTATTTTTATTTTATTTAATATAAATAACAGAAAGTAAAAGTGGGGTATAGAAGGTTGTGCTTTCTAGTTTCATCCATCTCATGATCATCAAAAGGAATCCACTAACAAGGTTGATCAAGTCTTGTTAAAGAACTCATTCCGAATAACATGGAACCGAAGAAATTTTGAATAACACCATGTTACCTCATCGGGGATATGCACATCCCCAATAATAAGAATATCATATTTCTTATTGACAGTAGGAAGAGGGAATTCAAAACCTCCAAATATAATCGGTGGAATTTTTCCAATAGAATTGATACTATGGACTTGAGGTTGTTTCCTCGGAAAGTGTACCATATGCTCATTACCATTAACATGAAAAGTGACATTGCCTTTAGTGCAATCTATAACAGCCCCTGCACTATTCAAAAATGGTCTTCCAAGAATAATACACGTACTATCGTCCTCGGGAATATCAAGAATAACAAAGTCCATTAAAATAGTAACGTTTGCAACTACAACGGGCACATCCTCACAAATACCGACAGGTATAGCAGTTGATTTATCAGCCATTTGCAAAGATATTTCAGTAGGTGTCAACTTATTCAAATCAAGTCTACGATATAAAGAGAGAGGCATAACACTAACACTGGCTCCAAGATCACATAAAGCAGTTTTAACATAGTTTCCTTTAATAGAGCATGGTATAGTGGGTACTCCTGGATCTCCAAGTTTTTTTTGGTATTCCACCCTTAAAAGTATAATTAGCAAGCATGGTGGAAATTTCAGCTTCCGATATCTTTCTTTTATTAGTAACAATGTCTTTCATATACTTAGCATAAGGATTCATTTTAAGCATATCAGTTAATCGCATATGCAAAAAGATAGGTCTAATCATTTCAGCAAAGCGCTCAAAATCCTCATCATCCCTTTTCTTGGATGGTTTGGGAGGAAAATCCATGGGTTTCTAAACCCAAGGCTCTCTTTCCTTACCGTGTTTCCTAGCAACAAAGTCTTTCTTATCATAACGTTGATTCTTTGATTGTGGGTTATCAAGATCAACAACAGGTTCAATCTCTACATCATTATCATTACTAGGTTGAGCATTATCATTAACATTATTACTAGTTTCAGGTTCATTAACAAATTGTGTTTCAGCATCAAAGATAGAAATATCATTTGGATTCTCAGGTGTTTCAGTGATAGGTTTACTAGAAGCATGCAAAGTCCTATCATTTTTCTTTTTCTTCCTTTTAGAAGGACTAGGTGCATCTATATTATTTCTCTGAGAATCTTGCTCAATTCTCTTAGGGTGGCCTTCATGATACAAAGGTTCCTGAGTCATTCTACCAGTTCTAGTAGCCACTCTAACAGCATTATCATTATTTTTACTATTCAATTCATTGAGCAAATCATTTTGAGCTTTAAGTACTTGTTCTACTTGAGTTGTAACCATAGAAGCATGTTACTAATAAGTTTAAGTTCACCTTTGACATTAGCCATATAATCACCCAAGTGTTCAAGCATATTTGAATTGCATTTCAATTGTCTACCAAAATAAGCATTAAAGTCTTCTTGCTTAGCCATAAATTTATCAAACTCATCTAAGCATGGGCTAGCAAACTTAGTAAATGGGATTTCAGCTTTATCATATCTATAGAGAGAATTTACCTTTACTACCTGTGTCGGGTTATCAAGACCATGAGTTTCTTCAATAGGTGCTGGATCAAGATCATATGTTTCTTCAACAAGCAGTAAATTAAGACCATGTATTTCTTCAATAGGAGATAAATTCTTAACATCTTCAGCTTTAATACATTTTTCTTTCATAGATTTCTTTGCCTCTTGCATATATTCATGACTGAGAAATGGAATACCCCTTTTCTTCGGAGTTGGTTTAGGAATAGGCTCAAGAATTGGCTCCGAAGGTGTCCAATTATTTTCATTTGTCAACATATTATTCAATAGAATTTCAGCTTCATCCGGTGTCCTTTCCCTGAAAACAGAACCAGTACAACTATCGAGGTAATCTCTGGAAGCATCGGTTAGTCCATTATAAAAGATATCAAGTATTTCATTTTTCTTAAGAGGATGATCAGGCAAAGCATTAAGTAATTGGAGAAGCCTGCCCCAAGCTTGTGGGAGACTCTCTTCTTTAATTTGCACAAAATTATATATATCCCTTAAAGCAGCTTGTTTCTTATGAGCAGGGAAATATTTAGCAGAGAAGTAATAAATCATATCCTGGGGACTACGCACACAACCAGGATCAAGAGAATTAAACCATATCTTAGCATCACCCTTTAATGAGAACGGAAATATTTTAAGGATATAAAAGTAATGAGTTCTCTCATCAGTAGTGAACAGGGTGGCTATATCATTTAATTTAGTAAGATGTGCCACAACAGTTTCAGATTCATAGCCATGAAAAGGATCAGATTCAACAAAAGTAATTATATCAGGATCAACAGAGAATTCATAATCCTTATTGGTAACACAGATAGGTGAAGTAGCAAAAGCAGGGTCAGGTTTCATTCTAGCATTTAGAGATTGCTTGTTCCATTTAGCTAATAACCTCTTAAGTTCGTATCTATCTTTGCAAGCTAAAATAGCTAAAGAGGCTTCGTGATCAAAAACATAACCCTTAGGAATAACAAGTGATTCTTCATCATCACTTTCATTAGTATTATCAGATTCAATATTTTCAATCTGTCTAGCCCTGGCAAGTTGTTCATCAAGAAATTCACCAAGTGGCACGGTAGTATCAAGCATAGAAGTAGTTTCATCATAAGTATCATGTATAGCAGAAGTAGCATCATCAATAACATGCGACATATTAGAACGAATAGCAGAAGCAGGTTTAGCTGTCGCAAGCTTACTCAAAACAGAAGGTGAATCAAGTGCAGAGCTAGATGGCAGTTCCTTACCTCCCCTCGTAGTTGAGGGATAAATCTTGGTTATTGGATCTTTCAAGTTCTTCATAATGATAAGCAGATATAAATCCCAAGTGACTCAAAGAATAGAGCTATGCTCCCCGGCAACGGCACCAGAAAATAGTCTTGATAACCCACAAGTACAGGGGATCTCAACAGTTTTCGAGGGTAAAGTATTCAACCCAAATTTATTGATTCGACACAACGGGAGCCAAAGAATACTCTCAAGTATTAGCAGCTGAGTTGTCAATTCAACCACACCTGGAAACTTAATATCTGCAGCAAAGTATTTAGTAGCAAAGTAATATGATAGTAGTGGTAACGGTAGCAAAAGGTAACCGTAGTAAAAGTAATGTTTTGGTATTTTGTAGTGATTATAGCAATAGCAACGGAAAAGTAAATAAGCGAAGTACAATATATGGAAAGCTCGTAGGCAATGGATCGGTGATAGAGAATTATGCCAGATGCGGTTCATCATGTAACAGTCATAACCTAGGGTGATACAGAACTAGCTCCAGTTCATTGATATAATGTAGGCATGTATTCCGAATATAGTCATACGTGCTTATGGAAAAGAACTTGCATGACATCTTTTGTCCTACCCTCCCGTGGCAGCGGGGTCCTTACGGAAACTAAGAGATATTAAGGCCTCCTTTTAATAGAGTACCTGAACAAAGCATTAACACATAGTGAATACATGAACTCCTCAAACTATGGTCATCGCCGGTAAGTATCCCGATTATTGTCACTTTGGGGTTAACGGATCATAACACATAATAGGTGACTATAGACTTGTAAGATAGGATCAAGAACACTCATATATTGATGAAAACATAATAGGTTCATATCTGAAATCATGGCACTCAGGCCCTAGTGACAAGCATTAAGCATAGCAAAGTCATAGCAACATCAATCTCAGAACATAGTGGACACTAGGGATCAAACCCTAACAAAACTAATTCGATTACATGATAGATCCCATCCAACCCATCACCGTCGAGCAAGCCTACGATGGAATTACTCACGCACGGCGGTGAGCATCATGAAATTGGTGATGGAGGATGGTTGATGATGACGATGGCGATGGATTCCCCTCTCCGGAGCCCCAAACGGACTCCAGATCAGCCCTCCCAAGAGGTTTTAGGGCTTGGTGGCGGCTCCGTATCGTAAAACACGATGAATTCTTCTCTTTGATTTTTTTATCCCCGAAACACAATATATAGAGTTGGAGTTGGAGTCGGAGAGGCACCAGGGGGCCCACGAGGTAGGGGGCGCGCCCTAGGGGGGCAGGCGTGCCCCCACCCACGTGGAGAGGTGGTGGCCCCCTGGCCTTCATCTTTTGCAGGTATTTTTTATATTTTCCAAAAAGTTGCTCCGTGAAGTTTCAGGTCATTCCGAAAATGTTTGTTTCTGCACATAAATAACACCATGGTAATTCTGCTGAAAACAGTGTCAGTCCGGGTTAGTTCCATTCAAATCATGCAAGTTAGAGTCCAAAACAAGGGCAAAAGTGTTTGGAAAAGTAGATACATTGGAGACGTATGAGCAAACATTTTGGGTGTAGCAATGTCAAGCCTGAGGACTTTGTCAAGTTTGCTTCGTTTCAACTCAAGGATCAAGCTGCTGAGTGGTATCTACAATACAAAGATTTCAGAGGAGGTTGTGTGATTACCTGGGATGATTTCCGTCGAGACTTTAAAGCTTATCACATTCCACAAAGTGTTGCTGAGAGTAAGCGTGAGGAGTTCCGCAATCTCAAGCAAGGCAGCATGTCTGTGTATCAATATAATATCCAGTTTTAGAAACTCACTCGCTTCGCTAAACAAGACGTCCCTGATGAGAAGAGCATGATTTATCATTTTAGAGGTGGCCCCAGAGAAGATCTGCAATTAACTCTCGTGCTTTTTGAGCCGACCAAGTATGATGAATTCTACAACATGGCACTAAAGCAAGAAGCTGCTCAGCTCAAGTGTGATGCTTCTAAGAAGAGAGTCAAGGTTGCAGTTCAATCTTCTTCTTCGTCTCAAGTGGCAGCTAATCAACAGAAGTTCTGGTTGCCTCCTCCTCCTCCGTTTCGTCAGCCTTATCAGCAGAAGAGTAAAGGTGGCAATGGATCTTCCCACCCACCCAACCCAGCCTATCAGAACAAAGCTCAGTCTCATGCTCCAAGGTCAAGTGCTCCTTACCATCGGCCTCTCTCAGAGGTTACCTGCAACAAGTGTATGCAGAAAGGGCACTATGCAAACAAATGCTTCAACCAAAGGCGCCTTCCGCCTCCTCCTCCTGTGAGATCTTCCAGCAATGCAGTGGTCAAGCATAATTCCAAGTCGGCAAAGGTCAACATGATGAACTCAGCTCAGCAGTGATCATGGGTAATCTTCCAATTAATGATATTCCTGCAAGAGTCTTATTTGATACTGGTGCATCTATTTCATTCGTATCAAAGCCTTTTGCATCCATGCACGATTTGCATACTGTCGATTTGCCTAAGCCGATAGCGGTTTCCTCTCCAGCTTTGTTCATGAACACCAAAATGATGGCTCCGGATATTTCCATCAAGATGGGAGACTATAAATTTCTGTCTTCTCCAATGGTCCTTGGTGATTAGGATATTGATCTAATTCTCGGCATGGACTGGCTTTCTAATCACAAGGCTCAGCTTGATTGTGAGCCAGGGAAATTCAATTGACACACTCTTCTGAGGATGTGATCATCTATGCCACTCGTGATGATACCATTCGATTGTTTTCACTCAATGAGAAGGGCGAGTTGAATGCCATCTCTCAGATTCTAGTCATTTGTGAATATCAAGACGTCTTTCCAGAAGAGTTTCCAGGAATGCCTCCTCACCGGCCAGTTGAATTCGTTATCGATCTTGAGCCTGGCACGGAACCTGTTTGCAAACATCCTTACAAGCTTGGACCGGAATAGTTGAAGAAACAACTCGATGAATAAGAGCGTATGGGTCTGATCTGACCGAGTTCTTCTCCATGGGGTTGTGGTGTTCTTTTTGTCAAGAAGAAGGATGGAACGGAACGACTTTGTGTCGACTACCGTCCATTGAACAAGAAAACAATAAAGAACAAGTACCCGCTTCCCAACATCAATGAGCTTTTCGAGCAACTTAAAGGTGCCCAAGTATTCTCCAAGCTTGACCTCCGTATGGGTTATCATCAGATTCACATTTGAGAACAAGATATCCCCAAGACAGCATTCAGAACAAGCTATGGTTCTTATGAATATACTATTATGTCTTTCGGCCTTGTCAATGCTCCTCCAATGTTCTCTCGTTATCATCAGATTCACATTCGAGAACAAGATATCCCGAAGACAGCATTCAGAACAAGCTATGGTTCTTATGAATATACTATTATGTCTTTCGGCCTTGTCAATGCTCCTCCAATGTTCTCTCACATGATGAACTTCATCTTCAATCCTTACACAAATGATTTCATCTTGGTGTATCTCGATGACATCTTGGTCTTTTCCAAGAACAAGGAGGATCATGCCAAGCATTTGAGATTGGTACTCGACAAACTCAGAGACCATCAATTTTATGCGAAGTTTTCAAAGTGTGAGTTCTGGCTTGATGAGGTTCTCTACCTTGGCCATATCATCTCAGCCAAGGGCATCGCGGTTAATCCTGAGAAGGTGTCTGCAATTGTGAATTGGGAATCGCCTCAGAATGTGAAGCAGCTCCTCATCTTTCTTGGGCTTGCAAGCTGTTGTCGAAAATTCGTTGAGAATTTCTCTAAGATTGCAAAGCCTCTTTCCAACCTCCTCCAGAAGCATGTCAAGTATGTCTGGACGCCTGAGTGTGACGTCGCTTTCAACACCCTAAAAGACAAGCTAGTCACAGCTCCTGTTTTGACTCCTCCCGATGAATCCAAACAATTCGAAGTTTTCTGTGATGCTTCCCTGCAAGGTCTAGGTGCTGTGTTAATGCAAGAGAAGAAAGTTGTGGCTTATACCTCTCGCCAGTTGAAGCCCAACGAAAAGAACTACCCTACTCACGACCTTGAGTTGGCAGCAGTTGTCCATGCTCTATTAACATGGAGACATCTCTTGTTGGGAAGGAAAGTGGACATCTTCGCTGATCATAAGAGCCTCAAGTACATCTTCACTCAGCCCAACCTCAACCTCAAGCAGACTCGTTGGGTCGAAATGATTCAAGATTACAATACGAGTATTGAATATACTCCAGGCAAGGCCAATGTCATTGCAGACGCTTTGAGCAGGAAGGCTTACTGCAACAACATAATTCTCAAGCCCTTCCAACTGGACCTTTGTGAAGCTTTCCGCAAACTGAATCTCCAAGTTGTTCCTCAAGGATTTCTTGCCAACCTCCAAGTCTCTCCTACTTTGGAAGATCAAATTCGTGAGGCACAACTTCTTGATGCCATGGTGAAGAAGGTGAAAAATGGGATTGCCAAGAGCCAACCCAAATACAAGTGCTATCGCAATGATGACAAAGACACTCTATTCTTCGAGGATCGAATTGTTGTTCCTAAAGGTGATCTACGTAAAGTCATTATGAACGAGGCGCACAATTCCCTTCTATCCATTCATCCTGGAAGTACAAAGATGTAGCATGACCTCAAGCAGTCGTATTGGTGGACTCGAATGAAGCGAGAAATTGCTCAATTCGTGAATGAATGTGACAGAAGAGTGAAAGCAGAACACCAACGGCCACCTGGTCTCCTCCAACCTCTTGCTATTCCAGAATGGAACTTTGAACATATTGAGATGGACTTCATGACTGGATTTCCCAAGTCCAAACGTGGAAATGATGCTATCTTCGTTGTCATCGACAAGCTTACAAAAGTGGCTCATTCTCTTCCTATCAAAGAATCTATCACAGCAGCTCAGCTGACAGAGCTATACACCTCCAGGATTGTCTCTTTGCACGGCATTCCACAGTTGATATCTTCAGATCATGGAAGCATCTTCACCTCTAAGTTCTGGTGCTCCTTTCAGAATGCCATGGGCACCAACATTCGCTTCAGCACAGCCTTCCATCCTCAAACTAGTGGACAAGTCGAGCGAGTGAATCAAATTCTTGAAGATATGCTCAGGGCTTGTGTCATTTCCTTCGGTATGAAGTGGGAAGATTGTCTTCCATATGCTGAATTCTCCTACAACAATAGCTTCCAAGCGAGTTCGGGCAAGGCCCCATTCGAGATTCTCTATGGTAGAAAGTGTCGTACTCCTCTTAATTGGTTACAGACTGGTGAATGCCAACTTCTTGGCAATGGCTTAATCACAGAAGCTAAAGAAATGTGTAAAGTCATCCGTGAAAATCTCAAAGCCGCGCAATCGCGCGAGAAGAGTTACTATGATAGCAAGCACCGTGATTTGGCTTTCGATATCGGAGACCATGTCTACCTCCGCGTCTCCCCAATGAAAGGCACTCGTCGCTTGGGTATCAAAGGGAAGCTTTCCCCTAGATACATGGGTCCTTTCAAGATCATTGGCAAAATAGGCGACCTCGCCTATCAATTTGAGCTTCCGTCCAACTTCGCAAACGTGCACGACATGTTTCACGTGTCACAGCTTCGCAAGTGCTTCAAGACTCCTGAGCGCACCATCAACTTTGAAGAGATTGATCTCCAAGAAGACCTATCTTATCATGAGCATCCGGTGGCTATTCTTGAAGAAACCGAGCGCAAGACTCGCAACAAGTCTATCAAATTCCTGAAAGTGAAGTGGTCAGATCATTCCAACCGAGAAGCCACCTGGGAACGCGAGGACCACCTCCGTTCTAAATTTCCGGAGTTCTTTCAAACCTAGATCTCGGGACGAGATCCTTTCGTAGTGGTGGAGTGTTGTAACACCCCGGATGTAACTTGCCATATTTGTAACTCCGACTGTGCCATTTTCGGTTTAAGTTATGAGATTCGTGGTTGGGTTTTTGTCTTCGTTTTGCTTTTGCTCATGTCTAGCATTTCATATCACGTCATCATGTGCATCGCATTTGCATACGTGTTCGTCTCATGCATCCAAGCATTTTCCCCGTTGTCCGTTTTGCAATCTGACGCTCCTACGTGCACCGGCGTACCCCTTTTGTCTCTTTTCGTGAGCGGGTGTTAAACATTCTCGGAATGGACCGAGATTTGCCAAGCGGCCTTGGTACACCACCGGTAGACCGCCTGTCAGATTTCGTGCCATTTGGAGCCCGTTTGATACTCCAACGGTTAACCGAGTAACCGTAAAGGCCTCTTGTGTGTTGCAGCCCAACACCCCTCCAAAACGGCCCAATAACCCATCCAAATCTATCCCACGTCCTCCGTCGTCGGATCACGATCGCGTGGTCGAAAACTACACCTCATTTGGACACTACTACCTCCTCCTACTTCTAAATATGTGCTCCCCTCCGCCAAATCCGGGTCCAAACCCTAGCCCCGCTCCTCCCGCGCCGCCGGACACGTCCGCGTCCGCCAGACGCGTCCGCCCGCCACCTCCCGGCCAATTCCAGCGCGCCACATGGCGATCCTCGCCGCCAGCCACCACCGGCCCACGAGCCCACGGCGGGCCCGACTCCGCCGCCTCGCACCCCCTACGCCTCCCCGCGCCAGCGCCGCCGCGTCCCCGCCCGCTGGCGTCGCCCTCCTACGCCGCCCGCTTCCTGCCGGCGCGCCACCGTCGCCTCCGGCCACCGCACCGCTGAAGGAAATATGCCCTAGAGGCAATAATAAACTTATTATTTATTTCCTCATATCATGATAAATGTTTATTATTCATGCTAGAATTGTATTAACCGGAAACATGATACATGTGTGAATACATAGACAAACATATAGTCACTAGTATGCCTCTACTTGACTAGCTCATTAATCAAAGATGGTTATGTTTCCTAACCATTGACATGTGTTGTCATTTGATTAATGGGATCACATCATTAGGAGAATGAGGTGATTGACATGACCCATCCCGTTAGCTTAGCACTTGATCGTTTAGTATTCTGCTATTGCTTCCTTCATGACTTATACATGTTCCTGTAACTATGAGAATTGTGTAACTCCCGTTTACCGGAGGAACACTTTGGGTACTACCAAACGTCACAACGTAACTGGGTGATTATAAAGGAGTACTACAGGTGTCTCCGAAGTTACATGTTGAGTTAGCATAATTCGAGATTAGGTTTTGTCACTCCGATTGTCGGAGAGGTATCTCTGGGCCCTCTCGACAATACTCATCACCTAAGCCTTGCAAGCATGTAACTAATGAGTTAGTTATAAGATGAAGTATTACAGAACGAGTAAAGAGACTTGTCGATAACGAGATTGAACTAGGTATTGGATACCGACGATCGAATCTCGGACAAGTAACATACTGATGACAAAGGGAACAACGTATGTTGTTATGCGGTTTGACCGATAAAGATCTTCGTAGAATATGTAGGAACCAATATGGGCATCCAGGTCCCGCTATTGGTTATTGACCAGAGATGTGTCTCAGTCATGTCTACATCGTTCTCGAACCGTAGGGTCCGCACGCTTAAGGTTTCGATGACAGTTATATTATGAGTTTATGTATTTTGATGTACCGAAGGTTGTTCGGAGTCTCGGATATGATTACAGACATGACGAGGAGTCTCGAAATGGTCGAGACATAAAGATTGATATATTGGACGGATATATTTGGACACCGGAAAGGTTCCGGAGAAGTTTGGAGCCCCGGAAGGTTACCGGAACCCCCCGGGAGGTATATGGGCCTTATTGGGCCCATGTAGGAGGAAGAGAGAAGGAGCAAGGGAAGGGGGCGCGCCCCCCAAGCCCAATCCGAATTGGGGAGGGGGGTCGGCCCCCCCTTTCCTTTTTCCTTCCCCCTCTTCCTATTACTACTACTAGTACTACTTCCTAATACTAGTACTCTTTCCTTCCCCCTCCAAATAAGATAAGGAAAAGAGAGGGAAACCTACTTGGAGTAGGTTTCCCCCTCCTCATGGCGCGCCCCCCCTAGGGCCGGCCACCTCCTCCCTCCCTCCTTTATATACGGGGGTAAGGGGGCACCCTAGGACACACAAGTTGATCATTGATCGTTCCTTAGCCGTGTGCGGTGCCCCCCTCCATGATATTACACCTCGGTCATATTGTAGCGGTGCTTAGGCGAAGCCCTACAACAGGAGAACATCAAGATCGTCACCACACCGTCGTGCTGACGGAACTCCCCCTCGGCGCCTCTGCTGGATCGGAGATCGAGGGTGCGTCATCGAGTTGTATGCGTGTCAAGAACTCGGAGGTGCCGGAGTAACGGTACTTGGATCGGTTGAACCGGAGGACGTACGACTACTTCCTCTACGTTGCGTCAACGCTTCCGCTTCGGTCTACGAGGGTACGTAGACAACACTCTCCCCTCGTTGCTATATCATCACCATGATCTTGCGTGTGCGTAGGAAATTTTTTGAAATTACTACGTTCCCCAACAGTGGCATCAGAGCCAGGTTTTATGTGTTGATGTTATATGCACGAGTAGAACACAAGTAAGTTGTGGACGATATAAGTCATACTGCCTACCAGCATGTCATACTTTGGTTCAGCGGTATTGTGAGATGAAGCGGCCCGGACCGACATTACGCGTACGCTTACGCGAGACTGGTTTCACCGTTACGAGCACTCGTGCTTAAAGGTGGCTGGCGGGTGTCTGTCTCTCTCACTTTAGTTGAACCGAGTGTGGCTACGCCCGGTCCTTGTGAAGGTTAAAACAGAGTCTATTTGACAAACTATCGTTGTGGTTTTGATGCGTAGGTGAGATTGGTTCTTGCTTAAGCCCGTAGCAGCCACGTAAAATTTGCAACAACAAAGTAGAGGACGTCTAACTTGTTTTTGCAGGGCATGTTGTGATGTGATATGGCCAAGACATGATGCTATATTTTATTGTATGAGATGATCATGTTTTGTAACCGAAGTTATCGGCAACTGGCAGGAGCCATATGGTTGTCGCTTTATTGTATGAAATGCAAATGCCCTGTAATTGCTTTACTTTATCACTAAGCGGTAGCGATAGTCGTAGAAGCAATAGATGGTGTAACGACAACGATGCTACGATGGAGATCAAGGTATCACGCCGGTGACGATGGTGATCACGACGGTGCTTCGAAGATGGAGATCACAAGCACAAGATGATGATGGCCATATCATATCACTTATATTGATTGCATGTGATGTTTATCCTTTATGCATCTTATCTTGCTTTGATTGACGGTAGCATTTTAAGATGATCTCTCACTAATTATCAAGAAGTGTTCTCCCTGAGTATGCACCGTTGCGAAAGTTCTTCGTGCTGAGACACCACGTGATGATCGGGTGTGATAGGCTCTACGTTCAAATACAATGGGTGCAAAACAGTTGCACACGCGGAATACTCAGGTTATACTTGACGAGCCTAGCATATACAGATATGGCCTCGGAACACGGGGACCGAAAGGTCGAGCGTGAATCATATAGTAGATATGATCAACATAGAGATGTTCACCATTGAAACTACTCCATCTCACGTGATGATCGGACATGGTTTAGTTGATTTGGATCACGTAATCACTTAGATGACTAGAGAGATGTCTGTCTAAGTGGGAGTTCTTTAGTAATATGATTAATTGAACTTAAATTTATCATGAACTTAGTACCTGATAGTATTTTGCTTGTCTATGTTTGTTTGTAGATAGATGGCTCGTGCTATTGTTCCGTTGAATTTTAATGCGTTCCTTGAGAAAGCAAAGTTGAAAGATGATGGTAGCAATTACACGGACTGGGTCCATAACCTGAGGATTATCCTCATTGCTGCACAGAAGAGTTACGTCCTGGAAGCACCGCTGGGTGCCAGGCCTGCTGCTGATGCAACTGACGACGTTAAGAACGTCTGGCAGAGCAAAGCTGATGACTACTCTATAGTTCAGTGTGCCATGCTTTACGGCTTAGAACCGGGTCTTCAACGACGTTTTGAACGTCATGGGGCATATGAGATGTTCCAGGAGTTGAAGTTAATATTTCAAGCAAATGCCCGGATTGAGAGATATGAAGTCTCCAATAAGTTCTACAGCTGCAAGATGGAGGAGAACAGTTCTGTCAGTGAGCATATACTCAAAATGTCTGGGTATAATAATCACTTGATTCAACTGGGAGTTAATCTTCTGGATGATAGCGTCATTGACAGAATTCTCCAATCACTGCCACCAAGCTACAAGAGCTTTGTGATGAACTATAATATGCAAGGGATGAACAAGACTATTCCCGAGCTCTTCGCGATGCTGAAAGCCGCGGAGGTAGAAATCAAAAAGGAGCATCAAGTGTTGATGGTCAACAAGACCACTGGTTTCAAGAAAAGGGGCAAAGGGAAGAAGAAGGGGAACTTCAAAAGGAACGGCAAACAAGTTGCTGCTCAAGTGAAGAAACCCAAGTCTGGACCTAAGCCTGAAACTGAGTGCTTCTACTGCAAGCAGACTGAACACTAGAAGCGGAACTGCCCCAAGTATTTGGCGGATAAGAAGGATGGCAAAGTGAACAAAGGTATATGTGATATACATGTTATTGATGTGTACCTTACTAATGCTCGCAGTAGCACCTGGGTATTTGATACTGGTTCTGTTGCTAACATTTGCAACTCGAAACAGGGACTACGGATTAAGCGAAGATTAGCTAAGGACGAGGTGACGATGCGCGTGGGAAATGGTTCCAAAGTCGATGTGATCGCGGTCGGCACGCTACCTCTACATCTACCATCGGGATTAGTTTTAGACCTGAATAATTGTTATTTGGTGCCTGCGTTGAGCATGAACATTATATCTGGATCTTGTTTGATGCGAGACGGTTATTCATTTAAATCAGAGAATAATGGTTGTTCTATTTATATGAGTAATATCTTTTATGGTCATGCACCTTTGAAGAGTGGTCTATTTTTATTAAATCTCGATAGTAGTGATACACATATTCATAATGTTGAAGCCAAAAGATGCAGAGTTGATAATGATAGTGCAACATATTTGTGGCACTGCCGTTTAGGTCATATCGGTGTAAAACGCATGAAGAAACTCCATACTGATGGACTTCTGGAATCACTTGATTATGAATCACTTGGTACTTGCGAACCGTGCCTCATGGGCAAGATGACCAAAACACCGTTCTCCGGATCTATGGAGAGAGCAACAGATTTGTTGGAAATCATACATACAGATGTATGTGGTCCGATGAATGTTGAGGCTCGTGGCGGATATCGTTATTTCCTCACCTTCACAGATGATTTGAGCGGATATGGGTATATCTACTTGATGAAGCACAAGTCTGAAACATTTGAAAAGTTCAAAGAATTTCAGAGTGAAGTAGAAAATCATCGTAACAAGAAAATAAAGTTTCTACGATCTGATCGTGGAGGAGAATATTTGAGTTACGAGTTTGGTTTACATTTGAAACAATGTGGAATAGTTTCGCAACTCACGCCACCTGGAACACCACAGCGAAATGGTGTGTCCGAACGTCGTAATCATACTTTACTTGATATGGTGCGATCTATGATGTCTCTTACTGATTTACCGCTATCGTTTTGGGGTTATGCTTTAGAGACGGCCGCATTCACGTTAAATAGGGCACCATCAAAATCCGTTGAGACGACGCCTTATGAACTGTGGTTTGGCAAGAAACCAAAGTTGTCGTTTCTCAAAGTTTGGGGCTGCGATGCTTATGTGAAGAAACTTCAACCAGATAAGCTCGAACCCAAATCGGAGAAATGTGTCTTCATAGGATACCCAAAGGAGACAATTGGGTAGACCTTCTATCACAGATCTGAAGGCAAGATTTTCGTTGCTAAAACCGGATCCTTTCTAGAGAAGGAGTTTCTCTCGAAAGAAGTGAGTGGGAGGAAAGTAGAACTTGATGATATAATTGTATCTACTCCCTTATTGGAAAGTAGTTCATCACAAGAACCGGTTCCTGTGACAACTACACCAATTAGTGAGGAAGCTAATGATATTGATCATGAAACTTCAGATCAAGTTTCTACTGAACCTCGTAGGTCTACCAGAGTAAGATCCGCACCAGAGTGGTACGGAAATCCTATTCTGGAAGTCATGTTACTAGACCATGATGAACCTACGAACTATGAGGAAGCGATGATGAGCCCAGATTCCGCAAAATGGCTAGAGGCCATGAAATCTGAGATAGGATCCATGTATGAAAACAAAGTATGGACTTTGGTTGACTTGCCCGATGGTCGGCAAGCCATTGAGAATAAATGGATCTTTAAGAAGAAGACTGACGCTGATGGTAATGTTACTGTCTACAAAGCTCGACTTGTTGCAAAAGGTTTTCGACAAGTTCAAGGGGTTGACTACGATGAGACTTTCTCACCCGTAGCGATGCTTAAGTCTGTCCGAATCATGTTGGCTATTGCTGCATTTCATGATTATGAAATTTGGCAAATGGATGTCAAGACTGCATTCTTGAATGGATTTCTAGAAGAAGAGTTGTATATGATGCAACCTGAAGGTTTTGTTGATCCAAAAGGTGCTGACAAAGTGTGCAAGCTCCAACGTTCCATTTCTGGACTGGTGCAAGCATCTCGGAGTTGGAATAAACGTTTTGATAGTGTGATCAAAGCATATGGCTTTATACAGACTTTTGGAGAAGCCTGTATTTACAAGAAAGTGAGTGGGAGCTCTGTAGCATTTCTAGTTTTATGTGTTGATGACATATTATTAATTGGAAATGATATAGAATTTCTGGATAGCATAAAGGGATACTTGAATAAAATGTTTTCTATGAAAGACCTCGGTGAAGCTGCTTACATATTGGGCATCAAGATCTATAGAGATAGATCAAGACGCTTAATAGGACTTTCACAAAGTACATACCTTGACAAAATTTTGAAAAAGTTCAAAATGGATCAGGCAAAGAAAGGATTCTTGCCTGTGCTACAAGGTGTGAAGTTGAGTAAGACTCAATGCCCGACCACAGCAGAAGATAGAGAGAAAATGAAAGATGTTCCCTATGCTTCAGCCATAGGCTCTATCATGTATGCAATGCTGTGTACCAGACCTGACGTATGCTTAGCAATAAGCTTGGCAGGTAGGTACCAAAGTAATCCAGGAGTGGATCACTGGACAGCGGTCAAGAACATCCTGAAATACCTGAAAAGGACTAAGGATATGTTTCTCGTATATGGAGGTGACAAAGAGCTAGTCGTAAATGGTTACGTCGATGCAAGCTTTGACACTGATCCGGACGATTCTAAATCGCAGACCGGATACGTGTTTTTATTAAACGGTGGAGCTGTAAGTTGGTGTAGTTCTAAACAAAGCGTTTGTCACGCCCTCGATGCGGCTATAGCTCCCACGTGTCGAGGCACGACTTAGAGGCATAACCGCATTGAAAGCAATGTCGCAAGTCAGGCAATCATTACAACATCCCATGTAATATATAATAAAAGGGGAAGATAACATAGTTGGCTTACACTCGCCACGTCACATCAGAGTACATAAATAACATCCATCAAACAAACACTCATGGCCCGACTACGGCGCCAAAATAGAAAAGAACCCAACATGCGACAAGGTCCTGAATCGATAACCCCAACTAGGCACCACTACTGATCATCCGGAAAGGACACGTAGTATCGCTGAGAGTCCTCGTCGAACTCCCACTTGAGCTCGTACTCGTCACCTGGAGCAGAATCACCTGGACCTGCATCTGGAGTTGTAGTATCTGTGAGCCACAGGGACTCAGCAATCTCACACCCACGCGATCAAGACTATTTAAGCTCATAGGAATGGATAAGGCAAATATATGTGGAGCTGCAGCAAGCGACTAGCATAT
>NC_041380.1:253943015-253946970 GCF_002162155.2 Triticum dicoccoides
GATCGAATCTCGGACAAGTAACATACCGATGACAAAGGGAACAACGTATGTTGTTATGCGGTTTGACCGATAAAGATCTTCGTAGAATATGTAGGAACCAATATGGGCATCCAGGTCCCGCTATTGGTTATTGACCAGAGATGTGTCTCAGTCATGTCTACATCGTTCTCGAACCGTAGGGTCCGCACGCTTAAGGTTTCGATGACAGTTATATTATGAGTTTATGTATTTTGATGTACCGAAGGTTGTTCGGAGTCCCGGATATGATTACGGACATGACGAGGAGTCTCGAAATGGTCGAGACATAAAGATTGATATATTGGACGGATATATTTGGACACCGGAAAGGTTCCGGAGAAGTTTGGAGCCCCGGAAGGTTACCGGAACCCCCCGGGAGGTATATGGGCCTTATTGGGCCCATGTACGAGGAAGAGAGAAGGATCAAGGGAAGGGGGCGCCCCCCCCCCCAAGCCCAATCCGAATTGGGGAGGGGGGCCGCCCCCCCCCCCTTTCCTTTCTCCTTCCCCCTCTTCCTATTACTACTACTAGTACTACTTCCTAATACTAGTACTCTTTCCTTCCCCCTCCAAATAAGATAAGGAAAAGAGAGGGAAACCTACTTGGAGTAGGTTTCCCCCTCCTCATGGCGCGCCCCCCTAGGGCCGGCCACCTCCTCCCTCCCTCCTTTATATACGGGGGTAAGGGGGCACCCTAGGACACACAAGTTGATCATTGATCGTTCCTTAGCCGTGTGCGGTGCCCCCCTCCACGATATTACACCTCGGTCATATTGTAGCAGTGCTTAGGCGAAGCCCTGCAACAGGAGAACATCAAGATCGTCACCATGCCGTCGTGCTGACGGAACTCCCCCTCGGCGCCTCTGCTGGATCGGAGATCGAGGGTGCGTCATCGAGCTGTATGCGTGTCAAGAACTCGGAGGTGCCGGAGTAACGGTACTTGGATCGGTTGAACCGGAGGACGTATGACTACTTCCTCTACGTTGCGTCAACGCTTCCGCTTCGGTCTACGAGGGTACATAGACAACACTCTCCCCTCGTTGCTATATCATCACCATGATCTTGCGTGTGCGTAGGAATTTTTTTGAAATTACTACGTTCCCCAACAACCGCCGCTCCTCGCTCCGGTCGCCGCCCAACTCCACCGGCCACCTCCCCGGCACCAGATCCGGCGAGCCCCGGTCGTGCCAACCTCTCCCTCCACCCCGGCGTCAAGTCCGGCAACCAACTCTGGCGAGCATCTCCGGCTGCCTCGGTTCGCATGCAAGCAACCCTAGATCTGTTTTCTGAGAGGGTATATTTTCTCCAAGTCATATCCCTCTGTTACATTTTATGACTCTGTTCAACGCATCATCACTCCATGACCGTAGCTCCGTTTCATGTGCATGATATATCAAAATGTTCACTGTGAGATGCTCTTCATTTCATTCCATTGTGGTATGCTTGTTTGAGTCCATCTTGATTCCCAAATAATTGATGCAAGAGTGCTATAAATTGTTAGGTGCTGCTACTTATCAGTTTAGGGTGATTTGTCATTTTTGCCACATTTGTGGCGTGCTTCATATGGGCATGATCTCTACATGTGTTTTGATCTATGCCATGCCATATTTACAAGGGTGCTTGCCATGTATTTTTGTGACCAATGTGGTGACTAGCACAAGCATGCAAAGTAGCCTTCGTGATATTGCTGATTTCAGGGACTTAGGATTTTGCTAAGTCTTGTGTCTGCTGTTATTTTTATGTCATGTAAACATGATGCTACAGTGAGATCCATGCTTGTTTTGAGTTGCTTCAGTAAGGATGATTTGGACATATGATTATGGTATATCCATCCATGTCCCTGTTTGCAATTATGGAGTGATCTAGCATGTCGTAATCTTGCTCTACTTTTGCTATAAAATGTTCCTGGCAGATTGTTTACATGTTAATCAATTTTGCCACGGTTGTTGTAGTTGATCCATGCATGCTATGAACTTTCTCTTCCCATGGTTAGCTTCATGAACATGTCTTCTTGATGATGCTATGCTTAGTTTGTCATGCAAGGCTTTGTGGTGAGTGATTTGAACTCGCAAATATGCATTCATAACTCTGTTTATGCCATGCTCTGTTTTCTGCCAAGTCTGAATCTGTTAATAAACTTGCTATGTTTACATGGGTGCCATCATATCTTCTGTGTTTTTTTGGCTCATGGTCAGTAAAGTACTTTTGTTATATGATTTGAGTAGATTCATGACATGCCTTTGTTTGCTATGATATGTTCCCCTTGCATGTTGTTTGCTTACTCTAAACATGACTTCCTGATGTTATTCCTGTCATGTTAGTATTTTCACTAAGTCTGTGATGCTGATATCTTTTGCACTTTTGCCATGCTTGTTTGAACCTTCTCTTTTGTGATTTAGCCGTAGCTCAGTGTTCATGTTTTGTCAACCATCTTGAGTAGATCACTGCCATGTGCTTTGTTGCTATGTTGGGGTACGGTAGCTTAGATTCTTGTTGCATTCTAGATGGCATCGTGCTGTTAATCGCAGAATTGTGACATTCTTGTTTTGCTTGCCATTTGCAAATCGTGCATCCATTTCCGGCGATCTTTATATCGATTTCGACCGAAATCATCCCATCTTTCCAGCGGCACACCTTGTTTGCCAAGTTGATGCCTGGTTCAATATTTTCCTTTCGGAGCACACATATCCATTGCATATCACATCTCGCATGTCATGCCATGTTTTGCATCATGTTGCTTGTGCATTGCACCGTGGTTGATTGTTGTTCCTTTGCTTGTGTTCTTGCTTTGGGTAGAGCCTGGAGACGAGTACGTGATCGAGGAACCTGTTGAGTACGCTTACGAGGATCAAGCTTTCATCAACTCTGAGAACATTGCAGGCAAGATGACCATACCCTCGAAATCACTTCTATCTTTGCTTGCTAGTTGTTCGCTTTATTGCTATGCCGTGATACCTACCACTTGCTATATCATGCCTCCCATATTGCCATGTCAAGCCTCTAACCAACCTTTCCTAGCAAACTGTTGTTTGGCTATGTTACCGCTTTGCTCGGCCCCTCTTATAGTGTTGCTAGTTGCAGGTGAAGTTGAAATTTGTTCCTTGTTGGAACATGGATATTGTTGGGATATCATTATTATAGCTTGTTTACTTTAATGCACCTACATACTTGGTAAAGGGTGGAAGGCTCGGCCTTATGCCTGGTGTTTTGTTCCACTCTTGTCGCCCTAGTTTCCGTCATACCGGTGTTATGTTCCTTGATTTTGCGTTCCTTACGCGGTTGGGTGTAATGGGAACCCCTTGACAGTTCGCCTTGAATAAAACTACTCCAGCAAGGCCCAACCTTGGTTTTACCATTTGCCACCTAAGCCTTTTTTGTTGGGGAACGCAGTAATTTCAAAAAAATTCATACGCACACGCAAGATCATGGTGATGCATAGCAACGAGAGGGGAGAGTATTGTCTACGTACCCTAGTAGACCGAAAGCGGAAGCGTTAGCACAACGCGGTTGATGTAGTCATACGTCTTCACGATCCGACCGATCCAAGCACCGAAACTACGGCACCTCCGAGTTTCAGCACACTTCAGCTCGATGACGATCCCCGGACTCCAATCTAGCAAAGTGTCGGGGAAGAGTTCCGTTAGCACGACGGCGTGGTGATGATCTTGATGTTCAACTGTCGCAGGGCTTCGCCTAAGCACCACTACAATATTATCAAGGATTATGGTGGAAGGGGGCACCACACACGGCTAAGAAAATGATCACGTGGATCAACTTGTGTGTCTAGGGGTGCCCCCTACCCCCATATGTAAAGGAGCACGGGGAGGAGGCCGGACGGCCCTATAGGCGCGCCAAGGAGGAGTCCTCCTCCTAGTAGGAGTAGGACTCCTACTAGGAGGGGGAAGGAAGTGGGGAGGGAGAAGGAAAGGGGGGCGCCG